>NC_140994.1:198521508-198882901 GCF_052327205.1 Somniosus microcephalus | reverse complement strand
CCCCCTCTCTCTCCCTCCTTCCCCCCCTCTCTCTCTCTCTCTCTCTCACACACACAGAAACCCCACAGTGCAGATAGAGGCCATTTCGGGCCCATCGAGCCTGCACCGACACATATCCCACCCTATCCCTGTAACCCCACCTATTACTAAGGGTCAATTTAGCATAGCCAATCAACCTAACCCGCACATCTTTGGACTGTGGGAGGAAACCGGAGCACCCGGAGAAAACCCACGCAAACACAGGGGAGAATGTCTGTGTGGAGTTTGCACAGTCGCCCGAGGCCGGATTCGAACCCGGGTCTCTGGCGCTGTGAGGCAACAGTGCTAACCACTATGCCTCCTTCCCCCTCTCTCTCTCGCTCTCTCTCCTTCCCCCCCCCTCTCTCGCTCCTTCCCCCTCTCTCTCCTTCCCCCCCCTCCCTCTCCCTCTCCTTCCCCCCTCCCTCCCCCCCTCTCCCTCGCTCTCTCTCCTTCCCCCCCCTCTCTCTCTCCTTCCCCCCTCTCTCTCCTTCCCCCCTCTCTCTCTCTCTCCTTCCCCCCTCCCTCTCTCCTTCCCCCCCTCTCCTTCCCCCCCCTCATCCTTCCCCCCCTCTCCTTCCCCCCCCTCTCCCTCCCCCCCTTTCTTGCCCCCCCTCCCTTCTTCCCACCCCCCCTCTCCCTTCCCCCCCCTTCCTTTCCTCCCTCCCCCCCCCTTCCTTTCCTCCCTCCCCCCCTCCTTCCTTCCCCCTCCCCCTCCCCCCCCTTTCTTTCCTCCTTCCCCCACCTTCCTTTCCTCCCTCCCCCCCCTTCCTTCCCCTCTCCCCTCTCCCTCCCCCCTCTCCTCTCCCTCCCCTCTCCCTCCCCCCTCCCCTCTCCTTCCCCCACTCCCCTCCTCCTTCCCCCCCTCCCCTCTCCTTCCCCTCTCCTCCCCCCTCCCCTCCTTCCCCCTCCCCTCTCCTTCCCCCTCCCCCTTCCCTCCTCCTTCCCCCTCCCCCTTCTCCCTCCCCTCTCCTTCCCCCCCTCCCCTCTCCTTCCCCTCTCCCTCTCCTTCCCCCCTTCCCCTCTCCTTCCCCCCTTCCCCTCTCCTTCCCCTCTCCTCCCCCCTCCCCTCCTTCCCCCTCCCCCTTCTCCCCTCCCCCTTCTCCCTCCTCCTTCCCCCTCCTCCCCCCTCCTCCTTCCTTCCCCCCCTCCCCCCTCCCCCTTCTCCTTCCCCCCTCCCCCCTCCCCCTTCTCCTTCCCCCCTCCCCCCTCCCCTTCTCCCTCCCCCTTCCCCCCTTCCCCCTCCCCCTTCTCCCTCCCCCTTCCCCCCTTCCCCCTCCCCCTCTCCTTCTCTCTCCCCCCTCTCCTTCTCTCTCCCCCTCCCCTTCCCCCTCCCCCTCCCCCTCTTGGATGAATTAGCTGCGCAAATAGAGGTAAACGAATATGATTTGATTGGGATTACAGAAAACATGGCTCCAGGGTGGCCAAGGCTGGGAACTCAACATCCAGGGGTATTCAATATTTAGGAAGGATAGGCAAAAAAGAAAGGGAGGTGGGGTAGCATTACTGGTTAAAGAAGGGATTAACACAATTGAAAGGAAGGATATTAACTCTGATGATGCGGAATCTGTATGGGTAGAACTGAGATATCAGAAAACGTTAGTGGGGAGTGGTATATAGACCTCCAAACAGTAATACGGAGGTTGGGGATGGCATTAAAAGGGAAATTAGAGAAGCATGCAGTAAGGGCACAGCAGTCATCATGGTGACTTTAATTTACATATAGATTGGGCTAACCAAATTAGTAAAAATACTGTGGAGGAGGAATTCCTAGAATGTTTACGGGATGGTTTTCTGGAACAATATGTCAAGGAACCAACCAGAGATCAGGCCATCTTAGACTGGGTATTATGTAATGAGAGAGGATTAATTAGCAATCTTGTTGTACGAGGCCGCTTGGGTCAGAGCGATCATAATATGATAGAATTCTTCATTAAGATGGAGAATGAAGTAGTTGACTCAGAGACTAGGGTCCTGAATTTAAATAAAGGAAACTACGATGGTACGAGGCGCGAATTGGGTAGGATTGATTGGGGGAATGTCACTCAAAGGGCTGACGGTGGATAGGCAATGGCAAACATTCAAAGACCGCATGGATGAACTACAGAAGTTGTTCATCCCAGTTTGGGATAAGAATAAAACAAAAAGGGTGACTCAACCGTGGCTAACAAGGGAAATTAGGGATAGCATAAGATCCAAGGAGAGGGCATATAAATTGGCCAGAAAAAGCAGTAACCCTGAGGATTGGGAGCAGTTTAGGATTCAACAAAGGAGGACAAAGGAATTAATTAAGAAGGGGAAAATAGAATATGAAAGTAAGCTTGCAGGGAACATGAAAACTGACTAAGAGCTTTTATAGATATGTGTGGAGAAAAAAGATTAGTGAAATCAAGTGTAGGTCACTTGCAGTCAGAAGCAGGGGAAGTTATAATGGGGAACAAAGAAATGGCAGACCAATTAAATGCATATTTTGGTTCTGTCTTCACAAAGGAGGACACAAATAACCTCCCAGAGATGTTGGAGAACATAGGGTCTGATGAGAGGGAGGAACTGAAAGAAATCAGTATTTGTAGGGGAAATGGTGTTAGGAAAATTGACGGGATTGAAGGCCGATAAATCCCCAGGGCCTGATAATCTACATCCTAGGGTACTTAAGGAGGTGGCCCTAGAAATAGTAAGATGCATTGCTGATCATCTTCCAAAATTCACTGGAATCTGGAACTGTACCCATGATTGGAGGGTAGCTAATGTTACCCCACTATTCAAAAAGGGTGGTAGAGAGAAAGCGGGGAATTACAGACCGGTAAGCCTGACATCGGTAGTGGGGAAAATGCTAGAGTCCATTATAAAGGATGTAATAGCTGAGCACTTGGAAAACAGTGACAGGGATCGGACAAAGTCAACATGGATTTACAAAAAGGTAAATCGTGCTTGACTAATCTACTGGAATTTTGAGGATGTAACTGGGAAAATAGATAAGGGAGAACCAGTAGATGTGGTGTATTTGGACTTTCAAAAGGCTTTCGATAAGGTCCCGCATAAGAGATTAGCGTGTAAAGTTAAGGCACATGGGATTGGGGGCAAGGTATTGACTTGGATAGAGAACTGGCTGGCGGACAGAAAGCAGAGAGTAGGAATTAACGGGTCTTTTTCCGAGTGCCAGGCAGTGACTAGTGGGGTACCGCAGGGATCGGTCCTTGGACCCCAGCTATTCACAATATATATTAATGATCTAGACAAGGGAACTAGATGTAATATCTCCAAGTTTGCAGACGACACAAAGCTGGGTGGGTGTGTGTGCTGCGAGGAGGATACCGAGAAACTCCAGGATGATTTGGACAGGTTGGGTGAATGGGCAGAAGCGTGGCAGATGCAATACAATGTGGATAAATGCGAGGTTATCCACTTTGGTGTCAAAAACAGAAAGGCAGACTATTATCTGAATGGCAATAGATTGGGAGAAGGGGAAGTGCAACGAGACCTGGGTGTCCTTGTGCACCAGTCACTGAAGGTAAGCATGCAGGTGCAGCAGGCGGTGACGAAGGAAAATGGTATGTTGGCCTTCATAGCGAAAGGGTTTGAGTACAGGAGCAAGGATGTCCTGCTGCAGTTGTACAGGGCCTTGGTGAGACCACACCTTGAGTACTGTGTGCAGTTTTGGTCGCCTTATCTGAGGAAGGATGTTCTTGCCATGGAAGGAGTTCAGCGAAGATTCACAAGGCTGATCCCTGGGGTGGCAGGAATGACGTATGAGGAGAGATTGGGTCGATTGGGATTATATTCGCTGGAGTTTAGAAGAATGAGAGGGGATCTCATCGAAACTTATAAAATTCTGACAGGTCTGGACAAACTAGATGCAGGTAGAATGTTCCCGACGGTCGGAGAGTCCAGAACCAGGGGTCATAGTCTAAGGATAAGGGGTAAGCCATTTAGGACAGAGATGAGGAAGAATTTCTTCACCCAGAGAGTGGTGAACCTGTGGAATTCTCTACCACAGAAGGCAGTTGAGGCCAAGTCTTTAAATATATTCAAGGAGTTAGATATATTTCTTAGAGCTAAAGGTATCAAGGGATATGGGGAGAAGGCAGGTAGGGGGTACTCACACACAGAATCACACAGAAACCCCACAGTGCAGATAGAGGCCATTTCGGCCCATCGAGCCTGCACCGACACATATCCCACCCGCTCCCCGTAACCCCTACACCAACACATATCCCACCCGATCCCCGTAACCCCACGTATTTAATCCCCCTAACACTAAGGGTCAATTTGTCATAGCCAATCAACCTAACCTGCACATCTTTGGACTGTGGGAGGAAACCGGAGCACCCGGAGGAAACCCACGCAAACACGGGGAGAATGTGCAAACTCCACACAGTCGCCCGAGACTGCGTTTGGATGATCAGCCATGATCTCATCAAATGGCCTACTCCTATCTTCTATGTTTCTATAAACATGGCAGAGGGTTCTTCAGTTCCCTCAGCAACGCCAGGTACTCCAGCTAAAGAGATACTAGTATTCTATATATTTATTTATATAATATAATGTGATACAGAATCATGACAACCAGGACGATCCTAGGTTTGATCCCCAGTTTGTGAAGAATTAGCTGGGTGACAGGACACAAATGGCCTCAGCAACCTTGGGCTAGCGACAGTAAACGTCAGCCAGAGTCCTTGCTACTAATCACTATCCAGTGTCTCCCCGCCACCCAACTTCCTGAAAAGATCAAATGCAGGTACTGGATGAAGCTCCCACAGTTAAGTAACCAGTTGACCATCGTCAGGTATATTGATGAGAAATGGCTACTTGGGTGAAGTGCTGGAAGATTAGTAATTCCAAAAGGAGCTCTATGTCAGCATGGTATTAACACCTTCAGCAGAGGTAGGGAAAGGATTAATCTACAATCACATATCTATATTTAACTTCCACAACGTTTTACACTTATGTTTCATATGTTGTTATAGTAACTTGTGCAAGATTTTGTAAAGGATTGTCTACCATTGCGTATTTTTATTAAGTACCTGTACTGTACTTAGAAGTGACATTCAGGAAATAAAATCACTTAACAGAATCTTTTGGTCTACAAAGTTAAATACAAATCCGTCCAAAACTAAATACAAACTCGCAAGAGCAGAATTGTGGAAAGGGAATAATAATCTTTACTCGTTTATAATAATAAGACATATATAAATGAGTGCATAATGGGACAAAACATAATTGCAGAAGATTATCCATCAGTAGAATAGTATTTTTATTCAGGAGGAAATGCGACATCTAGTTCCATAAAGTTGTGTACAAAACAAACCGTACGATCCAAATCTTCCTCTAAACATATTTGCGAGGTTATTATTACGATTCATTAGGTGCAGTGAAATCCGACAATCGCCTCTCAGGCGGTTAAGATGCCATATCCTGACCAGTCAGCCCAGCCGCAGACTGCATCGAAACTTCCTGAATTCAGCGCTCCTGAACGGCGAGAATGTCTACTAGCAGCTCCACTGAAAACATCTGAATGTCCTTCTAGAATGATCTACGACCAATCCCCTCCCCACCAAAAGAGAATCAAATGTACGGAACCGTGCTGATAAAAGTGAAGCTTGGCGCAGCAGCCGACCAAAAACTGGCCAGAACATTCTAGAGGCGTTCGTACCTGGGGTACACTAAAACAAACACGCAGTTGCGCCAAGACGCCCGTTACTGTACTATTTCTTGCAAAACAATATATTCTCAGCTGTTGTCGGTCGACTACAGCATTTTCCTTTTTAAGTACAAAGCATTTGTACATCGTTTCCTATAAGTAAAATGACACGGCGGGCACTAGTAAACAAGGCAATCGTCCTTGTTTTTTTAATTTAAAAAATCTAATTTTTATACTAAACTGGTTAATTTCCTGTTTTGTGTACGTATACGACGAGGTTTATATAGTGCATTAATTATAAGTGGGTTTAGTGAAGAAAACAGTCTCTCATTTTAAAAGTGCTAAAGTCGCGCCCAAGCCTCCCAACAATTCCCCGCAACAGCTCAGCCTCGGCCGCCTCTCAGAGCGGAGCGCGGCGCATGCGCAGCTGGCGCTGGCCCTGCAGCCGAGCGCGTGCTCAGTGCAGCCCCGTCGCTGGGACAACATTTCGCGGCTGCTCGAAGAAGTCGAACTCGGGCTGACTGCACACTTACCTGTCCGGGCCCAAACAACCGAGCTCGGCGCAGACCACCCCGGGCTCCTTTATTTCCAGCCGTCACGTCGGAAAATACTGCTGTAACTTGCTTACGCGGCACAACAGTCGCCCGGGATTGCTTTCTTTTTCTTTCGACTTTCTTTTTCCCCTTTCCCCACCGTATATTTTCTTCGCTAATGATCAAGACAACATCTGCGTCACCAACCGAATCTGCTACAGGAAGTTACATCACCTGATTGACTATACTAGCCATTGACAGACAAGCTGTGCCATTACGTCACTCTCAAACCAGCAGCTGCTGTCAGGCAGCGCGTTACTATAGAGCCGGGGATGGGAGTGGGAGTGGCAGCTCAACGCGTTCCGGGGTCAATATCGACCAGGAAAAACTCATTTCAACAAATACAGCACATATATATTCAATTTGCTATATATTCGACATAAACAGGAGCGCTAAACAATGTTTAATCCCGTATATTACGTAGTAAAATGCCAATTAAATATTTTTTGGGATATTAATACTGTAATTATGTAATGGTTCATTAATTACAATGAAAGTGTTAATATGTGCTGCAGTCAGAGTAGGTACCAATGCTGCAGTCAGAACTGGCACAGTAATGCAGTAGCGTGCTGGAATCAGTTTGCACTGTAATACTGCAGTACTGCAGTCAAAACTGGCACTGTAATGTTGCAGGGTGCTGGAATGAGAGCTGGTCCAAAAATACTACAAAATACAGCAGGCCATTAAGTGCCTTACCCAGTGGCAATTCTTTATTGTGAGGTTGTAGAGGCAGTGGGCTATTTGATAGTAGGGACCATCACAGCTGACACAAATCTTATCTTCAGACTTCCACACATATGGAATTACAGCACAGATTATGTACAAGAGCAGGAATCCCAGTTGACATTTTTCCCCATTCATAGCTCAGTGATACTGAGGTCAGTTGTAGCACCTGCATCACTACCCTGATGCAGGTGCTACAAGGTACAAGTTTACCTTGTTCATCTTCATTGCTTTCTGTTTCCATTCTCGTGTTTGATCAGGTATCTACCAAAACTCGTTTTCACAGCCACATCTCTCCTCAGCAACTGTCTCCAGCTCTGACTTATTCCACGTTGTTAAGCTGGATTAATCCCATACTGCCTTACCAATGATTCGCAAAGCATGATGGCCTACTTGACATGCAGTGAATAGTTTAAATGTAAAAAACTGATGCAGGACTGTGGGAATGCAGTACACATAGATAAGAAAGGACAGGAACAGAATGTTTAGATAACTGTTGGAGACAGTCTCATGGTCGAATTTTGTTGAAAGCAAAAGTGAATTTTAAACAGAACTCTGTAAAAAGAAACAAATGAATTGTGCAGCATGTGATCGCCTAGTTTTCTGTATTCTCATGATGACTTGCAATTTATGAAAATGTATAAATATTGTAGCCCCATGAGTCTAAGGGCGCACTCTAGAGGAGACTTCCTTGTGTGCAAACACAAAGGGTTTCTCAGGGTGAAGTCCAGTACCGGTTACCGGAATAAAACTTTACTTATTTTACAGTTTCTGACTTTGTGTATTACTGAGAAAGTGACAATAGACTGACCGGCGTGTTGAGTCTCCTAAAGCAGCGAACCCTGACCCCCCAAGTTAGGGGTAGATCCTCCTCACAGAAGCGAGGGGTTAACAACGTGAATTCCAACTGAAATTCCACCCTTAATGTTTTGGATCCACCCAGGATTACAGATTTCTCCAAGATATTCAGCGTTCCTCGAACCACTGCTCTCGCCACATTCTGAGATCCACGCTCAATGCCATGCGCTGCCACATGCACACGCTCAACCTCTCTTTTCAGCAGCAACGACTCACTCTCTCTCAAAGCTGTCCTGGTCTGCAGTTCCATTTCATCCTTCGCCTCATCCGCCACTTTAACAAAAAACTTTTTTTCTTCCTTTCAGGTGTCAAGGATCGTAAGCTTCAACAGGGGGGCACGGTGGCATAGTGGTTAGCACTGTTGCCTCACAGCGCCAGGGACCCGGGTTCAAATCTGGCCTCGGGCGACTGTCTGTGTGGAGTTTGCACATTCTCCCTGTGTCTGCATGGGTTTCCTCCGGGTGCTCCGGTTTCCACCCACAGTCCAAAGATGTGTGGGTTAGGTTGATTTGGCTATGATAAATTGACCCTTAGTGTTAGGGGATTAAATACGTGGGGTTACGGGGATAGGGTGGGATACGTGTCGGTGCAGGCTCGATGGGCTGAAATGGCCTCTATCTGCACTGTGGGGATTCTGTGAACTCCTGGACACCAACGCCCCTCCGGAACCTTCTTCTCCTTCACTTTCCTCTGACCCCATCCTTTCTTCCAATCTCACCTCCTGCTGTGTTTTCACTATCCCCTCTGACCTTACCCTCTCTGACCCTGAACAATCAGTCCTCAGCAAAGGCTTGAACTTCATCCCTTTACACCCCACCTCAATAAATTTTGAGCTCGGCACAACGCTGAGCTCTTTATCTGTCACCTTCGTCTCCATGCCCACTTCCTTGGCCAGGAGTCTTCCCGCCCCTCCTGTAGTGTATGTGCCTTTAAGAGCCCCATATGTGCTGTAATGCCGGTAATGGCCACTCGGGCTATATAAGCCTGTATATTGTGTTATATCCGTAGTACCCCTCCAGACTTTGCTTAGTAAACACCTATGAACCAACTCCTGTCTTCAGTGTCTCTATCAACACACGGACACTACAGTGGCGACGAAGTAGAAACGGACTTACCTACAATTCGGCAGCACCTCAAGGACATCGATTCCTCTGGCATCCAGAAGACTCAAGAAGTGAAAGAAGCTGTTGTTTCACCAGCTGGCCAAGCTGGTGGTAGGTACTGCGGTAATCCTTCCTGGGCGTCGGGCTGGGACTCCAGTGGCTGGCTCTACAGTTGTGCCAAGCGGCGAAGGCGGAGGCAAGCAGCAACAGACGGGGAGGGAGCACTCGGGAGACGGCCGCAGCTGCAAGCAGGTCGGCATTCAGACCTACAGAGAGAGTCCGGCGGGAACGAGTCTCCAACTGTAAATAAATAAAGAAAGAAAGAAAGAACGGAAACCGCGGGAAACAGCGTTGTCATCGGCAGCAGCGGCGGGAAAGCGCGGGAAGCGCCATATCTTTTCTGCAGAAAAGAAAGAAAAGCGTGGGAAGTGCCATATCTTTTCTAAGATGCCTAATTCTGGCAATATTGATGTTTTTGATAACAAGATAGAGGATTGGACCACATATGTGGAAAGAGTGGAGGTATATTGCACTGCAAATGGAATAGAAGGTGAGAAAAAAGCTTCAGTACTTCTGGATCTAATGGGCGCAAAGACATACAAGCTGTTACGAAACTTAATCACTCCAGCCGAACCAATGGACAAGAATTTTAAGGAGATTGTTGATACCCTACACTGCCAATTCGAGGCAGGACTGGCAGATTCTCTGCGAGACAAATTCGTCTGGTCTCCTAAGTGTAGGAACACAAAAAAGGCTATTTTCTGAGAAAGATTTAACACTGGACAAGGCTTTCAGTGCAAGAGGAGCTGCAGAGATACAGCAAAGGCCACAGGACTTCGGCACCCATGAAATGACACGGGGTTTCAAGAGATGTTATCGCTGCGGCAGATCCACCCATGACCAGAGGGACTGCTGGTTCAAGGACAAAGCATGCAGGCAATGCGGAAAGATGGGACACATTCCACGTGTGTGCCGATCTGGAAACAAAAAATCCACTAACAGGAAAAGAATCAATAAGGAAAAGCACAGAAAGGTACAAATGATGACGGACAGTAGCTCCAAAGACCAGAAGAGCGATAGCGACTCCGGGAACAAGAGACTAAGCTCTCTCAAATTACATAATGTAATTGCCAAAGAAGATTACCAGACCATTTGGGTTACCCTCACAATAGCAGAGTCCCCAGTTAAAATGGAGCTAGATACAGGATCAGCTCTGACCGTCATAAATCGACGGGATTACGAGCGGCTATTTCCGCATATACCTTTAAAAGACACATCCATTATCTTGAAAACATATACGGGACAGAAAGTATACCCCAAAGGAAAAATAAGGGTGCCTGTTGTATACAACGGCAAGGAAATACAGAAGTTGTATTTATACGTTCTACAAGATGGTGGTCCACCGCTGTTGGGACGTGAATGGATCAGGAAAATACGTTTAGACTGGCACTCCATTCAGGCACTGACGGTGATCAGTAAGGAAAAAAACGATGATGACATCATACCTGAACGATTAAAAGACATCTTGGCCAACGCCAAGGAAGTGTTTCAAGAGAAACTAGGAACCTTGAAAGGCATCACTGCCTCAATAAAAGTGGAAGATGCAGCAATTCCCAAGTTTTTTAAGGCAAGACCGGTGCCATACGCAATTCGTCCAGCAGTCGAGGCAGAGCTGGAGAATTTGGAAAAGGCAGGCATATTATCTAAAATAGATTGGAGCGAGTGGGCAACACCCATTGTCCCAGTCATGAAGAAAGCATTGAAGAATCATAAATCTGAAGAACAGAGAAAAATTCGCATCTGTGGAGACTTCAAGGTGACTGTAAACCCGGTCCTTCACACGGTACAGTATCCTCTTCCAAGGATAGAAGATATTTTCGCCTCACTATCCGGAGGGAAACGTTTCACCAAAATTGACTTGGCACAGGCATATCTACAGATGGAGGTTGAAGAGGCCTCTAAAAAATATCTCACAATAAATACACACAAAGGTCTGTACCAGTACAATCGACTGGTTTTCAGAGTAGCATCCGCTCCAGCTATCTGGCAAAGAGCTATGGAGCAAGTCCTCCAAGGGATTCCGGGGACTCAATGCTACCTAGACGACATCCTTGTAACAGGAGAAAACGACAACGAGCACCTTGCCAATTTAGAGCAGGTGCTCACTAGGCTGAGAGAACGGGGCCTACGAGCAAATTGCCCCAAGTGCGAATTTTTCCGAAATCAAATATCATATTGTGGCCACATAATAAATAAGGAAGGGTTGCATAAGTCACCTGAAAAAATTGAAGCGGTCATAAAAGCCCCAGCACCTGAAAATGTTTCACAATTAAGGTCGTTCCTGGGATTAATAAATTACTATCATAAATTTTTACCGAACTTATCAACTCTTCTACACCCTCTTAATGAACTGCTACAAACAGGAGTAATTTGGAAATGGAACGAAGACTGCAAACGTGCCTTCCATAAATGCAAAGACTTAATCACATCCAAAGAAGTTTTGGCTCATTACAACCCATCACTGCCAATCAGACTGGCGTGCGATGCATCCCCTTACGGCATAGGAGCAGTATTATCGCATAAATTCCCTGATGGCTCGGAACGGCCGATAGCTTTTGCGTCACGCTCATTGAACTCAGCTGAGGGTAACTATGCCCAAATCGACAGGGAAGCACTCAGCCTGGTATGGGGAGTGAAGAAATTCAACCATTACCTACACGGACAAAAATTTACCTTGTTGACTGACCATCAACACCTCATCTCCATATTCAACCCTAAAAAGAGTGTTCCCATTATGACAGCGCAAAGGCTACAGAGGTGGTCCCTTTTTCTAGGGGCACACCAATACAACATAGAATACAAAGGATCAAAACAGCATGGGAATGCTGACGGTTTATCGTGCCTACCGTTGCCAACGGTAGAAGAGGCACCTACAGTAGACCCAGTGGAGATGTTCCACTCTACCATAATGGAATGTCTACCAGTAACAAATTCTGCCATTGAAAGGGAAACGAGAAATGACCCAACGCTCTCACGGGTCTACGATTTAACAGTGAAGGGATGGCCAGCACATTGCGAGAATGCTGGCAACAGTGGTTCGCCAAGAAGAGAACAGCTGTCAGTGTGCCGAGGAACCTTGATGTGTGGATCCAGAGTGGTGATTCCACCCAAACTCCAGGATAAAGTGCTAAAGGAGCTTCACGAGGGGCATCTGGGTGGAGTGAAAATGAAGAACCTAGCCAGGGCGTTTGTATGGTGGCCAGGTATCGATGGAGACATCGAAGACAAGAGCTGCCTAGGATGCCAGAAGGCCCAAAACGCTCCACCACAAGCCCCTCTACATCCATGGGAGTGGCCCTCATCTCCCTGGCAAAGGGTACACATCGACTTTGCTGGTCCATTTATGGACTCAATGTTCATAATCGCGGTTGATGCACACTCCAAGTGGCCGGAGGTAATAAAGATGTCCTCCACCACCACGGAAAAAACCATCACAGTATTAAGGACCATATTTGCCAGGAATGGGCTGCCGGAACAGATCTGTTCTGATAATGGACCGCAATTTGTGTCCGAAGAATTCAGGAAGTTCTTAAAAAACAATGGGGTTAAGCACTACACGTCCGCCCCATACCATCCCGCCACCAATGGATTGGCTGAAAGGTTTGTCCAGACCTTCAAGAAGGCCATAAAGGCCATGGGTAATGAAGACATAAAACTTCCGCACAAGGTGGATAACTTCTTGTTCGCATACAGGAATGCAACACATATGGTTACCAACCAAACTCCCGCCATGATGTTCTTCAATAGAAACCTAAGATGCCGGCTGGATTTGGTCAAGCCCAACATCAGAAGGGACGTGGAGAACCGGCAGTTTCAAGGCATGAATGAAAGGCCAACTAGAACCTTCCAGATAGGTCAACAAGTTTTGGCCCGGGACTACCGTACGGAGAAATGGCAGCCTGGAACTACCTGCACATGACTAGGACCACTGATGTATACCGTGGACATCGGAGAAAGCATAATAAGGCGCCATGCTGACCAAATCATAGATTCATCCGAAAAGGGACAACCTACACCACAACTCTATACGCCGAACGATGAAGTAGAGATACCCATATCTACCTCCGATCCGGTGATACTGGAACCCGATGAACCCGACACTGGCATTCAAGCTGAATCAGCCTTGCCAAAAGAACCTACTACACCACCAGAAACTACTACACCACCGAGGCGTTATCCGGACCGAGTCAGGAAGCCTCCAGAGAGACTGACTTATAATTAATTAACTACAGCAATGTGTATATTATTTTTCTTATAACATGTAATTAATAATTACTTAAAATATGATGTACTGGTTAGCTAAAAGGGGAGGAATTGTAGTGTATGTGCCTTTAAGAGCCCTATATGTGCTGTAATGCCGGTAATGGCCACTCGGGCTATATAAGCCTGTATATTGTGTTATATCCGTAGTACCCCTCCAGACTTTGCTTAGTAAACACCAATGAACCAACTCCTGTCTTCAGTGTCTCTATCAACACACGGACACTACACCTCCCCCCGCCTCACCCCCGCACAGCTGACCCTTTCTCCCATTTTCAAAATTCTCGTTCTACCTGGTCCCCTCCCTCTGGCCTCTTACTCTCTCTAAATCTTTTCATTGCAAACTGCTGGCATGACATCGGCCGTCTCAATTTCTCTGCTCCCCTCACTGACTCCAACCTACCTCCCTCTGAATTTGCAGCACTCCATTCTCAGATCCAACCCCAACATTGTCATTAAACATGCTGACAAGGGTGGCACTGTTGTTGTTTGGCGAACCAACCTCTACCTTGTGGCGGCTGAACGCCAACTCTCGGACACCTCCTCCTACCTCCCCCTGGACCATGACCCCACTACTGAACATCAAGCCATCGTTTCCAAGACTGTCACAGACCTCATCTCCTCTGCAGATCTTCCCTCCATGGCCGCCAACCTCATAGGTCCCCAACCCCGCACAGTCCACTTCTACCTCCTTCCCAAGATCCACAAACAGGACTGCCCTGGTAGACCCATCGTTTCAGCCTGCTCTTGCCCCACAGACTCTATTTTTCCTCCCCTTGTCCAGTCTCTTCCCAGCTACATTTGCAGCTCTTCCAACGCCCTCTGCCACTTTAACAGTTTCCTGGCCCCAACTATCTCCTTTTCACTATGGACATCCAATCCCTCTACACCTCCATCCCCACCAGGACGGCCTGAGGTCTCTCTGCTTCTTCCTTGAACAGAGGCCCAACCAGTCCCCATCCATCACCACCCTCCTCTGCCTGGCTGAACTTGTACTCACATTGAACAACTTCTCCTTTGACACCACTCACTTCCTCCAAATTAAAGGTGTTGCTATGGGAACCCGCATGGGTCTTAGCTATGCCTGCCTTTTCATGGGATATGTGGAACATTCTTTGTTCCAGTCCTATTAAGGTCCCCTCCCTCAGCTCTTTTTCCGGTACATTGATGACTGTATTAGTGCCGTTTCCTGCTCTCGCCCTGGACTAGAAAATTTAATTCTTCCAATTTCCACCCTTCCCTCACCTTCACATGGTCCATCTCCGACTCTTCCCTTCCCCTCCTCAAACATCCACTATAAGCCCACTGACTTCCACAGCTACCTGGACTACACTTCCTCCCACCCCGCTTCCTGTAACGACTCTGTTCCATTCTCCCAGTTTCTCCGTCGCAGTTGTTCTGACGCGCCACCTTCAATATTAGTGCATCCAATATGTCTTCCTTTTTCCTCAACTGAGGATTCCCCTCTACCATGGTTGACATGGCTCTCGACTGTGTCTGTTCCATTTCACGCACTTCTGCTCTCACCCATTCCCCTCCCTCCCAGAACCACGATAGAGTTCTTCTTGTCCTCACCTTTCACCCCACCAGCCTCCACATTCAACGGATCATCCTCCGCCATTTCCGCCACCTCCAGCGTGATCCCACCACCAAACACATCTTCCCCTCCCCTCCCCTTTCAGCATTCTGAAGGATCCACAATCTCCGCAACAACCTGGTCCATTCCTCAATCACCCCCAACAACTTTCCCATGCAAGCGCAGGAAATGCAACACCTGCCCTTTTACCTCCTTCCTTCCTACTGTCCAGGGCCCCAAACACTCCTTCCAGGTGAAACAGCAATATACTTGTACTTCTTGCAATTTAATATACTGTATTCGCTGCTCACGATGTGGTCTCTACATTGGGGAGACCAAACGCAGATTGGGTGACCGCTTTGCAGAACACCTCCATTCAGTCTGTAAGCATGACCCTGAGCTTCCGGTCACCTGTCACTTTAATTCTCCTCTCCAGCTTCGGCTTCTTACACTGTTCCAACAAAGCTCAATGTAAGCTCGAGGAACAGCACCTCATCTTTCGATTAGGCACTTTACAGTCTTCTGGACTCAACATCGAGTTCAACAATTTCAGACCATAACCTCTGCCCCTATTTTTTCAGATGGCAGCTGTTGATGATCCTGCCATTCCCATTTACACCTCTTCGAGGCTTATCTTTTGTTTCTTTACTTGTCCCATTATCATCTCCTTTTGCCTTGAACTATCATACCTTTTGTTATTTAAACACTCCTGCCTTTCACCCTATCACAGATCTTCCCTTTTGTTCTTACTACGCTTCCCCTTCCCCTGCACTTGCTTAAAAACTGTTACATCTCTAACTTTTTCCAGTTCTGACAAAAGGTCATTGACCTGAAACGTTAACTGTTACTCTCTCCACAGATGCTGCCTGATCTGCTGAGTATTTCTGGCATTTTCTGTTTTTATTTCATTACTACCTTGCTGAGATCAGCAAAGCAAAATCTTGGAATTCCCTGGTTCACGTGTTTTAGTACTTCATACCACAGTGCATTTACTTTATGAGCCATCAATGTACTGCAAGAACTTGCAGGAGCTGATGGTAGTCAAACAAGTAAGTCATAGCAACCTGAAGAAGTCAGACTCTCAGTGCAGCATAGGACATAGCAAAAAAGAAGAATATTTGTATGAAAGTAAAATGATTTTAATTAACCGATTAGAAGAATTGGCTGCTACGATATAAATCAAATATATATGTAGACTAGCTGAAGTGCCCGGCGGTGCCGAGGCTTTTTCAAGGGCATGTTGTTGTTGGAAGAGAGAGAGAGAGAGCGACTGGGGGGGGGGCGGGGGGGGAGGGAGGGCGGGGGGGGAAGGGAAGGGAGGGCGGGGGGGAAGGGAAGAGAGGGCGGGGGGGAAGGGAGGGCAGGGGGGAAGGGCGGGGGAAGGGGGGAAGGGGGGAAGGGAGGGGGGAAAGGGGCGGGGGGGAAGGGAGGGGGGGAAGGAAGGGAGGGGGGGAATGGAGGGGGAAGGGAAGGGGAAGGGGGGCGGGGGGAAGGGGGGGCGGTGGGGGGGGAAGGGGGGGCGGGAAGGGGAAGGGGGGTGGGGCGGGGGGGAAGGGGGGGCGGATGGCGGCGACTCACCTCGGTTCAGAACGATAAGGACCGCCCACACACGCACCGATTGGCCCGGCCGCACGCGGCAGCATGCCGCCGTACGATTGGTCGACCTCGAGGTCACTCTGTCGCTAATGAGCGGATAATGAGATGCTAATGAGCGGAATGTTGAAGGTTTTTGGGATACCGCGGGCGCGATTTTAGCCCGGCCGAAACGTAAATACGCTTAAAACCGTCTCGGAAGCATAAGCTTTCTTTGGAGGTAATGCGTGCGTAGGTACGCCCTGTGGCCTAGAAATTGAGTGGGCTTAGCGCCCAATTAGTGGCGCTAGAGGGCCTTGCGCCGGACTTATAGCCGTTTTGCAAATTGACTTGGGCCTTACCATCGGCGTTAGCCGGTAGCGCTGCGCCGGCATCGATGACATCATCGGTGTGCGCAGCGTCCCGGTTGCCGTGGTAACCCGGCCCCAAGCCCAAATTCAGTTGCGCCCGCCTCGCCCGTGGCAGGCGCAACTAACGAATGTGAAAAGTGTTCTTACACGCCTTTGCGCCGGCGCATAAAGGTGGAGCGGCGGCCGGCCGCGTTCCCGGCGGCCGCCTGCCCGCACCTCCCTTCCCGGACTCCTGCATCACCCCCCCCCGCGGCCCTGATGAGTGTGTGCTGCGAGCCCGGCACTTCCCCGAGGTGCCGGGCTCAGATGTCGGGGGAATCTGCCGGACAGTTGTCGGCTGCAGGCAGCTCCTCCTTAACAGAAGGAGGAGGCCTGCAGTTCCCCAGCCTGCCGCACCGCATCGGGTGCCGCAGCGGGGGATTAGCGCCGGGAAACCCAATTCAACGCCCGTTTTCAGGCGCTAAAACCCTCCTTTAGCGCCCGCCGCCCTCTGGGGCCGGCGCAACCGAATTTCCGTCGGGCGCTGCCGCATTAACGCTGGCGCAAAATTTCTGGCGCTACAGCCCTGGCGAGCCCACAACCCAATTTCTAGGCCTGTAACTTTCGAGCGCATAGCCCGCCAGACGCACACACGATGACAGACAGAATGACAGACAGAATGACAGAATGACAGACAGAAGTACCGATTTATATATATAGATAAGATAAGATATAGATAGATAGATAGATAAAATAAGATAAGATAAGATAAGGTAGATTAGTTAGTCATGTTAATCAGTTCAAAGAGTGGAACACTGCCATTGGTATTTAAATTTGACAAATCCCAGAATTGAGAAAGAGAGGTATAAAAGATGAGAATGTTTAGATAATTGAAAGGACTTGATGCTAAAGGGAGGCTGCAAACTGACTGATGGAGGAGAAGTCAAAGCCAATGGAATAGTTGGAGAGCAACCTTGGGAGATGATAGGGTACAGTCAGATAAGGAAATTTGAATAAAAACAGAAAATACTGGAAATACTCAACAGGTCAGGCAGCATCTGTGGAGAGAGAAACAGAGTCAACGTTTCAGGTTGATGACCTTTCGTCAGAACTGGAAGAAGTTAGAGATGTAACAGATTTTAAGCAAGTGCAGGGGCAGGGAAAGGGGAGGGGAGGAAAGAACAAAAGAGAAGGTCTGTGATAGGATGAAGGCAGAAGTGATTAAACGACAAAAGGTATGATGGTACAAAGGAAATTTGAATAGGTCATCTTTAGAAAATAAGATGGAAGAAGGAAAATACAGGAAAACTGCATTAAAAACAAAAACTTGCAAGCCTGTAGAGAGATGGGACAGGGACCTTGAAGAGTAGCTCAGATGTACTAGAATCATTAAAAAAAACAGAAGCTCGAGGAGTGAACAAATAAACTCGAGGTAAAAGGGAAACTCAGCCTATGATAATTTATATTGTATTAACAAAAGAGAGTGGAAAATAATATCAACAGAACTTTCTTAAGTACAGCACTACACACAACTGCCGGGAAATATTTATTTAATAAAAGGGGTCATTTGAAGTTTTACTAATTTACAGAAGTTTGCCTTTGTGTTGTTCATAACTTTAAAGCACCAATTTTAGCAAAGCACTGACTGAGTTTGGGTTGAGAGAAGGTAAGAAACGGGTTTTGACAAGAGCAGGTATTGGTAATGATGTCAATGAATTGACCAGTTAGTGTACTGGTCTAACTGGAAGTTCATTCATTTTCAGTATATGGGCATTGCCGGCAAGGTCAGCATTTGTTGCCCTTGAGAAGGTGGTGGATGCCTTCTTCTTGGAATTGCTGCAGTCCATGTGGTGAAGTTACTCCCACAATGCTGTTAGGGAGGGAGTTACAGGATTTTGACCCAGTGATGATGAAGTAACAGCGATATATGTCCATGTCGGGATGGTGTGTGACTTGGAGGGGAACTTGGAGCTGATGGTATTCCCATGCACCTGTTGCCCTTCTCTTTCTAGGTGGTAGTGGTCACGGGTTTGGAAAGTGCTGCCAAAGAAGCCTTGACAACTATCTGCAGATAATGCACACTGCAGCCACAGTACGCCGGTGGTGGAAGGAGTGGATGTTTAAGATGGGGTGCTGATCAAGCAATCAAGGGCATTGAATACAAAAACAAGGTAGTTGTTATAAATCTCATCATCATCAAGAAACTGCTCATGAAATAACACTGGATGGCCAGCTGGTGGCGCCGTCCAAGGAGTATAAATACTCGGGCGTGGGCCCAGCTTGCCCAGGGACAGTTTGTAAGACAGGAACTAGTGAAGTACAACTAGACCTCCATGTTCTGAAACAAGTTGATTAAAGCCTTGCTTTATACTCAAACCAAGTGCGTAGTGAGTTTTATTACGTCAATTTAATCAACTTGTTTCAGAACATGGAGGTCTAGTTGTACTTCACTAGTTGCTGTCTTACAAAATGTCCCTGGGCAAGCTGGGCCCACGCCCGAGTATTTATACTCCTTGGACGGCGCCGCCAGCTGGCCTTCCAGTGTTATTTCATGAGTAGTTTCTTTATGATGATGAGATTTATAACATTCTTCCTGCTTAAAAGATTTGGAAGTCTGACGACTTCCTCCTAACGGATTAGGCAGACCACGAATAGCCGCAATCTTTTAGATCTTTGTTTATGGCTGGAAGGCACGTCTCCCTGGACCGTGTCTTGGTCCCTGGGCCGCTTGATCCGTACTGGTGGATCGACAGGGCCCGTGTTGCCCTGATTGACCCGAGAGAGGCTGGGGAGATCGTGACTTCCAGCCATAAACAAAGATCTAAAAGACTGCGGCTATTCGTGGTCTGTCTAATCTGTTAGGAGGAAGTCGTCGGACTTCCAAATCTTTTAGGCAGGAAGAATGCTATAAATCTCATCATCATAAAGAAACTACTCATGAAATTACACTGGATGGCCAGCTGGTGGCGTCGTCCAAGGAATATAAATACTCGGGCGTGGGCCCAGCTTGCCCAGGGACATTTTGTAAGACAGGAACTAGTGAAGTACAACTAGACCTCCATGTTTTGAAACAAGTTTAAGAAGTCACACAACACCAGGTTATAGTCCAACAGTTTTATTTGAAATCACAAGCTTTCGGAGCGCTGCTCCTTCGTCAGGTGAAGTGGAGAGATGCATAAAGACACAGCTTATATAGTCAGAGAATAATGCCAGATGATTACAGGTAATCTTTCTAACTGCCATTTATCACACCTCGGCAGAGAGATAATCACAGCAATCAAAGGTGTGAATGGTGTCCAAACACGTCAGTAAGGAAAACATTACATCAAAGAACAATGAGGTGGGGTCACAAGGGGTCAAATGTTGCAGATGCTGGGGTCTGTATGAAAAACAAAAAACAGACCAAAAAATTTTTTTTTTGCTGGAAATCACAGCAGGTCCGGCCGCATCTGTGTAGAGAGAACAAGCCAACAATGACTCGAGTCTGGATGACCCTACGTCAGGTGGGGTTACATGTAGCGTGACATGAACCCAAGATCCCGGTTGAGGCCGTCCTCATGAGTGCGGAACTTGGCTATGAGTTTCTGCTCTACGATTTTGCGTTGTCATGTGTCTCGAAGGCCGCCTTGGAGAATGCTTACCCGAAGATCGGAGGCTGAATGTCCTTGACTGCTGAAGTGTTCCCCGACTGGGAGGGAACACTCCTGCCTGGCGATTGTTGCACGGTGTCCGTTCATCCGTTGTCGCAGTGTCTGCATGGTCTCGCCGATGTACCATGCTCCGGGGCATCCTTTCCTGCAATGTATGAGGTAGACAACGTTGGCCGAGTCACATGAGTATGTACCATGTACCTGGTGGGTGGTGTCCTCACGTGTGATGATGGTATCTGTGTTGATGATCTGGCATGTCTTGCAGAGGTTGCTGTGGCACCACCAACTGTTGGACTATAACCTGGTGTTGTGTGACTTCTTACATTTGTCCACCCCAGTCCAACACCAGCATCTCCACACCATTGAAACAAGTTGATTAAAGCCTTGCTTTATACTCAAACCAAGTGCGTAGTGAATTTGATTACGTCAGTAGTCATGCTAAACCTTTACAAATCTTCTGGTTAGGCCTCAGCTAGAGTGTTGTGTACAATTCTGGGCACCACACTTTAGGAAGGATGTCAAGGCCCTGGAGAGAGTACAGAGGAGGTTTACCAGGGATGAGGGAATTCAGTTATGTGGAGAGACTGGAAAAGCTGGGATTGTTCTTGAAACAAAAAAGGTTAAGGGGAGACCTAAGAGAGGTATTCAAAATTATGAGGAGTTTTGATAGAGCAAGTAGGAGGAAACTATATCATCTAGCAAGTGGGTCGATAACCAGAGATCATAGATTTAAAATAATTGGCAAAAGAACTAGAGTGGAAATGAGGAGACATTTCTTGACACAGAGTTGTTAATATCTGGAATGCACTACCTGAAAGGGTGGTAGAATCAGATTCCATAGGAACTTTTAAAAGGTAATTGGACATGTACTTGAAGAGGACTAATTTGCAGAGTTATGGGGAAAGAACTGGGGTGTGGGACTAAATTGGACAGCTCTTTGAAAGAGCTGGCACAGGCATGATGGGCCGAATGGCCTCCTTCTGTGCTGTAAGAGTCTATGGGGGGAAAATTCAGTTAGTAGCGCCACCCGTTAGCGCCTTCAGAGGGCGCTAAGTGGGGCGCAAAGCAACTAGCACCCGGGCGCAGCGATATCTGCGCCTCTCGCGAAATTGACCGGACATTTTGCAGCGGCGCTAAACAATACCGGCCGATCTACTGCGCACGCAGATCTTGAAGTCATTCGAGAGTGCAACGCCCTTGGGATGCCCCGGACCAGAAATTGAGTGGCGCCCCCCTCCTTTCCGCCTGGAGCAACCAACGACAGGTTGACTGTGTTGTGTATGTAACCTGTTCCACCTTAAGAGAGCTTAAGCCTGTTCCACCTTAAGAGATGTACTACTTTCTCAGGCTGCTGTAGACGTAATACCGGGGGTGAACACACCGGTATATAAGCACTGTGCAGTAATCTTGTATTCAGTATAGTCCCCACCTCCAACCAGTAAAGACCTGTTTTTATTGTTACTCATTAGTCTGTGTCTTAATTAACTAAATAATTCACAGACTTAACACTGGCGACGAGTCAGGTTCTTACCCTGCGGCAGTTATTCCACGGCAGTTGAAGGGAGGTTTCAAACCTCACCACTCACCACCCCACTGGAAGGGACAGGCATTAGGACCCTGAAGCCTCCATCAGCTTGTGAACCGGAGTAGAAGACAGGGCTGGGGAAGAGAGAGGTACAGGGCGATAGCGATCGGCAGATAAGGGCCGGGCCGCTTTGAAGTGAGGGGCGCAGCCGGGCCATCGATCGCAACCACCAATAAGGGCCGCACTCGGGCTGAAAGGGCAGCGGCTGCAGAAATTGAAGGCGCGAGAGCCGCGGTGCACAGCGCGGGCCATTGATCGCGATCGGGAGATAAGGGCTTTGGAGTGCGAGGCGCAGCCGGGCCATCGATCGCAAGCACTGATAAGGGCCGGGCCGCTTTCAAGTGCGAGGCGCAGCCGGGCCATTGATCGCATCCGCTGATAAGGGCCGCACTCGGGCGATCGCAGCGAAGATAAGGGCCGCACTCGGGGGCTGAAGGGAGACGGCGTCGGGGGACGGGTGAAGACCGCCAAGCGCGGGAAAACCGCCATTTTGTGGGCGGAGGACGACGGCAAGAGCGGGAAGCCGCCATCTTTGATAACAAGTAAAGAAAATAAAATCTGAGAAATTGCAAATCTACAATGCCTAAACACAGGAATATTAGCACCTTTGATAGTGACCTCGAAGATTGGGCCATATATGTTGAAAGAGTAAAAAATTATTGTAAGGCCAATAAAATTCGTGACCAAGATAAAGCTCTAACATTATTAAATTTAATGGGTGCGAAGACATACGGGCAATTGAAACACCTGTTATCACCAGATGAACCGGCGGATAAGACGTTCGATGAGATTGTTACTGTCCTGAAGGATCATCTAAACCCCACGCCGCTGATGCTAGCGGAACAATTTAAATTTTACGACAGAAGGCAGCTACAGCATGAAAGCAATGCTGAATATTTGCTGGAATTGCGTAAATTAGCGAAATATTGCCAGTTTGGAACGGGACTGACAGATGCACTACGAGACAAATTTGTGTGTGGTTTATTTAAACAGGATACACAAAAGCGACTGCTCGAGGAGAATGAGCTGACGCTTGAGAAGGCGGTCACTATGGCAGCAGCACACGAAGCCGCAGCGAGAGGCACGGCAGTAATGCAGCTACGGTCACCGGAGCTCAGTGCACACAAATTGGGTGTGAGTTCTGTTAAATGTTATCGTTGTGGAAAGACAACGCATGATCAGAACCAGTGTTGGTTTAAAAACCAAGAATGCAGAACATGTGGTAAGCTTGGACATATAGCTAGAGTATGCAGGTCAGGGAAGAAGACCAGCAACAAGAAGTCACCGCAAGGGAAATACGCAAAGGTACACAAGGTGGCCGAACAGGAGTCCGATTCAGACGCTAGCAGTAATGAACTGGCTGGCTTAAGCAGTATTGAACTGGCTAGCTTAAGGGTACTCAACGTTGGTAAGGGTGCAGACCTCCAGAGAATTTGGGTTACTCTTCAGATAGAAGGAGTCCAAGTAAAAATGGAATTGGACACTGGATCGGCATTGTCGGTCATGAATAAGAAAGATTACAGAAGGTTATTCCAACATATTCCCCTACAGGATACGGAGATTATATTGACAACCTACACGGGGCAGAGAGTGTACCCCATCGGGACAATAAAGGTTACAGTGGCCAACAAGGGCGAAGGAAGTCAAATAATGGACTTATATGTGCTACCGGAGGGAGGTCCACCACTACTAGGCCGGGAGTGGTTTAGAAACATAAATATGGACTGGCATTCGCTAAAAGCCATAAAGAGTGAGAACTCGGTGCAGATAATCAGCCCAGACTCTAGAACTGATGATGGTAAGACCAACCCATGTGCAAAAGACAAAGTTTCAGCACAGAATTCCACTGAGCAACAACAACATAGTTTAACAGAGAATTCTGAGTCTGTCAAGTCTACTGATATGCATATTTTTGAGGGACACTGGGCTCGAACTCAACTCCATTTCAAACTACAACAGCAATTAGAACAAATGATTTGCCGTTTTGAGCAAGAGATGAATGAAATAAAAAAGTTCTTTGTTACAGAGTGGGAGAATCTGGAAAGGCAACAGAAGCAACTGATGGAGAAAATGGAGCAGGAGCACACCAACCATCTGCGCGAGGAGGCCGAACGAATCAAAGCTGATTCAGGTTCTGAAGGTGCGTGCCACAATCTGGTGTCAGAAGAGTTAACGGTCAGCCAACTCCTTCATATGCTGAGGGACAAGACTCTGAAATGGGAAAAACTTGAACACGAGCTGCGATCTTCAAAGGAAAAGGGTTCGGAGCTCTCAAAAGTCATTGAGATGGCTGATGTGACGACACAGACTGAAACGACTGCAACAGAGCAGCCATTGGATGCCAAAAGTACGCTGACTCACGTCAATGTAGAACAACAGACCGCTGAAACAGCTGCTCGGGTAGAGGGATTGCATAGTCCGATCAATCAATCTCCAAAGGAAGTTGAAGTATTAAAATCACAAATGAGGTCACTAGTAAACGACTTGCTGAAAGCCCAGAAAAAGCTGGATGCAGAGGTACACATGAAGAAGTCTCTTCAGGAAAGATGTCTGGATTTGGAACAAGAGCTGGCTAACGTCCAGCTGGGTATGGAGGAAATAGACGACCCTCTCACTGGTCTAGCTCAGGACGACACCGAATATTACCATGACCTGGTGGACGACACCGAATATTACGATGTCCTGTCCTGCCCAGCTTGTAACTTTGACTCCCAAAGTGCAGAAATCATGGAGGAGCACCAAAAGTCTACGGAACATCGGGAGAAGCTGGCTCTACGACGGAAACAGGAGGAAGAGAAGGAGGAACTGCGCATGCAGCTGGCAGCTGTGGCAGCTGACAATGGAGCCCAGAGAGTCTCCAAGAAGCAGAAAAGGAAAAGTAAAAACAGAAGATGACCCATCTGAACCATTATCACCTCTACCAGATCACACACGTGGTCCCTCCGAACGGAGCCAAATCAGTTCGGAAGTTCAAGCTGTTAAATCCATGAAAGGACTATTGAATGAGTAACGTGAACCGACTACACCACAGAGATTGAATCTGTGAACTGTTTTCCGCAGAGACTGAATCTGTGATATGTTACGTTAAACATGAAGTTATATATGTATATATGTTATTACGTTATGTTAAATGGGGGGATGACTATAAAGCTAAGAAGGGAGGAGTGTTGTGTATGTAACCTGTTCCACCTTAAGAGAGCTTAAGCCTGTTCCACCTTAAGAGATGTACTACTTTCTCAGGCTGCTGTAGATGTAATACCGGGGGTGAACACACCGGTATATAAGCACTGTGCAGTAATCTTGTATTCAGTATAGTCCCTACCTCCAACCAGTAAAGACCTGTTTTTATTGTTACTCATTAGTCTGTGTCTTAATTAACTAAATAATTCACAGACTTAACAGACTGGAACGCTTCCCAGTCGCTGTGGGGCTGGGGGGGGGCGCTATTTAAAGGGGGCCTCTTCCTGGCTTTTGTGTGGTAGCCATTTTTGCACCACTCATTCTGAGAGAGAGAGAGAGAGATTTTGAGAGAGAGAAAGAGAGACTTCTGCATTGAGTCAACGCTGTCTGAGGTAGTTTTGGCTTCTGACCATAACTTTGCAGGTACTTTGGTTTTTGACCTTCATAACTTTGATTGCCTAGATACTATGGGGGCTGCAATGAATGGGAACGGTGTCCTTCTCCATCACATTCGGAGGGCACAGAGATGCAGAGAGACAGTGGCAATCATGGCTAGACGGAGGGCCAACAGGCCTCGGTACAGGAGACCTTACCCTCCCAGGGTTTTTCGGCAACAGTTCTCCTACATTAATATGTCTGAGGAGCATTGTTTGCGAAGGCTGCGCTTCAGCAAGGAGGTGGTCACTGAGCTCTGCCACCTGCTTCAGCCAGATCTGCAGCCTCAACTGAGGAGCAGGGCATCTCTGTCAGTGGCAGTGAAGATAACAATGGCTCTCAACTTTTATGCCACCGGCTCATTTCAATCAGCTCTGGGGACATCGCCAATATCTCCCAGTTCGCGGTGCATTGCTGCATCCGTCAGGTAACAAATGCCCTCTTTAAAAGGAGACGAGAGTACATCTCTTTCCCCATGACCCCGGACAAGCAGCAAGAACGCGCAACGGGCTTTACGATGATAGCGGGCTTCCCCATGGTGCAGGGCGCCATTGACTGCACGCATATGGCTTTGCGGGCGCCGCAAGAGAATGCCGAGGATTTCCGCAACCGAAAGGGCTTCCATTCCTTAAACGTCCAGTTGGTCTGTGACCACAGACAGCTGATACTCGCTGTCAATGCCCACTTTCCTGGCAGCAGCCACAATGCCTTCATCCTGCGCCAGACTTCTGTGGCAGACCTTTTCCAGGCACCGCATCACCCAGGAGGTTGGTTTCTCGGGGACAAGGGATATCCTCTGTGCACCTGGCTGATGACACCGCTCCATTCGCCCAGCACCCCTGCTGAGCTACGATACAACGAGAGCCATCAAGCTACCAGGAACATCGTTGAGCACACAATCGGCGTGCTCAAGCAATGGTTCCGCTGTCTGGACCATTCTGGAGGAGCCCTGCAGTACTCGCCTGAGTGAGTCTCCCACTTCGTTGTTGTGTGCTGCATGCTGCATAACCTTGCAATCCTCAGGACCCAGCCAATGCCACCAGGCATTGGAGCACCAGCAGAGGAGGAGGAGGAGGAGGAGGAGGAGGAGGAAGATGAGGAGGATGATCTTCAGCAGCACCAAGGCGGGAGGGAGGCACAAAGTTGAAGGGCCGTCCGTCAAAGGCTCATAGCAAGTCGCTTCTAGGCCCCCTCTGAGGAAATGGCTTCTGCCATTCAAACAACCTGAATGAAACCATCCCGCAACCCCTAAGCCGGTCAAGGCAACAATGATTGCAAAGACCAAACATGTACATTTTGAATACAGACACTTCTTTATTTCACAAACTCTGTGTGTCTCATTTCCGCATGACAAAGTAATAGAAAGAAACACAAAAAAAAGCAGTCATTCACATAACTGGCTCTCACAACCTGGAGACAATGTCCAAAACAGTTACAAAAATTTGACCACGAACCTTGGCCTTCAATAAAACAATGAAAAACATTTTGTTGCACCTCCTACTTTTTGCCCTTCGAGGGTGATCTGCTTCCCTTGCGAAATTCCCCCCTTCCCACCCTGCAACTCCTCCATAATGGGACCCCAGTGGCTGGAGCAAGGCAGGGGGAAGGCTGCTGATTGTCAGAAATTGAGACTGCAGATGCCCTAGAAGGTGGCCTGGACCAGATCTGGGCCTGGAGGGCCCGGCTGCTGACTGCACCAACTCTGCATGGGCGGCAGTAGTCTGTCCTACAGGTGGTGGCAACTGCAGTGGAGAAGTGCCAGTGGTGGCAGCAGGAATGCTGTCATCTTGGGAGTGGACAGCAACTCCCTGGCACTCCCACGGGGCAGCACTTCAGCATCCGGAACAATCTGATGGAGCACAGATTGCTGGCCTGCTGCGGCGCGGTGAGAGCCCCGGGGAATCCTGCCCGATCCAGCGAGGGTGGCAGCAGTCAGTGCTCGCGTGGCCTCAATCTGCGTCTGCATGAGACCAGCCACTGACTGCATTGCAGCACTAAGCATTTGCGTGGCAGCCGCCTGTGCTACAGCGAAGTGCTCCACATTCCTTGCCAGTGATTCAATGGATTCGGGCAACCTTGCCACTGCAGCCATGAGCTCAGTGTGCCTGTATTCCGCCTGGGCGCTCATTTCAGCAAGGACCCGCTCCTCCTCTGCGTCCAGTGCAGCAGGACTCGAAGCCATACTCTCGCTCCGGGGAGAAGGCCCCCGAGCTTCCCTACCCCAATCGCGTTGCTGCAGCCCGCTGGGTCCTGGAGCTTCACCCTCATCAGACCATTCCCCCCCTGCTCCCCTCCAGGGAAGGCATGTTCCCAGTGTGGGCATGGGCTGCCTCAGTAGAGGGTAGCGCTGATGGTCCGGCTTCCTCTTCCTCCTCGCCTTCAGCTTCACTCCCACTGGCAGCTTGAGGGCCCGTCTCCTCACTTGGTGAATCACCATCTGAAAGCAGGGAGATATAAGAGTGGCTTTAGCGTGAGGACAGGGTGGCAGCAAGGGAGGCATGAGTGCAGCGATTTAGTGATTTGGATTGAAAGTGTCAAAGGCTGCTGCTGTGAGGAACAAGTGGAAGGAGAGAGGACAAAAAGGTGATGACCTTACCATTGCTGTCCAGAACGAGGTCGGCATCTCCAGTGGCGACGGGACCAATCACCTGGCTTGCCACAATCCTGTGGACGCACTCCTCAAGATCACTGAGGGGTTGCAGCTGAGGCCACCCTCCACCGGCCCATTGCTGCTGTCTCCTATTATGAGACAGCTTGGCCTGCAAGAAAAAGGATGGCATCTGAGTAAATATGCAGCCATGGTCTTGCCTGAAATGTCTCCCATGGTTGAATAGCCCTTACTGTATGCAGCCATGGTCTGGCCTTAAATGCCTCCCATGATTGAATAGCCCTTACTGTATGCAGCCATGGTCTTGCCTGAAATGCCTCCCATGGTTGAATAGCCCTTACTGTATGCAGCCATGGTCTTGCCTGAAATGCCTCCCATGGTTGAATAGCCCTTACTGTATGCAAAGTGTGGAATGTGCGTGTGTGTTTGATGAAAGGACCATAGGTGTTGGATGAGTGTTGGGCATTGGGGCTTTCAAGACCGTCTGGCCATAAAGTGAGGTTGAGATGGAGGGATGAAGAGGTTTTGGAAAAAAGGCACTCACCCTGACGACCCAAGTGAGGTCGTTGAACTTTTTCCTACCTTGGAGATGGGTCCTAGGCAACATGCTGCTTGAGGACACTCTCTGAGCCACCTCCCTCCACACTCTTCTGTACTCGCGTGGCAAAGGCCTCCTGCCACTCTCTGAGCACAGAATGGATTTTCTGCGCTCCACCCCGCGAACCAGAGCCTCCAAGACCCGCTCGCAGAAGCGCTGTGCTCGCTCCCTGGCCCTCTCCATAGTGTTTGGCTGCTAGATTTAGCCACAGATCTGCCCAGGCCGAGATTCAAGGCTCCAATGAGCAGGGTGTGGCTGCAGAGCAAGATCGACCCTCCCCTTTAAGAACTGACCGGCACCTGTGTGTCTGTGTTCAATCGCTAAATGACAGCACCAGCGCTGCGCCCGCCCTCTGAGGTAGCGCCTCGCTCCTCGGCCTTAGCGCCTTAAGAGAGGTGTGTAGCGCCTGATTTAGCGCTCCAATCACCTCCAGGGGCGATAAAAGCCAAGTTTGCTGTCGGAGGCGATAATTAGTGCCAGGCGCTAAACTTTGCGCACCACCAGTAATGGCACCCCATATGGGGCGATACCGAATTTTTCCCCCTATGATTCTAAATTGTGAGGATTGTGCTGATTGAGCTGTTAAATTAAGATTAGCTGTAAAATAAGTTAGCTAGATTGTGATATCTGAATTGAAGGTATGACTAAGAGAGCTGTGAATTCCTGAATGAGTCATTAGAGTTCTATAAATATAATAAAAGTCAATTTTGCAAGAGGCTGATTGAATGCGATGCTGACCAGAGGGAAGTTGTGCTGACAGCAGACAAAAGAAGGAGTTTTGTCTAAGTAGGAGTTCAGTGCTGAGAGGGACGAGGCTCATTATATTTTCTAAATATTTTATAAAGTTTGTACTTGTAAATAGCACAGCAGGTAGTAGTATAGAAATGGCAATATCAGGAGCTAGATTAGAGATGTGTGCAACATGCATGATGTTGGATACCCTGGTTCGCAAAGTATCCAGGAGTACACATACACGAAGGATCAGAGGATTGAGTTGCTCAAAGAGGGAAATGCCAAGCTGGAGATCCAGCTGACTACAGTGGCCCAACATATGTAGGGAGGAAACAATTCTGAAAGACATTTCAGAAGATGGTAACCCTACAAATAGGAATAGTGACAGAGGGCAGGAAGTGGTTGCCTGCCCACAGGAGGAAGCAGTACATACAAGAAAACCTGTTGGTCTGGGCTTGTCCAATATTACTGCGCAGTATTATACAACTTTGGGGCTCAAGAGGCTCACGTTGCTTGAGTGCAAAAATCTCATTACTGTTTGATTATGCAAACACCATTTACTGCTGTGTCCAAGGAGCTCCGACTTTGCTGCTTGTTCTGCACTAGGGAGGCACTAGGAACATCAGTCAGACCTCCAAATCTCATTCACAATTCTGCTTGTCTCGGGTTGTCCTGCTGTACAGCCTGAAAAACGTCTCTAAGATATATGCTGCACAATTATGCTATCAGGAGAGTTGTCATTCAACAGGTGCAAGAGGAGATGAATGGATGTGCATGCATGCAACTTGAAGTTTAGTGCATGGTCATTACATTATTTAGGTTGAGACAAAAATAATGATGCTAAGGCTGAGGACTAACCAGCTCCAGTGGAGCTGCAGCAAGTATGCCATATCTAATAACCTTTACAGAACAAACTTGTCATTTAAACTTGGAAGTTCCCTAAGCACAAGCATTCCTGTATCATGCTCTCAATGAACTGACACTCTCAACCCAAATAACATCATGACCCTGTACTAAATCTCAAGTACCATGCATGCACATCTGTTCATCTTTTTTTGCAGAAATGTGGCTCAGGACAAGTGACCTCTTTGCTCAAAGTCCAAATCCAGCAAAAAAGTATTTGTGGACCAGTGCTTGTTGTACTGTCAGTATCTCTTACATTGCTGCTTCCCCTTTATAATTTTGTGGAGATGTGCAGCTTACTGCTTATTCTAGTGTTCCTTCTTAGATGCTACCCTTGTCGGAGACGGAAGTGAGTTGGCTAGCTGCTGAATGTCTGTGAGCGACTCGGGATGGTTGGGGCTCTGTACCTTCTTCTTCAGTGTCATAAGATGGCCCTACAACTGATGGTGCCACATCTGTACTATGATGGCTGCCTGGGGCTGACTGCTTTCTTGCTCTGCATGGATCATTTGAGTGGGGCAACTTAGTGATGGGCAGAGAGTTGCCCTGAGAAACTGCTTCCTCTTCTGCCATCCTCTTGCTACTGAGAACCCCTCAACATGTCCTACCATCTGTGTAGCAACTCTTCTGTTTTGCTTCTCTTTCCTTAACTTATTTTTGCTTCTCTTTCTGTCTTTTTCTTTGTCAGATGGGGGGCGGGGGTGTTGTTGGTGGTTGGTGGTATGACATGGTGTGGTGGAGAAAGGAGCCACCAACTACCTCAGGCTGCATTTGGGGTATAGTTGCAGAGAAAATATAACCCTCAGCAGCTTTCTTCCCTTGCTCTCCCCCAATCATTTGAACTTCACCCTTATTCCCTCACATCTACTGTCTCCCCTACTCCTTCCCCTTCATACCACCCACTCCTATCAATACTCCTACCTCTTCCTCTTTGAATTACCCACTCAAACCCCGTATCCTCTCCACGCCCACTCACTTCCCCCATGGGTGGGTACCAAGAGGTCAGAGGCCAACTCACCCTCAAGCAATTTCCCTCATCCCCTTCAGCCCTTAACTGGAGTGAGACTTGGCCCCATGACTGTCTGACTCGGAGGCAAGAGCATTACTACTGAGCCATGGCTGACACCTTCTTACAGATCACCACCTGCCATTTCCACCACTTACATAAGAAATAGGAGCAGGAGCAGGCCATTTGGCCCCTCGAGCCTGTTCCACCATTCAATAGATCATGGCTGATCTGGTTTTGGCCTCAGCTCCACTTTCCTGCCTGCTCCCCTGATGTGCCAAATAACTGCCCGAATCCGTGAAGTTAAAGCTTAAGACTGAAGCCTTTTATTAAGTAAGAATCATGGCAGAGTTAACAGAGTTCATCATCGACCGAGCCCTTGGTAGAACATACCAGAAGAGGGGCGGGGCCAGGGAGGAGCATTAGTGGTTCCCCCCAGTGGAACATTCCAGACATTACAAGTACAAGTACAAATATCAGAACACAGTTATTTCATCACATTCACCCCCTGCTATAGATTCAGTCTGTCAGGAGGTCTGATAATCCTCTGGGAACGACGTAACTCTTGCTGAGGCTCCTCCCGGAGTACTAACTCCGGTTCATTCAAATTCCCAGAATCATCAGTATTTTCCACACTGAGGGTTTGTGTCTCTGAAGGTCCAATACCACGATTGAAAACTCTACTCTCAGAGTCGAACTCTTTTCGAGCTCCAGCAGGTGCAAGATCTTTAATAGAGACCGTATCCTCTCGCCCATCCGAATATTGAATATACGCATACTGGAGATTAGCATGGAGGAGTTGTACTTCCTCCACCAGTGGATCAGTCTTGTGGCCTCTCACATGTCTGCACAACAACACAGGGCCCGTGGTCGTCAACCATGTGGGTAACGATACTCCATTAGTAGCTTTTCTTGGAAAACTAAACATTCTTTCATGAGGGGTGGCATTCGTCGCTGTACATAAAAGAGACCTTATGGAATGCAGCATGTCTGGCAGGACATCCTGCCAACGAGAGGTCGGCAGGCCTCGTGACTTCAGAGACAGTACGATAGCCTTCCACACTGTCGCATTTTCTTTCTCGACCTGCCCATTACCACGAGGGTTATAGCTGGTAGTTCTACTCGTTGCAATCCCCTTCGATAGCAAAAACTGTCGTAATTCTTCGCTCATAAAGGAAGAACCCCTATCACCATGTATATAGTTAGGCATGCCGAACAAGGAAAACAGTTGGCAGAGGCATTTAATTACAACAGGAGATGATGACGAGGAACACCTTGCAAATTTGGAACTGGTGCTCACCAGATTGAAAGAATATGGACTTCGAGTTAATCGCCAGAAATGTGAGTTCTTTCAGAAGCGGATCTCGTACTGTGGTCATGTCATTGACCAGGAGGGGCTTCATAAGTCTCCTGACAAGATCGAAGCTGTTGTGAAGGCTCCCGCTCCGGATAATGTATCCCAGTTGAGGTCGTTCCTAGGGTTGATTAACTATTACCATAAGTTTCTGCCAAATTTATCCACGGTGCTGCACCCGCTGAACGCTCTTTTGCAGAAGGGAGTACCATGGAAGTGGAGCGAGGACTGTAAGAGGGCCTTTCGCAAAAGCAAGCCATTGATCACCTCAGAGGAAGTGTTGGCTCACTTCAACCCAACGCTGCCTATTCGTTTGGCTTGTGATGCTTCTCCATATGGTATTGGGGCAGTACTCTCACACAAGTTGCCAAATGGCCTGGAGAGGTGTGGCAAACCACTGTTTGTATTCCACTGTGTACATGCCTGGACATGCCTCGGCTGACTCCTCCCACAAGTCCTAGTATAAAGGTGACTGCTCCCCAGCCCTTTGTATTTCTGGACCGGTCGACCACTCGAGGCAGACCTTCATTCTTTTGTTAATAAAAGCCTTTAGTTACTCTCTTCACTCTCAGTCTTTTATGAGTAATTGATAGCGCATCAATTTTATTAACAAAATTTTTATAATGGAGAAGATCCTCACACCAGTATGCCTGGACTTAGATCATCGGGAGGTGGACTCATCCACCAAGTTTACTCACTGGCTTAAGTGTTTCGAAAAATTCCTGACCGCCTCCGCAGCAATCAAATCGGACGAGGACAAACTGGATGTCCTGACCTCCAAAGTGAACCACCGAGTGTACTCGGTCATCCAAGACGCGACCTCGTACGCGGACGCTATCAAGCTCCTCAAGGACCAGTACACGCGCCCAGTGAACGAAGTGTGCGCCAGGCACCTTCTGGGGAGTCGTAAACAACAACCTGGGGAATCGACCGTGGAATACCTTCAGGCACTGTCTGTGCTTGGCCGGGCCTGTGGTTGTAAGGATGTAAAGGCCGCCGTGTACACAGAGGAACTTATCCGGGATGCTTTTGTAGCGGGCCACAGATCCAATTACACCCGACAGCGACTGTTGGAGCAGAGTGACCTCGACCTCAACAAGGCCTCTGAACTCGCACTATCATTGGATGCAGCCTACCGGGGCATGGATGCCTACTCCTCTGCACCGTGGACGCCGCGGGGAATGACAGCCTGGGACACGGTAGGACCGCCTCATAGCGCCGGGCCACCCCAGCCACACCCCAGCAACGGCCCAACTACCGCAGCAGTGTCCCAAGGCCAGACAGCAGTGCCCCAAGGCCAGAAATGCTACTTCTGTGGCCAGGCAAAACACCCCAGAGCGCGCTGCCCAGCGAAAAACGCGATCTGCTCGGGCTGCGGGAAGAAGGGACACTACGCTAACGTCTGCAGGGCCAAAGCCACCCCGAACCCCAGCAGCGCCGCGTGTGGGCCATGCGGGCCGCCATCTTGGGCCTTCCCGGCCATGTGCGAACCACCGGTACAGCAGCCATTTTGGACGCCTCCAGCCACATGGGGATCATGGATGCCGCCATCTTGGACGACAGCCGGAACGCAGCAGGCCCCCAACACCGCCTCATCTGATACCCGCAGCGACACACCGACCCCTACGCTGGCATCCATTACACTGGACCAAGCGAGACCGCACCAGCTGGCCAGTTCCACAATGGACATTAAGGTAAATGGCCACGATACAATCTGCCTTTTTGACTCTGGGAGCACGGAGAGCTTCATCCACCCCGACACGGTGCGGCGTTGCTCTCTCCCAGTCCTGCCTGCGCACCAGCGGATTTCTATGGCCTCCGAGTCCCAGTCGGCGGACATCGGCGGCTACTGCGTAGTGACACTCGTAGTAGACGGGACCATGTACGATCATTTTAAACTTCTGGTCCTGCCCGACCTCTGCGCTGCCGTCCTGCTGGGGTTAGATTTTCAGTGCCACCTTAAAAGTGTTACGATGGCGTACGGTGGACCCCTACCCCCACTCACAGTCCGCAGCCAGCAGCTCCCAAATTGCCCGCCGCGCACCAGGTGCAACCTCTCCACACTCAGAGTCACCCCCCCCCCACTGTTTGCTAACCTCACCCCCGACTGTAAGCCCATCGCCACAAAGAGCAGGCGATACAGTGCCGGGGACAGGGTTTTCATTAAAACCGAAGTGGAGCGGCTCCTGAAGGAAGGGATTATTGAGGGCAGCACCAGCCCCTGGCGAGCCCAGGTTGTGGTCGTTAAGACCGGCGAGAAGCAGCGCCTGGTCATCGACTACAGCCAGACAATAAATCGCTACACCCTGCTGGACGCCTACCCACTCCCCCGCATAGCTGATATGGTCAACCAGATCGCGCAGTACCGCGTCTTCTCGACCATTGACCTGAAATCAGCGTACCACCAGCTCCCTATCCGCCCTGAGGACCGCCAGTATACTGCCTTTGAGGCAAACGGCCGCCTCTACCACTTCCTTAGGGTTCCCTTTGGCGTCACCAACGGGGTCTCCGTCTTCCAAAGGGAGATGGACCGGATGGTAGATCAAAATGCGTTGCAGGCCACTTTCCCATATCTGGACAATGTGACCATCTGCGGCCGTGACTTGCAGGACCATGACGCAAACCTCGAAAAATTCCTCCGCACCGCCCAACTCCTGAACCTGACATATAACAAGGAGAAGTGCATATTCCGCACAAACCGCCTCGCCATCCTTGGCTGTGTTGTGGAACACGGAGTCATCGGCCCCGACCCCGACCGGATGCGTCCCCTTATGGAACTCCCACTGCCCCACTGCCTCAAGGCCCTGAAGAGGTGCCTAGGGTTTTTCTCCTATTATGCCCAGTGGGTCCCCTACTATGCGGACAAGGCCCATCCGCTGATCAAGTCCATCTCTTTTCCCTTGACGGCAGAGGCCCGCTTAGCCTTCCACCGTATCAAGGAAGACATTGCCAAAGCCACCATGCACGCAGTGGACGAATCCATCCCCTTCCAGGTGGAAAGCGACGCGTCCGACTTTGCCCTGGCCGCTACCCTCAATCAGGCGGGGAGACCCGTGGCCTTCTTTTCACGAACCCTCCAAGGCCCGGAGACCAGACACTCCGCTGTTGAGAAGGAGGCCCAGGCGATTGTGGAGGCTGTGCGTCATTGGAGGCACTACCTGGCCGGAAAACGATTTACCCTGCTCACTGACCAACGTTCAGTTGCTTTCATGTTTAACAACAAGCAGAGGGGCAAAATCAAAAATGACAAGATCTTGAGGTGGAGAATCGAACTTTCCACCTACAATTACGAGATCTTGTACCGGCCCGGGAAGCTCAATGAACCCCCGGATGCGCTATCGCGTGGCACCTGCGCCAGCGCGCAGATCGATAGACTGCGGGCCCTCCACAATGACCTCTGCCACCCGGGGGTCACCAGGTTCTTCCACTTCATCAAGGACCGCAACCTGCCTTACTCTATTGAGGAGGTCAGGACCATGACCAGGAACTGCCAAGTCTGCGCTGAGTGCAAACCGCACTTTTATAGACTAGACAGGGCCCACCTGATAAAAGCCACTCGCCCCTTCGAGCGCCTGAACGTTGATTTTAAAGGGCCTCTCCCCTCCTCCGACCGCAATGTGTACTTCCTCAATATTATTGATGAGTACTCCCGTTTCCCGTTCGCCATCCCCTGCCCGGACATGACCAGTGCCACGGTCATTAAATGTCTGAACGACCTCTTCACCCTGTTCGGTTTCCCCAGCTATATCCATAGCGACCGGGGCTCATCGTTTATGAGCGACGAACTCCGTCAGTACCTGCTAACTAGGGGTATTGCCACAAGCAGGACCACCAGTTACAACCCCCGGGGGAACGGACAGGTGGAAAGAGAAAATGCGACAGTTTGGAAGGCCGCCCTGCTAGCCTTAAAGTCTAGGGGCCTTCCGACCTCCCGCTGGCAGGATGTGCTCCCCGATGCGCTCCACTCTATTCGGTCACTGCTCTGCACTGCCACTAACGCCACCCCTCATGAGAAAATGTTTGTCTTCCCAAGGAAGTCCACATCGGGGACATCGCTACCGCCATGGCTGACGTCCCCAGGGCCGGTCCTACTGAGAAGGCACGTGAGGACCCACAAAATGGACCCCCTGGTCGACCTCCTCCACGCCAACCCCCAGTATGCTTACATTGCATACCCGGACAGGCGGGAGGACACAGTCTCCATAAGAGACCTTGCACCCTTGGGGGCCGCAGTAACCCACTACTCACTACCACCCCCCCCCACGATCTGATATCCAGCCCCAGCAGACGGCAGGCCTGGGCCCCGCGACCCGCTCGACATCTACGAGGGCGACACGCCTGTGCCACAGCCCACGCAGGACTCGACGCCAGAAGCTCCACTACCCCTGCCGTCGCCACGCCGATCACAGCGCCAGACAAGACCTCCGGAGAGACTCCAATACACTAACTTTTAATACACTTCACCCCGCCGGACTCAATTTTAAACAAGGGGTGAATGTGGTAAACCACTGTTTGTATTCCACTGTGTACATGCCTGGACATGCCTCGGCTGACTCCTCCCACAAGTCCTAGTATAAAGGTGACTGCTCCCCAGCCCTTTGTATTTCTGGACCGGTCGACCACTCGAGGCAGACCTTCATTCTTTTGTTAATAAAAGCCTTTAGTTACTCTCTTAACTCTCAGTCTTTTATGAGTAATTGATAGCGCATCAAGAGGCCAGTTGCGTTCGCATCCAGATCATTGACCTCCGCTGAGCGCAACTATGCTCAGATAGATAGGGAGGCTCTCAGCCTTGTGTGGGGAGTAAAGAAGTTTAATCATTACCTGCAGGGCCAAAAGTTTACGCTTCTGACAGACCACCAGCCGTTGGTATCCATTTTTAACCCTAAGAAGGGTGTTTCGGTGATGACAGCACAGAGACTCCAGAGATGGTCCCTTTTCCTAGGGGCACATCAATATCAGATCGAATTCAAAGGTACAAAGCAGCATGGTAATGCTGATGGGCTGTCGCGCCTGCCACTACCTACAGAGGAGGAGGCACCGACGGTTGACCCTGTTGAGTTATTTCACTTGACCATCATCGAATGTTTACCAGTCACCAATGCAAGTATTGAAAGAGAAACCAGGAACGACCCGACACTGTCCCGGGTCTACGAAGTGACAGTGAAGGGATGGCCAGCACATGGTGATCCACTGTTACTGGCATTCTCAGCAAGACGAGAACAGCTGTCCGTCTGTCAAGGAACATTGATGTATGGAACAAGGGTGATTATTCCTCCTAAGTTAAGAGAGAGAGTTCTAAAGGAACTGCATGAAGGTCATCTGGGGGGAGTCAAGATGAAAAGCCTTGCTAGGGCTTATGTGTGGTGGCCGGGTATCGACCAACAGATAGAGGATCTGACGAAAAGCTGCTCAGGGTGCCAAAAAGTGCAAAATGCACCTCCGATTGCACCGCTGCATCCATGGGAATGGCCTTCAACCCCATGGCAACGTGTACATATTGACTTTGCTGGTCCATTCATGGACTCCATGTTTTTAATTGCGGTGGACGCACATTCTAAATGGCCAGAAGTGATTAAGATGACTACCACTACCTCGGAAAAGACGATCGCGGTGCTAAGAACGATATTTGCAAGAAATGGATTGCCAGAACAAATATGTTCAGACAACGGACCACAGTTCGTGTCAGAAGAATTCCAGAAATTCATGAAGAAGAATGGGGTGAAACATTATACCTCTGCCCCATATCATCCGGCTACAAACGGGTTGGCCGAGAGATTTGTACAAACGTTCAAAAAAAGCAATAAAGGCCATGAGCGAAGATCAGATTCCACTACAACACAAGGTGGACAAATTCCTACTGGCATATCGAAACGCCACTCATGCAGTGACAAACCAAAGTCCTGCCATGATGTTCTATAACAGCAGGTTGCGGTCCAGGTTGGACTTGTTAAAACCAAATGTGCGGAGGGAAGTTGAAAACAAACAGTTCCAGCATATAAATAACAAGACCACTCGGAGTTTCGAAATAGGACAACCAGTGTTAGCCCGGGACTATAAAAACGAGAAATGGCAATCTGGAACAATTCGGGCCAGACAAGGACCCCTGATGTACACGGTAGATATTGGTGAAAATGTAATACGGCGTCATGCTGACCAACTGGTAGAATCGAGAACAAGGGTCGAACCCAGGGTTACGGCAGAGACAACCGTGGAAGAAGTTAGTGAACCTGAAGCATCTACCTCAGAAGTGAATGTACCTGAGGATGATGTCCAATCCATAAGAGATCAACTAGATGAGTCACCCCAGCAACGAGAATCAGAGACCCCTGAAAGGCGTTATCCAACTCGAATCAGGAGGGCTCCTCAGAGACTGAATCTTTGAACTGTTTTGCATGAAGTATATATATATATATCTATATGTTATTATGTTATGTTAAATGGGGATATAACTGTTAAGCTAAAAAGGGAGGATTGTGGTGTATGTAACCTGTTTCACCTTAAGAGAACTACCTTAAGAGATGTACTACTTTCTCTTGGCTGCTGTATACTGTAATACCGGTGGTGACCACACCGGTATATAAACGTTGTGTAGGGATTTGCTGGGCAGTTCAGCCCTGACCTCCGAATAGTAAAGACCTGTTAAAGTTATTCTTGTGGTCTGTGTCCAGTGATTTATAATAAGCATAACTGGGACACACAGACTTAACAATAACAAAAGGGAACCGAGAGTACTCGTCTATAATATTAAGAAAATAGACATTACGGTCGCTCGATGGAAGGGGACCTTTAAAATCGAGACTCAAACGCTCAAATGGTCGAGTTGCTTTAATAAGATGAGCTGGCTCGGACGGCTTATAGAAGCGGGGTTTGCATTCAGCACAAACACGACAGGTTCTGGTCATTGTCCGGACCTCCTCAATAGAGTAGGGTAGATTGTGGGACTTAATGAAGTGGTTCATTCTGGTAACCCCAGGGTGGCAGAGTGCGTCGTGGAGACTTTGAAGCTTATCTGTACCTAGACTAGCACATACTCCTCGTGACAAAGCATCCGATGGCTCATTAAATACTCCAGGCCTGTACTGAATATCATAGTCATATGTTGACAGTTCTATTCGCCATCTTAAAATCTTATCATTTTTGATCTTGCCTCTCTGCTTAGTGTTGAACATAAAGGCCACAGATCGCTGGTCAGTAATGAGCGCAAAACGTTGGCCAGCGAGATAATGTCTCCAATACCTGACTGCTTCAATAATTGCCTGTGCCTCCTTTTCCACTGAAGAATGTTGAACTTCTGGTCCTTGCAATGTACGAGAGAAGAAAGCTACTGGTCTACCAGCTTGGTTAAGAGTTGCTGCCAACGCAAAATCAGATGCATCACTTTCCACTTGAAATGGGATCTTCTCATCCACGGCACATACCACTGCCTTCTCAATGTCCCGTTTGATATTAAGGAAAGCCTCCTGAGCTTCCGCCGATAGCGGAAAAGATGTCGACTTAATAAGAGGTCGGACTTTATCTGAGTAGCTAGCCACCCACTGGGCATAGTACGAGAAGAATCCCAGACACCTTCTTAAAGCTTTTACAGTGTGAGGTAAAGGTAATTCCTTAAGTGGGCGTAATCTTTCAGGGTCTGGCCCGATTACCCCATTCTCCACAACGCAACCAAGAATACACAAACGTGTAGTATTGAAGGTACACTTGTTTTCGTTGTAGGTCAGGTTTAACCTCTTTGCAGTCTCTAGGAACTTCGCGAGATTTTGATCATGCTCCCGTTGGTCACGCCCACAGATGGTAACTGATATACCTATCAATTCCTCCAATAAAAGGCGAAGAGTTACGAAGGTGACTAAAGGTTTTTATTGACTAAATAACAGAGCCCACTCTCGTGGGTGATCCGATCCAAGCAGGAGGAATACCAGCCAGTCGCTCACCTTTATACCTGGCCTGGTGGGTGGAGCCAAGGCGGAGTCGGCAGTGGTCATCCCAGGTATAGCAGTGTGGCAAGAGGCGACCTCGTACCGTGATACAATAGTGGTCAGTGATACAGTTATAACGAACAGTGGTGAACAGTGCTAACTACTAACAGTGATACAATAGTGAACGTGGTTTACCACATTCACCCCTTGTTTAGAATTAAGTCCGGCGGGGTGAAGTGTACTACCAATTCTGGTAGGTCAGTCTGTCCGGAGGCTTCGTAAGCCTCTCCGATCGCCGCAGCGGTGGTGTTGCCTTATCCGGTGCTGGTGCCTTATCCGGTGTTGATGCTGGTGTTTGCGTGGTCGGCGAGGGCTCGTGGGGTTCCGGCATGCCGTCTACCTGGACTGAGGTTGGGGGGGGTGGTGGCGGTGTTTCCGGATCGGCTGAGGGTGCGAGGTCTCGTAGGGAGACAGTGTCCTCCCGCCCGTCTGGGTACGCCACGTAGGCGTACTGGGGGTTGGCGTGCAGGAGGTTCACCCTCTCGACCAGGGGGTCCGTTTTATGGGTCCTCACGTGTTTCCGCAGCCAGACCGGCCCCGGGGCGGTCAGCCAGGTTGGTAGAGTGGTTCCCGTAGTCGACTTCCTGGGGAAAACGAACATTCGTTCATGGGGGGTGGTGTTAGTGGCCGTGCAAAGTAATGACCGGATGGAGTGCAGCGCTGTCGGGAGGACTTCTTGCCAGCGGGAGGTTGGGAGGCCCTTAGACTTTAAGGCTAAGAGGACGGCCTTCCATACCGTCGCGTTCTCTCTTTCCACCTGACCGTTACCTCTGGGGTTGTAGCTGGTGGTCCTGCTTGCTGCAATACCTCTCTCTAGGAGGAATTGCCGGAGTTCCTCGCTCATGAAGGAGGAGCCCCGGTCGCTGTGTATATAGTTCGGGAACCCGAACAAGGCGAAGAGGGCATTCAGGCACTTAATGACCGTGCTACTGGTCATGTCGGGGCAGGGGAAGGCAAAGGGGAAACGGGAGTACTCATCAACGATGTTGAGGAAGTACACATTACGGTCAGAGGACGGGAGGGGCCCCTTAAAGTCGATGCTCAGGCGCTCGAAGGGGCGGGTGGCCTTGATCAGGCTTGCTCGGTCCGGCCTATAGAAGTGCGGTTTGCACTCCGCACAGGTCTGGCAGTTCCTGGTCATGGTCCTGACCTCCTCGATGGAGTAGGTCAGGTTGCGGGCCTTAATGAAATGGTAGAGTCTGGTGACTCCGGGGTGGCAGAGCTGGTCGTGGAGGGTCTGAAGCCTATCGATATGCGCGCTGGCGCATGTCATTCGTGAAAGGGCATCAGGGGATTCGTTCAGCTTGCCTGGCCGGTACAAGATCTCATAATCGTAGGTGGAGAGCTCGATTCTCCATCTCAAAATCTTGTCATTCTTGATTTTGCCCTTCAGCTTGTTATTAAACATGAAAGCCACCGAACGCTGGTCGGTGAGGAGGGTAAATCGTTTGCCTGCCAGGTAGTGCCTCCAGCGCCGTACTGCCTCCACGATCGCCTGGGCCTCTTTCTCGACCGACGAATGTCGGATCTCGGGGCCCTGTAGGGTCCTTGAGAAGAAGGCCACTGGCCTCCCCTCCTGGTTTAGGGTGGCGGCTAAGGCGAAGTCGGATGCGTCGCTCTCCACCTGAAAGGGGATGGACTCGTCCACTGCGTGCATCGTGGCCTTGGCTATGTCTCCCTTAATGAGGGAGAAGGCCGCGCACGCCTCCTCCGTGAGGGGGAAGGAAGTGGCTTTCAGGAGGGGTCTGGCTTTGTCCGCGTAATTGGGTACCCATTGGGCATAGTAGGCGAAAAGCCCCAGGGTTCTCCTAAGTGCTTTAGGGCAGTGGGGGAGGGGTAGCTCCATGAGGGGGCGCATTCTTTCTGGGTCGGGGCCGATGATTCCGTTCTCCACTACGCAGCCGAGGATGGCAAGGCGCGTGGTGTTAAACACGCATTTCTCCTTATTGTAGGTGAGGTTCAGCCGTTGGGCCGTACGGAGGAATTTCTCCAGATTCGCGTCATGTTCCTGCCGGTCGCGGCCGCAGATAGTGACGTTATCTAGGTAGGGGAATGTAGCCTGCAGTTCGTTCTGGTCAACCATCTGGTCCATCTCCCTTTGGAAGACCGAGACCCCATTAGTGACACCGAAGGGGACCCTAAGGAAGTGGTATAGGCGCCCATTCGCCTCGAAGGCGGTATACTGGCGGTCCTCAGGGTGGATAGGGAGTTGGTGGTAGGCCGACTTCAGGTCGATGGTCGAGAATACTTTATACTGTGCAATCTGATTGACCATGTCAGATATGCGGGGGAGGGGGTATGCGTCCAGCTGGGTATATCTGTTTATGGTCTGGCTGTAGTCGATGACCAGGCGGTTTTTATCGCCGGTCTTTACGACTACGACCTGGGCACGCCAGGGGCTGCTGCTCCCCTCGATAATGCCCTCTTTCAGGAGGCGCCGCACCTCAGAGCTAATGAAGGCTCTGTCCCCGGCGCTATACCGCCTGCTTTTGGTAGCGACGGGTTTGCAGTCAGGGGTAAGGTTAGCAAACAGAGAGGGTGGCGGGACCTTGAGGGTGGAGAGGCTGCAGGTGTTACGCGGTGGGCGGTTTAACGTTTGCTGGTTGTTGACTGTGAGTGGGGGGAGGGGTCCACCGTATGCTAGGGTTACGCTTTGGAGGTGGGATTGGAAGTCCAGCCCTAGTAGGACGGCAGCGCAGAGATGGGGGAGGACGAGGAGTTTAAAGTTTTTATACTCCGTGCCCTTAACCGACAGGGTCACGACACAGTAGCCGCTGATGTCCGTGGCGTGGGACCTCGATGCCATCGAGATTCGGCTGCGCGTTGGTAGGACAGAGAGGGAGTAGTGGCTCACCGTGTCTGGGTGGATGAAGCTCTCCGTGCTTCCGCTGTCGAACAGGCAGGTCGTGGCGTGGCCGTTCACTTTGATGTCCATCATTGACTTGGACAGATGGTGCGGGCGGGCTTGGTCCAGGGTGACGGAAGCTAGTGTGTAGCCGAGCGAGTCGTTGTCATCTGCGGGCGAGGCGGTCGGGCGTGGTGAGTAAAATGGCGTCTCCCACGAGGTAGGGCCCCATGAGGCACTATTGGGGTCGGTTGCCTTAATCAAAGATGGCCGCCCCCATGACTCATGTGTGGGGATGCTGGCCTCAGTTGCCCTAAACAAAGATGGCCGCCCCCATGACTCATGTGTGGGGATGCTGGCCTCAGTTGCCCTAAACGAAGATGGCCGCCCCCATAGTTCGCATGCGGCACTGCTGGCCTCTGAGGATCCGCTCCTGCAGGCCTTGGAGAAGTGGCCTTTCTTCAGGCAGGTTTTACATATGGAGTTCTTGGCTGGGCAGTGCGACCTCGGGTGCTTCTCCTGGCCACAAAAAAAACAGCCGGCGGCCCGATCGCGGATGCCCGATGTCGGGGCCGGTGCCGGGGGTGGCGGGGCCGGTCGGGTCCGGGACGCCGACGCAGAGGTAGGTCCCGGGGGCGGCGCTGGGAAGGGTGCTGTGGTAGGGGTCGGGCCCGAGTCCCAGGGTCGCGAGCAGTACCTGGTGAATGCTTCCTGATCTTGGTGGGCCACTTCCAGGGAGATAGCGAGGGCTTCAGCTTTTTCCATGCTGAGGTCTTTAGCTTCCAGCAGTCTTTGCCGTGAGTACTCGGACCGTAGGCCTTTCAGGAATGCGTCGCGGATATTATCTTCAGTATTTTCGGCTGCCGACACCGATTTAAACTCACAGTTCCTGGCGAGTGCATATAGCGCCTGTGAGAATTCGGCTACTGATTCTCCTGGCTGTTGCGGCCGTGATCTTAGGAGGTGCCTAGCGTACATGTAGTTTACCGGGGTCCGGTACTTCTGTTTCAGCAGGTTGATGGCGGTCTCGTAGGTAGTCATGTCCTCGATGAGAGTGTATACTCTCGGGCTCAGTTGTGCCTGCAGGACACTTAGTTTGGATGCCTGAGGGACGCTGGATTCTCTCAGGTATGATTCGAAGCAGACCAGCCAGTGTTTAAAGTCTGCGGCTGAGTTTGCTGCTCGTGGGTTCAGGTCCAGGTACGGCGGTCTGAGGGCTCGCAGCCAAGCTGGCTGGTGTGGCTGTGCTCCTGGGAGCTGCGCTGGTGGCTCCTCCGCCGGTTGTGACTCGTTGTTGGACATCATTAAATTTAGTCAATAAAATTGATATACCTATCAATTCCTCCAATAAAAGGCGAAGAGTTACGAAGGTGACTAAAGGTTTTTATTGACTAAATAACAGAGCCCACTCTCGTGGGTGATCCGATCCAAGCAGGAGGAATACCAGCCAGTCGCTCACCTTTATACCTGGCCTGGTGGGTGGAGCCAAGGCGGAGTCGGCAGTGGTCATCCCAGGTATAGCAGTGTGGCAAGAGGCGACCTCGTACCGTGATACAATAGTGGTCAGTGATACAGTTATAACGAACAGTGGTGAACAGTGCTAACTACTAACAGTGATACAATAGTGAACGTGGTTTACCACAGTAACATTGTCCAGGTACGGGAATGTTGCTTCCAACGCGTATTCATCCACCATACGATCCATCTCCCGTTGGAAGACGGATACCCCATTCGTCACTCCAAAGGGCACCCGAAGGAATTGGTACAGGCGCCCATTAGCTTCGAAGGCCGTATAAGGTCGGTCTTCTATTTTGATGGGGAGTTGATGGTAGGCAGACTTTAAATCAATGGTGGAGAACACGCGGTACTGAGCTATCTGGTTCACCATCTCAGAAATACGAGGCAAAGGATAGGCGTCTAATTGGGTATACAAGTTTATAGTCTGGCTATAATCGACCACAAGTCTTTTCTTCTCATTAGTTTTAACCACCACCACCTGGGCACGCCACGGGCTACCACTGTGTTCGATGATTCCCTCCCGTTGAAGCCTTTCCACTTCCTCTTTTATAAATGTTTTATCTTCTGAACTATACCGTCGACTCTTAGTCGCTATAGGTCTACAATTAGGAGCAAGGTTCGCAAACAAAGAAGGCGGACTTACGTTTAAAGTAGAAAGGCCGCAGACTGTGAGCGGAGGCTGAGATCCACCATACTTAAGGGTAATGCTCTCATGCTGACACTGGAAGTCCAAGCCTAATATTAAGTTCACACACAACTGAGGTAATATGAGGAGTTTAAAGTCCTTATACTCCGTATCCTTAACGGTCAATGTGACTTTACAATATCCAGTTACCTCCGAAGTAAGGGATTTGGACGCCATCACAATTTCACTTCGAGTAGGATACACCTTCAATGAACAGGAGTTAACAAGGTTGGGGTGTATAAAACTTTCAGTACTGCCACAGTCTATCAAACACCCAGTAGGACGACCATTAATCTTAATGTCCATCATAGATTTTGACAAGGAACACGGTATGGTCTGGTCAACCGTAGCCGAGGCTAGAATAAAACGATAGGCGGCAGCAGAGAAGACATCGGGTACAGGATTACCCTTACACACTTTACTAAAATGTCCCCGTTTCTTACATTTAAAACAGGTAGCCTCTCTGGCTGGGCAACTTTGCCTGGGGTGTTTAGATTGGCCACAAAAATAACACTTAGACCCATGGGGCACAGCCGCAACAATAGGATTAAGTGGGGGCTCCATTGGTGTTATGGATGCCTCCATACTCGGAACACATGAGGCTGAGAGAGATGCATGGGCTGATGCATACACTTCTGAATTCTTCTGGGCTACATCTAATGATCGAGCAGCAGCGACGACCGTTTTTAAAACTAACGAGTCGTTCTCGAGGAGTCTCTGTCTAATATAATTAGATCGGAGGCCAGATATGAAAGAATCGCGGATGGCTTCTTCCTGATACACTATGGCAGAGACAGCCTTGTAGTTGCAACCCTTAGCCAAAGCCTTAAGGTCCTGTAGGAAATCGTCCAGAGATTCCTCGGGTAATTGCCTGCGCGTAGACAGGAGATACCTGGCGTATACTTCGTTAACCGACTTAAGGTACTGGGCTTTAAGAGCTGCGAGGGCCTCTTCATATGTAGTAATATCTTCAATTATAGAGTAAGTTTGATGACTTACCAAGTTGGTTAGAAGACCCAACTTGTTAACCGTCGGATCGGTCGATGATGCGATGAAGTGTTCAAAACATCGGAGCCAATGCGTAAATTTCTTCAACGCATCTGCCAAATGGGGATCGATATCCAGACGCTCTGGTTTCAAAAATCGATCCATCTTCCAAAAGTTGTTACTTAATAAAATTGATGTGCCAAATAACTGCCCGAATCCGTGAAGTTAAAGCTTAAGACTGAAGCCTTTTATTAAGTAAGAATCATGGCAGAGTTAACAGAGTTCATCATCGACCGAGCCCTTGGTAGAACATACCAGAAGAGGGGCGGGGCCAGGGAGGAGCATTAGTGGTTCCCCCCGGTGGAACATTCCAGACATTACAAGTACAAGTACAAATATCAGAACACAGTTATTTCATCACATCCCCATAACCCTTGACTCCCTTATCGTTCAAAAATCTATCTCTACCTTAAATATATTCAATGACCCAGCCTCCACAGCTCTCTAGGGTAGAGAATTCCAAAGATTCACGACCCTCTGAGAGAAGAAATTCCTCCTCATCTCCGTTTTAAATGGGTGACCCCTTATTCTGAAACTATGCCTCCTAGTTCTAGATTCTCCCCACGAGGGGAAACATCCTCTCTGCATCGGCCCTGTCAAGCCCCCTCAGAATCTTATACATTTCAATAAGATCACCTCTCATTCTTCTAAACTCCAATGAGTATAGGCCCAACCTGCTCAACTTTTCTTCACAAGACAACCCCTTCATCTCAGGAATCAACCTAATGAACCTTCTCTGAACTGCCTCCAATGCAAGTATATCCCTCCTTAAATAAGGAGACTAAAACTGTACGCAGTACTCCAGATGTGGTCTCACCAACGCCCTATACAGTTGTAGCAAGACTTCCCTACTTTTATATTCCATTCCCCTTGCAATAAAGACCAACATTCCATTTGCCTTCCTAATTACTTGCTGTTCCTGCATGCTAACTTTTTGTGTTTCATGTACAAGGACCCCAGATCCCTCTGTACCGCAGCATTTTGTAGTCTCTCCATTTAAATAATAATTTGTTTCTTTATTTTCCCTACTAAAGTGGATAACCTCACATTTTCCCACATTATACTCCATCTGCCAAATTTTTGCCCACTCACTTAACCTATCTCTATCGCTTTGCAGATTCTTTGTGTCCTCTTCACAACTTGCTTTCCCACCTATCTTTGTATCGTCAGCAAATTTGGCTACATTACACTCGGTCCCTTCATCCAAGTCATTAATATAGATTGTAAACAGCTGAGGCCCCAGCACTGATCCCTGTGGCCCCCACTAGTTACAATTTGCCAACCTGAAAATGACCCATTTATCCTGTTAGTTAACCAATCCTCTATCCATGCTAATATATAACCCCCAACTCCGTGAGCTCTTATCTTGTGCAGTAACCTTTTATGTGGCACCTTATCGAATGCCTTCTGGAAATCCAAATACACTGCACCTACTGGTTCCCCTTTATCCACCCTGCTCGTTACATCCTCAAAGAACTCCAGCAAATTTGTCAAACATGATTTCCCTTTCATAAAACCATGCTGACTCTGCTTGACTGTATTATGATTTTCTAAATGTCCTGCTGCTACTTCCTTAATAATGGACTTCAGCATTTTCCCAGTGACAGATGTTCGGCTAACTGGTCTCTAGTTTCCTGCTTTCTGTCTCCCTCCTTTCTTGAATAGGGGAGTTACATTTGCAGTTTTCCAATCCGCTGGGACCTCTCCAGAATGCAGGGAATTTTGGTAGATTACAACCAACCAATGCCCACTATCTCTGCAGCCACTTCTTTTAAGACCCTAGGATGCAGGCCATCAGGTCCAGGGGACTTGTCCACCTTTAGTCCCATAAGTTTGCCTCGTACTTTTTCTCTAGTGTTAGTGATTGTTTTAAGTACCCCCCTCTCTATAGCCCCTTGATTATCTATTATTATTGGGATGCTTTTAGTAGATAATCCAAAATGATCCCACCACAAAACCCTTCCTCCCCTCTCCTCCTTGCTCAAGACGCCAGAATTGGAGGAGCGCAGATATCTCGGAGGGTTGAAGGGCTGGAGGAGCTTACAGAGATAGGGAGGGGTGAGGCCATGGAGAGATTTGAAAACAAGGATGTGAATTTTAAAATTGAGGTGTTGCTTAACCAGGAGCCAATGTAGGTCAGCGAGCACAGGGGTGATGGGTAAACGGGACATGGTGCGAGTTAGGACACAGGCAGCTTTACCGCTTTACCGACCACCTTCATTCTGTCACAAGTGAAACCTGAGCTCCCTATCACTTGCTACTTCAATTCCTCATCTCACTCTCACTCTCTTTTTTGTCTTTGGCCAAATACACTGTACTAATAAAGCTCAATGCAAGCTCAAGGAGCAGCACCATATCTTTCTACTCAGCACTTTGCAGCCTTCTGGCCTTAATATTGATCAACTGTAGCTTCAACTTTCGCTTTGGCAGGGGGGGCTGCTGATGTGGGATGGATGTCTTGCTGTTTCAGGGGTTGGTTCTGGAGACCCTCCATTGAAACACCGTGCTGGCTGGACAGTCTGCACCCTTGGTGCTAACCTTCATTTATCTTCTCCCAGGCTGCTGGGCCACTAGAGTCTGCTGTGCTTTGCCAGTTTTTCAGGCATCCATTAAAACTGCTTTACCCATCTCCTCAGCTATTCATATATTCTCTGTGTCTCATAAGTGTCGTTATTTTATTTCTCTCATCGTGCCTCCTATTGTCACATGGTAATACCACTTCTGGCATTTAGACATCCGTTTTCCACTTAAGCAGGTCATTCTATTTCTTCTCGTGTGTATGTGTGTTTGTTTCCCCCCGCCCACCGCCCCCCCTTCACTTTGTTCTGCTCCTTTTAAATTATGTTCATCTGTAATATATTCCAGTTCCGACAAAGGGTCCACATCGGAAATGTTAATTTTGTCTTTTCTCTCTACAGATGCTGACTAACCTGCAGTGTGTTTTTATTTCAGATTTCCAGCATCTGCAGCATTTGACTTTTTATTTATATCTCCCAGGCTGAAGCCCTGTGAATTCAAACAGGTAGAACCAATTCAGCCAGAGCCAAGCAAGCAGCCAAGAGTGGAAGTGGAGCTGAAAGTTCAACAATACATCTAGCACAACATGATTAAGCGTATCCATTAAAATTATTTTAAATATTTCATTAAAGTTTTTACTTGAAGGCCTCAGTCTCTACCGTGATATTTTTGTCCAGAGTTCAGATTCTTGAAGCGGAATTTGGATTGTGCAGTCTGACCATGTGTAGTGTACTTATTGGCCAGAATGCATCAATATCATGCAGTTAGTTGTACAGGTGGGACATTTTTCTTTACCTCCTAGCACGCTGCCCAGTAGCTATTTTTCAAATAACTTTGAAAAACAAGAGGACAAGTTTCAAAAGCTTTACTGAGGTAAGCCCAATACTGAGTGTTTTTGTAAAAAAAGAGAGGGGCTGTGTATGTGTGTTTGGGTGAGAAAGGGAGAAAAAAACGACAGTGTCCTGATTACACACCTGCTGTAGCTTTTGTTTTGCATTCTATAAACTTTAAAAAGTGTATTAAACTGAGAAAGGGGCATACAGAAAGGAATGGAGTCCTTACAGGAAGCTGGGTAGGAAGAAGTAGGATCCAGACAGTTGTGGGAGTCATTGAGCTTCTATTAGATGTCAGTGGAAAGCTCATCCCCAGAAGTAGTGAGAAAAAGTCCAAGAAGGAAAGGGTCAGAGATGGACCACATAAAGGTAAGAGATGGGTGGAAATCTGACGGATAATTAATGACATTTCCTAGATCAGAATAAGAGTGGGAAGCAACACCAACACAGTCATCAATGTAATGGAAAAAGAGGTCGGTGGGGCGGGGGTGGGGGGGGAACCTGAATAGGACTGGAACAAAGAGTTTCCCATAGCAATATCTGTTATCTAGAGGAAGTGACTGAAATTAAAGGGAAAGTTGTTCAATGTGAGAACAAGTTTAGCCAGACAGAGGAGGTCAATGGTGGATGGGAACTGGTTGGGCCACTGTTTGAGGAAGAAGCGGTAGGTTCACAGGCTGTCCGGGCAAGGGATAGAGATGTAGAAACTCAACCATACTGAAAGGGAGACAGTTAGGACCAGAAAACTGACATTTGTTAAAGTGGCAAATGGCGTCACAGATGTAGGTAAATAGGGGTTGTACAAGGGGGTAGAAATAGAGGCAAGATAAGAGGAAATTAATTCAGTGGGACAGGAGCAGGTTGATACGATTGGTCTACTGGGAAGCTCCTGTTTTTGTACTTTGGGGAGGAGGTGGACGCAGGTTGTACAGGGTATGGTAACTATCAGGTTGGAGGCCATGGAGGGAAGATATCCAGAGGAGATGAGGTGGGTAATGGTCTGGGAAATGATGCCTTGGTGTTCAGTTATGGGGTTGTGGTCCAAGGGAAAGTAGAATGAGTTGTCAGAGAGCTGGCGTTCAGCCTCAGTAAGCTGGAGGTCCTTCCAGTGGTTTTGAAAATGAGATAAGGATTGGACCTGAAAGAAGGGGCCCCACTTCTTTAGAGGGATATAGATTAGAGTGAGTTAGTGGAGTGAAGAGATTGTGACAGCCAATGTCATGCTGGCAGTTCTCAATAAAAATATCAAGAGAGGGTAGGAGGTGAGAGGGAATTTTCAGGTGGATTGGGGAGGCTGAAGACAGCAGTAAGGGTCAGATATATGGGGGGAGCCTACTGGCAAAGAAAATGGGTGCAGAGGCAAAAGGCAAGCTCAGCATCACATTGAGTTTGAAATTCGTTGAGAGGGGGACATAGGGGAATGAAGCTGAGACCCTTGCTGAGGATGGATTTGGGGTCAGAGAGGGGAAGGCTTGAGGAGAAAGTAGAAATATGGCAAGGGGTGAGATGGAGTTGGAAGAAAGTGAAGAGGAAGAGTAATCAGGAGATAAGCTGGCATCCACGAGATTTATTTCGTCTTTCATTTGTATATGTGTGTGTTTTTCCATTCAGCCTGCGGGTTGTTACTGCATTGCTATGGGTAGATTTGGACTACATCCATCAATAAATTCCCCAGCCTAATGCCCTAGGAATTCAAATCAGTAGAACCAGTTAAGCTAGAGCTGAGAAGCCAGCCAACAGAGTGGAGGAAGGGTGCAAATTCTTATTTTCTAGGCCATTTGGGAGTTGGGGAAATAACATGCTGCTGTAGACAATAACTTAAAGGGTACACCATAGCCAAAATAGTTTTTGGCAGCATATTAAAAACTTTTGTGCCTGCAGAATGTCTGTGAAATCTGCAAACAGGCAGCGAGCTCCAAACTTTATAGCTGAAGCGCAAGAGGTTAGGCAGAGAAAGAAAGTATTGTTTGGATCAGAGTGGCACAGGTCTCCAAGGAAAGCAGGAGTGGTAGGAGGTGGCTAGGGCAGTCAGTGCCAAATATGACTACCCATGGGAACTCTGGTTTAATGACCTCACCAGGGCAAGCACGATAAGAAAAGACAGCATCACCTTTCAAGAATGCACGACGCCCACTTAAAATGGTTTCTCCTCACACTGTTAAAGTGCATGAATTATGTGCCATCAATGCCCAGGAGACTGCGTGGTGCCCTTTACACCCCAGCCTTTACCTGGAAATGTTCTTAAATTGATAGCAATCTGTAGTGTATGTGCCTTTAAGTCAGAACTACTTTTTACAGCTCCTGTATACTGTAGTACCGGCAGTGACCACACTGGTATATAAGCTGTGCGCATGCCTCTGTACCCCAGTCTAGAGATTACCCTCCTCCAGTAAAGACCTGTTATTTGTTAATGTACAGCATCCGTGTGATTATTTATCCACTGAACCACGGATCTAACAGTGGCGACGAGTGTCGATTCGAATCTACCTGCAACATAAAAAATAAAAAAAATAGTCGAGTCCAGGAACACGGGCGTCGATCGCGAGCAACCGCCCAGCAGTCAGGCAGAGATCCAACTTCGCTGGGGAGGCTGTGGAGAGCCGGGCTTGGTTCCCCAGCCACAACGAGCAATAAGAGACCGACGACAGGTCCAGAGCAGACCCTTCCCAAGCAGCAGCGGCTGGAGCCGACCGATGGCAGAGAGAGAGCCGAGCAGCGTCGATGGGGTAAGAAAGAGGGTGAAGAGAACAGGGCGCAGCCGGGGGTTGATCACAGAGCGGCGTCGAGGAAAAATACTGCAAACCGGAGAGAGGGTAAGAAACAGCCGGGTTCTAGACTGAGCGGCGTCGACAAATATCAAGAGAAGAACGCGCAGAGCACAGCCAGGGATCACGGGCTGATCAGGGTCCGCGGGGCGAAGCAAGGGGAGACGCCATTGAGCCGCGGAGAAGCAGGGAGAGCGCGGGAGGCGCCATTGAACCGCGGAGAAGAAGGAAGAGCGCGGGAGACGCCATTTTGAGAAGCCGCAGCGGAGAAGACGGGTGAGCGCGGGAAGGAAGGAAAGCGCGGGAGATGCCATTTTGTGCCAGCAGAGAAGAAGGGGAAGCGCGGGAGGCGCCATTGGTGATAGTTAACGCACAACCAAGGATGCCGAAGAGTGGCAGTATCTCTACGTTCGACAATGAAGTCGAAGATTGGGCGACATATGTGGAACGTATTGAGGTGTACTGCAGGGCGAATGAAGTGCCAGATGCTAATAATGCACTGGTTCTGTTAAATTCCATGGGTGCAAAAACTTATGGGTTACTGCGAAATCTAATAACCCCAGAGAAGCCGGTAAACAAGGATTTTGAAAGCATAGTAGAAATCCTACAGGACGACCTAAACCCCACACGGCTGCTGATAGCAGAACGATTTAAGTTCCATAAAAGGAACCAACACAAAGACGAAAGCAATGCTGAGTACCTAACGGAACTGCGCAAGCTATCGAAATACTGCCAGTTTGGAGCGGGACTAGCAGACACGTTAAGGGACAAGTTTGTGTGTGGGCTACAAAGTGAAGGAACCCAGAAAAGGCTTCTATCAGAAAAGGACCTTACGCTGGACAAAGCTTTCAGTATGGCAGTATCACACGAAGCAACTGCAAGGGGCGCTGCAGAGATACAACGGAGACCACAAGAATATGGCACCAACGAAATGACCTATGGAACAGGGAAGTGCTATCGCTGCGGCACAACAATACATGACCAGAAAGATTGTTGGTTCAAGGACCAAGTGTGCAGACAGTGTGGGAAAGCAGGACACATAGCAAGAGTCTGCAGGTCTGGGAAGAAAACCAACAGTAAGAAATCTCCACAGGAGAAGTACAAAAAGGTACACCAGGTGATGGACAGTGGTTCAGACGAACAGAAAAGTGACACAGACTCCGGAAGCAAGGAGCTGGGTTGTCTGAAACTACATAATGTAACTGAAATGGAGGACCACCAGACTATCTGGGTTACACTCAAGATAGATGGAGTCCAAGTGGAAATGGAATTGGACACAGGGTCAGCTCTAACAGTCATAAATCAAAGAGACTACAAGCGGCTATTTTCACACATACCCTTGAAAGCTATAGAGATTGTCTTGAAGACGTATACGGGGCAAAAAGTCTACCCCAAAGGGAAAATAAGGGTGAAAGTGACATATAAAGGTCAGGAAATACCTAAAATGGATATATATGTATTGCCAAATGGAGGACCACCACTGCTAGGACGTGAATGGATCCGAAAGATACAATTAGATTGGCATTCCATACAGGCACTGAAGGTTGAGGCCAAAAACGATGACGACGTCACACCTGGACAACTGTCAAAAATGCTAACTGACGCAAAAGAAGTGTTCCAGGAGGGACTCGGAACACTAAAAGGAATAACAGCAACAATTAAAATAGAGGAAAATGCAAGCCCAATGTTTCTTAAGGCCAGACCAGTGCCTTATGCGATCAGCCCAGCTGTTGAAGCAGAGCTGGAAGGGTTGGAACGTTCAGGAGTACTGTCCAAAGTGGACTGGAGCGAGTGGGCTACACCCATCGTTCCTGTAATGAAGAGGTCATTGAGTAATACGCCTGGGGAACCAAAGAAGGTCCGCATCTGTGGGGATTTTAAGGTGACAGTGAACCCAGTCCTTCACATGGTGCAATATCCGCTTCCACGAATTGAGGATATTTTCGCTTCGCTATCTGGTGGTAAATGCTTCACCAAAATTGATCTAGCCCAGGCGTACTTGCAAATGGAGGTAGAAGTAGCTTCGAAACATTACCTTACGATCAACACCCATAAAGGTCTCTATCAATACAACCGGCTGGTGTTTGCAGTAGCCTCGGCTCCGGCTAACTGGTAAAGGGCGATGGATCAGGTCCTGCAAGGGATTCCAGGGACCCACTGTTATTTGGACGACATCTTGGTCACGGGCAAAAATAACGGTGATCACCTCGCTAACTTGGAGAAGGTGCTCGCCAGATTAAAGGAATATGGGCTACGAGCTAATCGCCACAAGTGCGAGTTTTTCTAGAAACAGATCTCATATTGCGGCCACGTCATCGATGAAGAGGGGTTACATAAGTCCCCTGACAAGATTGAGGCAGTAGTCAAGGCTCCAGCACCGGAAAATGTGTCACAACTGAGGTCGTTCCTTGGGTTGGTAAACTATTACCACAAGTTCTTACCAAATTTGTCTACGGTATTACACCCGCTGAACACCCTACTGCAAACAGGGGTACCATGGAAGTGGGATGACGAACGTAGACAAGCTTTCCAGAAGTGTAAAGAATTGATCACATCAAAAGAGGTGTTGGCCCATTTCAACCCAGCACTATCAATTTGTTTGGCATGTGATGCATCACCCTATGGTATTGGAGCGGTGCTGTCGCACAAATTCCCAGACGGGTTGGAGAGGCCAGTAGCCTTTGCGTCTCGGTCACTAACCTCAGCCGAGCACAACTATGCCCAGATTGACAGGGAGTCCCTCAGCCTAGTATGGGGAGTAAAAAAATTCAACCACTATCTGCATGGGCAGAAGTTCACCTTGCTGACTGACTACCAACCACTTGTCTCCATCTTTAATCCTAAGAAGGGCGTGCCAGTGATGACTGCACAGCGGTTACAAAGATGGTCTCTGTTTCTAGGGGCGAATCAATATGAAATAGAATATAAAGGCACGAAACAGCATGGGAACGCTGATGGGCTATCGCGCCTGCCACTGCCTACGGTGGAGGAAGCACCAGCAGTGGACCCTATCGAGATATTTTATTCGTCGCTAATTGAACGATTGCCAGTAACAAACGTGGATATAGAGAAGGAGACCCACAATGATCCGACGCTGTCGTGGGTATATGAATTGACGGTGAGGGGATGGCCAACACATGGCGACTCACTGTTGCCAGCATTCTCATCCAGAAGAGAACAGCTGTCAGTATGCCAGGGGACAGTGATGTGTGGATCCAGAGTGGTGATTCCACCCAAGTTAAGGGAGAGAGTGCTAAATGAGCTACATGAAGGTCATCTGGGGGGAGTGAAAATGAAAAGCCTTGCTAGGGCTTATGTGTGGTGGCCGGGAATCGATCAACAAATCGAAGACCTAACTAAGAGCTGCTTAGGATGCCAGAAGGTCCAAAATGCACCACCACATGCCCCTCTACACCCATGGGAGTGGCCCTCCTCTCCATGGCAACGGGTGCAGATTGATTTCGCTGGTTCATTCATGGACTCAATGTTCTTAATAGCAGTGGATGCTCATTCAAAGTAGCCTGAGGTGATAAAGATGTCTTCAACCACTACAGAGAAAACGATTGCAGTCCTACGGACCATATTTGCCAGAAACGGTTTGCCAGAGCAGATCTGCTCTGATAATGGACCACAGCTTGTGTCCGACGAGTTCCAAAAATTCATGAAAAGGAATGGGGTAAGGCATTACACATCCGCCCCGTATCATCCAGCCACCAATGGATTGGCTGAGAGGTTCGTACAAACCTTTAAGAAGGCGATAAAGGCCAGGTGCGATGAGGAAATTCCACTACAGCATAAGGTGGACAATTTCTTATTAGCCTACCGAAACGCAACACATGCAGTTACTGATGCACCACCAATTACTCAAAAGACTGAGGTTAAGCGAGTAACAATCAGGCTTTTATTAACTAAAGAATGAAGGTCTAGTCTCGAGTGGTCGGCCCGTCCAGAATACTAAGGGACTGGGAGGTAGTCACTTATATACCTGGAATAGTGGGAGGAGTCAGCCGAGGCATGTCCAGATCTGTACCTAGTGGAATACGCATACACATACAGACAGGTATAACAGTGGTTTACCACATTCACCCCTTGTTTAAAAATGAGTCCGGCGGGGTGAAGTGTATTTAAAAGTTCGTGTATTGGAGTCTCTCCGGAGGTGATCGACGTGGCGACGGCAGGGGTGGTGCAGCTTCCGGCGTCGCGTCCCGTGTAGACTGGGGCACTGGAGTGTAGTCCTCGTGGGTGACGGTCCAAGGCGAGCCGGCTGCTGGGGTTGGATATCGAGTCGTGGGGGGGGGTGGTAATGGGTAGTGGGTTACAGCGGACCCCGAGGGTGTCGTGGCGGGGGGGGTGGTAATGGGTAGTGGGGTCTCGTATGGAGACTGTGTCCTCCCGCCCGTCCGGGTACGCAATGTAAGCGTACTGGGGGTTGGCGTGGAGGAGGTCGACCCTCTCGACCAGGGGGTCCGTTTTATTGGTCCTCACGTGTCTTCTCAGTAGTACCGGCCCTGGGGACGTCAGCCATGGCGGTAACGCTGTCCCCGATGTGGACTTCCTTGGGAAGACAAACATTTTCTCGTGAGGGGTGGCATTGGTGGCAGTGCAGAGCAGTGACCGAATCGAGTGGAGCGCATCGGGGAGCACCTCCTGCCAGTGGGAGGTCGGAAGGCCCCTAGACTTTAAGGCTAGCAGGGCGGCCTTCCAAACTGTTGCATTCTCTCTTTCCACCTGTCCGTTCCCCTGGGGGTTGTAACTGGTGGTCCTGCTTGTGGCTATACCCCTAGCGAGCAGGTACTGGCGGAGTTCGTCGCTCATAAACGATGAGCCCCGGTCGCTATGGATATAGCTGGGGAAACCGAACAGGGTGAAGAGGCTGTTCAGACATTTAATGAACGTGGCACTGGTCATGTCCGGGCAGGGGATAGCGAACGGGAAACGGGAGTACTCGTCAATGATGTTGAGGAAGTACACATTGCGGTCGGAGGAGGGGAGAGGCCCTTTAAAATCGACGCTCAGGCGTTCGAAAGGGCGAGTGGCTTTTATCAGGTGGGCTCTGTCTGGTCTATAAAAGTACGGTTTGCACTCAGCGCAGACTTGGCAGTTCTTGGTCATGGTCCTGACCTCCTCAATGGAGTAAGGCAGGTTGCGGGCCTTGATGAAGTGGAAGAACCTGGTGACCCCCGGGTGGCAGAGGTCATTGTGGAGGGCCCTCAGCCTATCGATCTGCGCGCTGGCGCAGGTGCCACGCGATAGGGCATCTGGGGGTTCATTGAGCTTCCCAGGCCGGTACAAGATCTCGTAATTGGAGGTGGAAAGTTCGATTCTCCACCTCAAGATCTTGTCATTTTTGATTTTGCCCCTCTGCTTGTTGTTGAACATGAAAGCAACTGAACGCTGGTCAGTGAGCAGGGTAAATCGTTTTCCGGCCAGGTAGTGCCTCCAATGACGCACAGCCTCCACAATAGCCTGGGCCTCCTTCTTGACCGCGGAGTGTCTGGTCTCCGGGCCCTGGAGGGTTCATGAGAAGAATGCCACAGGTCTCCCCGCCTGATTAAGGGTGGCGGCCAGAGCGAAGTCGGACGCATCGCTTTCCACCTGGAAGGGGATGGATTCGTCCACTGCGTGCATGGTGGCTTTGGCAATGTCCTCCTTGATACGGTGGAAGGCCGAGCGGGCCTCTGCCATCAGGGGAAAAGAGGTGGATTTGATCAGCGGACGGGCTTTGTCTGCATAGTAGGGGACCCACTGGGCGTAGTAGGAAAAAAACCCTAGGCACCTCTTCAGAGCTTTTAGGCAGTGGGGCAGTGGGAGTTCCATAAGGGGACGCATCCGGTCCGGGTCGGGACCGATGACCCCGTGTTCCACAACACAGCCAAGGATGGCGAGGCGGTCTGTGCGGAATATGCACTTCTCCTTGTTATATGTCAGGTTCAGGAGTTGGGCGGTGCGGAGGAATTTCTCGAGGTTTGCGTCATGGTCCTGCAAGTCATGACCGCAGATGGTCACATTGTCCAGATATGGGAAAGTGGCCTGCAGCGCGTTTTGATCGACCATCCGGTCCATCTCCCTTTGGAAGACGGAGACCCCGTTGGTAATGCCAAAGGGAACCCTAAGGAAGTGATAGAGGCGGCCGTTTGCCTCAAAAGCAGTATACTGGCGGTCTTCAGGGCGGATGGGGAGCTGGTGGTACGCTGATTTCAGGTCAATGGTCGAAAAGACGCGGTACTGCGCGATCTGGTTGACCATGTCAGCTATGCGGGGGAGTGGGTAGGCGTCCAGCAGGGTGTAGCGGTTTATTGTTTGGCTGTAGTCGATGACCAGGCGTTGTTTCTCGCCGGTCTTAACGACCACAACCTGGGCTCGCCAGGGGCTGGAGCTGCCCTCAATAATCCCCTCCTTCAGGAGCCGCTCCACTTCGGTTTTGATGAAAACCCTGTCCCCGGCACTGTATCGCCTGCTCTTTGTGGCGATGGGCTTACAGTCGGGGGTGAGGTTAGCAAACAGTGGGGGGGGTGGGACTCTGAGTGTGGAGAGGTTGCATCTGGTGCGCGGCGGGCAATTTGGAGGCTGCTGGCTGCGGACTGTGAGTGGGGGGAGGGGGCCACCGTACGCCATCGTAACGCTTTTGAGGTGGCACTGGAAATCCAACTCCAGTAGAACGGCAGCGCAAAGTTGGGGCAGGACCAGGAGTTTAAAATTATTGAACACAGTCCCGTCTACTACTAGTGTCACCACGCAGTAGCCGCCAATGCCCGCTGACTGGGACTCGGCGGCCATAGAAATCCGCTGGTGCGCAGGCAGGACTGGGAGAGAGCAACGCCGCACCGTGTCGGGGTGGATGAAGCTCTCTGTGCTCCCGGAGTCAAAAAGGCAGTTTATTGCATGGCCGTTTACCTTAACGTCCATTTTGGACCGAGCTAGTTGGTGCGATCTCGTTTGGTCCAGCGTAACAGAGGCCAGCGTAGGGGTCGGTGTCTCGCTGCGGGTATCAGATGGCGGGGGGTTGGCGGCCTGCTGCGTCCCGGCTGGTGTCCAAGATGGCGGCGTCCATGATTCCCATGTGGCTGGAGTCGTCCAAGATGGCTGCTGCTGCGGTGGTTCGCACATGGCTGGGGAGGCCCAAGATGGCGGCCCGCACGGCCCACACGCGGCGCTGTTGGGGGCCCAAGATGGCGGCTCGCACGGCCCACACGCGGCGCTGCTGACGTTCGGGGTGGCTTTGGCCTTGCAGACGCTAGCGTAGTGTCCCTTTTTCCCGCAGCCCGAGCAGGTCGCATTCTTCGCCGGGCAGCGCGCTCTGGGGTGTTTGGCCTGGCCACAGAAGTAGCATTTCTGGCCTTGGGATACTGCTGTCTGGCTTTGGGACACTGCTGCGGTGGTTGGGCCGTTGTTGGGCTGTGGCTGGGGTGGCACGGTGCTATGGGGCTGTCCTACCGTGTCCCAGGTTGTCGTTCCCCGTGGCGTCCACGGTGCAGAGGAGTAGGCATCCATGCCCCGGTAGGCTGCGTCCAGCGTTAGTGCGATTTCGGAGGCTTTGTCGAGGGTGAGGTCACTCTGCTCCAGCAGTCGCTGTCGGGTGTAGTTGGACCTGTGGCCCGCTACGAAGGCATCCCGGATCAGCTCCTCCGTGTACTTAGTGGGCGTTACCGCCTTACACCCACAGGCCCGGCCAAGCACGGACAGTGCTTGGAGGTATTCCTCAGTCGATTCCCCAGGTTGTTGCTTGCGACTCCCCAGGAGGTGCCTGGCGTAAACTTCGTTCACAGGGCGCGTGTACTGGGTCTTGAGGAGCTGGAGGGCGGCTGTGTACGAGGTCGCGTCCCGGATGACTGAGTACACTCGGTGGTTCACCTTGGAGATCAGGACAGACAGTTTGTTCGCATCCGTTACGACCGCAGTGGAGGCAGTCAGGAATGCCTCGAAGCACATGAGCCAGTGAGCAAACTTGGTGGAAGCGTCCGCTTCCTGACTGTCCAGGTCCAGGCATGCTGGTGTGAGGATCTTCTCCATTATAAAAAATTTAGTTAATAAAATTGATGCGCCATCAATTACACAAAAGACTGAGGTTAAGCGAGTAACAACCAGGCTTTTATTAACTAAAGAATGAAGGTCTAGTCTCGAGTGGTCGACCCGTCCAGAATACTAAGGGACTGGGAGGTAGTCACTTATATACCTGGAATAGTGGGAGGAGTCAGCCGAGGCATGTCCAGATCTGTACCTAGTGGAATACACATACACGTACAGACAGGTATAACAGTGGTTTACCACAGTTACCAACCAGACCCCGGCCATGATGTTCTTTAACCGAAGGTTGAGATCTCGTCTGGACTTGCTCAGACCAAATGTGCGAAGAAATGTTGAGGACAAACAATTCCAGCACATCAACGAGAAGCCGACAAGGAGCTTCAATGTAGGGCAACCAGTCTTGGCCCGGGACTATCGAACAGAGAAGTGGCAACCCGGAACGATATGTACAAGGCAGGGGCCATTAATGTACACAGTGGATGTCGGGGAGAACATTGTGAGACGCCACATCGATCAGATCTTAGCATCACAGGAATGCATCAACCCCATGTCTCGAGTACCTGGGGATGAACCCGACATACCGGTAGCATCTACTTCAGACCCAGTAGCAGTGGAACCCGATGAACTACCCGATGAAAAGGGGTCAGAATTGCCTCTGCACCAAGAACAAGAACCTCTGGAAAGGCGCTATCCCAAAAGGGTCAGGAAGCCGCCCCAAAGACTGAATCTATAAATGGACTTTTGTTATTGAATGTACATGTAAAAATGTAATTGTTATTTGAATATTAAGGGGGTATTATTAATCTAAAAAGGGAGGAATTGTAGTGTATGTGCCTTTAAGTCAGAACTACTTTTTACAGCTCCTGTATACTGTAGTACCGGCAGTGACCACACCGGTATATAAGCTGTGCGCATGCCTCTGTACCCCAGTCTAGAGATTACCCTCCTCCAGTAAAGACCTGTTATTTGTTAATGTACAGCATCCGTGTGATTATTTATCCACTGAACCACGGATCTAACACAATCAATCCTCTAAAAACCTCATATGGAATCTAATTGGTTGCACCTGCCATTTTCCCCTTGCCTCCTCGCCCCCCACACCCCCTCCCACCCCTCTATAATGGGCTGCATGCTGACATTCGGATTTTACTGCATCGTTCCTCGATATGATTTGCACTGATATTGCACTTTCTGAAAATGTGTTACATCCGTCACTGGCCTCTAGATTGAGATACATGGAAGCTTCTGGGGTTTGTTTATTTGCATACCTATCGTGCAAGCACTGTAGAAAATAGGTGCAAAACCGATACAAGTTGCTGAACCAGCAGGAAACTTCTACGCAACCTTTTAAATGCACTGTTCAGTCTGTGTTTTTCAGCAGAATACTGGGGGACAAGAAGGTAAGACAGGAACCCTGCTGGGTTCTTTCATCTCTCTCTCAAATGACTTCACTACATGTTTCACCAATATTTTTATTACACTTCGACAGATTTATGAGTAGTCAAGTAACACATGTTCCCACAGGGTTGTAGGGCATGGCACCAAGCCGGAGATGAGGAATGCACAACTTAGCTCGTTCAGACCTCCAAGGCATCCTATGAGGCATTGAAGGCAGGACGAAGGTGGATATTGGTGTCACCAATTCACCCAGAATTATCACATGCCAAGTGGAAGAAGGTGGCACTGCACTGAATGTCAACTTCTGCACCCCCAGGACTGCAGAACAGTACCACAAGAGTTTCACATCCTCAGCAGGGCAGGAAAAGCAACACATTGCTCATCTCTCTCTTTTCTTTACCCCCTCCCGCCCCAACCCCCTCCCCCTCCGCCGCTCTCCCCTGGGCACCAACACACTCTTTGACGTAATAAAACTCACTACGTGTTAGATCCGTGATTCTGAGAGTATGATGTTTTTCAATAACCACACGGATGCTGTAACTTAACAATAAACAGGTATTTACTGGAGGAGGGTAGTCTCAAGACTGGGGGTACAGAGGCATGCGCAAGGCTTATATACAGGTGTGGTCACTGCCGGTACTACAGTATACAGGAGCTGTAAAAGTAGTTCTGTCTTAAAGGTACATACACTACAATTCCTCCCCTTTTAGATTAGTAGTACTCCTAATATTCAAATAACAATTAACACTTTAACATGTACATTAAACAACAATAGTCCGTTTATAAATTCAGTCTTTGGGGCGGCTTCCTGACCCTTTCGGGATAGCGCCTTTCCTGAGGTTCTTGCTCTTGGTGCAGAGGCGATTCTGGCCCCTTTTCATCGGGTAGTTCATTGGGTTCCACTGCTACTGGTTCTGAGGTAGATGCTACCGGTATGTCAGGTTCATCCCCAGGTACTCGAGACATGGGGTTGACTCGTTCCTGTGACGCTAAGGTCTGATCGACGTGGCGTCTCACAATGTTCTCCCCGACATCCACTGTGTACATTAATGGCCCCTGCCTTGTGCATATCGTTCCGGGTTGCCATTTCTCTGTTCGATAGTCATGGGCCAAGACTGGTTGCCCTACATTGAAGCTCCTTGTCGGCTTCTCATTGATGTGCTGGAATTGTTTGTCCTCAACATTTCTTCGCACATTTGGTCTGAGCAAGTCCAGACGAGATCTCAACCTTCGGTTAAAGAACATCATGGCCGGGGTCTGGTTGGTAACTGCATGTGTCGCGTTTCGGTAGGCTAATAAGAAATTGTCCACCTTATGCTGTAGTGGAATTTCATCGTCGCACATGGCCTTTATCGCCTTCTTAAAGGTTTGTACGAACTTCTCAGCCAATCCATTTGTGGCTGGATGATACGGGGTGGATGTGTAATGCCTTACCCCATTCCCTCTCATAAATTTTCGAAACTCGTCGGACACAAAGTGTGGTCCATTATCAGAGCAAATCTGCTCTGGCAAACCGTTTCTGGCAAATATGGTCCGTAGGACTGCAATCGTTTTCTCTGTAGTGGTTGAGGACATTTTTATCACCTCAGGCCACTTCGAATGAGCATCCACTGCTATTAAGAACATTGAGTCCATGAATGGACCAGCGAAATCAATATGCACCCGTTGCCATGGAGAGGAGGGCCACTCCCATGGGAGTAGAGGGGCATGTGGTGGTGCATTTTGGACCTTCTGGCATCCTGAGCAGCTCTTAGTTAGGCCTTCGATTTGTTGATCGATTCCCGGCCACCACACATAAGCCCTAGCAAGGCTTTTCATTTTCACTCCCCCCAGATGACCTTCATGTAGCTCATTTAGCACTCTCTCCCTTAACTTGGGTGGAATCACCACTCTGGATCCACACATCACTGTCCCCTGGCATACTGACAGCTGTTCTCTTCTGGATGAGAATGCTGGCAACAGTGAGTCGCCATGTGTTGGCCATCCCCTCACCGTCAAATCATATACCCGAGACAGCGTCGGATCATTGCGGGTCTCCTTCTCTATATCCACGTTCGTTACTGGCAATCGTTCAATTATTGACGAATAAAATATCTCGATAGGGTCCACTGCTGGTGCTTCCTCCACAGTAGGCAGTGGCAGGCGCGATAGCCCATCAGCGTTCCCATGCTGTTTCGTGCCTTTATATTCTATTTCATATTCATTTGCCCCTAGAAACAGGGACCATTTTTGTAACCATTGTGCAGTCATCACTGGAACGCCCTTCTTAGGATTAAAGATGGAGACAAGTGGTTGGTGGTCAGTCAGCAAGGTGAACTTCTGCCCATGCAGATAGTGGTTGAATTTTTTTACTCCCCATACTAGGCTGAGGGCCTCCCTGTCAATCTGGGCATAGTTGCGCTCGGCTGAGGTTAGTGACCGAGACGCAAAGGCTACTGGCCTCTCCAACCTGTCTGGGAATTTGTGCGACAGCACCGCTCCAATACCATAGGGTGATGCATCACATGCCAAACGAATTGGTAGTGCTGGGTTGAAATGGGCCAACACCTCTTTTGATGTGATCAATTCTTTACACTTCTGGAAAGCTCGTCTACGTTCGTCATTCCACTTCCATGGTACCCCTGTTTGCAGTAGGGTGTTCAGTGGGTGTAATACCGTGGACAAATTTGGTAAGAACTTGTGGTAGTAGTTTACCAGCCCGAGGAACGACCTCAGTTGTGACACATTTTCCGGTGCTGGAGCTTTGACTACTGCCTCAATCTTTTCAGGGGACTTATGTAACCCCTCTTCATCGATGACGTGGCCACAATACGAGATCTGTTTCTGGAAAAACTCGCACTTGTGGCGATTAGCTCATAGCCCATACTCCTTTAATCTGGTGAGCACCTTCTCCAAGTTGGCGAGGTGATCACTGTCATTTTCGCCAGTGACCAGGATGTCGTCCAAATAACACTGGGTCCCTGGAATCCCTTGCAGGACTTGATCCATTGCCCTTTGCCAGATAGCCGGAGCTGAGGCTACCCTGAACACCAGCCGGTTGTATTGATAGAGACCTTTATGAGTGTTAATCGTAAGGTATTGTTTCGAAGCTTCTTCTGCCTCCATTTGCAAGTACGCCTGGGCTAGATCAATTTTGGTGAAGCGTTTACCTCCAGAGAGCGAGGCGAAAATATCCTCAATTCGTGGAAGCGGATATTGTACCGTGTGAAGGGTTGGGTTCACTGTCACCTTAAAATCCCCACAGATGCGCACCTTCTTTGGTTCCCCAGGCGTATTACTCAACGACCTCTTCATTACAGGAACGATGGGTGTAGCCCACTCGCTCCAGTCCACTTTGGACAGTACTCCTGAACGTTCCAACCCTTCCAGCTCTGCTTCAACAGCTGGGCTGATCGCATAAGGCACTGGTCTGGCCTTAAGAAACTTTGGGCTTGCATTTTCCTCTATTTTAATCATTGCTGTTATGCCTTTTAGTGTTCCGAGTCCCTCCTGGAACACTTCTTTTGTGTCAGTTAACATTTTTGACAGTCGTCCAGGTGTGACGTCGTCATCCTTTTTGGCCTCAACCTTCAGTGCCTGTATGGAATGCCAATCTAATTGTAACTTCCGGATCCATTCACGTCCTAGCAGTGGTGGTCCTCCATCTGGCAATACATATATATCCATTTTAGGTATTTCCTAGCCTTTATATGTCACTTTCACCCTTATTTTTACTTTGGGGTAGACTTTTTGCCCCGGGTACGTCTTCAAGACAATCTCTGTAGCTTTCAAGGGTATATGTGAAAATAGCCACTTGTAGTCCCTTTGGTTTATGACTGTTAGGGCTGATCCTGTGTCCAATTCCATTTTCACTTGGACTCCGTCTATCTTGAGTGTAACCCAGATAGTCTGGTGATCCTCCATTTTGGTTACCTTATGTAGTTTCAGACAACCCAGCTCCTTGCTTCCGGAGTCTGTATCACTTTTCTGTTCATCTGAACCACTGTCCATCACCTGGTGTACCTTTTTGTACTTCTCCTGTGGAGATTTCTTACTGTTGGTTTTCTTCCCAGACCTGCAGACTCTTGCTGTGTGTCCTGCTTTTCCACACTGTCTGCACACTTGGTCCTTGAACCAACAATCCTTCTGGTCATGTGTTGTTCTGCCGCAGCGATAGCACTTCCCTGTTCCATAGGACATTTCATTGGTGCCATATTCTTGCAGTCTCCGTTGTATCTCTGCAGCGCCCTGTGCTGCTGCTTCGTGTGATACTGCAATGCTTAAAGCCTTGTCCAGCGTAAGATCTTTTTCTGATAGAAGCCGTTTCTGGGTTCCTTCACTTTGAAGCCCCCACACAAACTTGTCCCTTAAAGTATCTGCTAGTCCCGTTCCAAACTGGCGGTGTTTCGATAGCTCGCGCAGTTCCGTTAAATACTCAGCATTACTTTCATCTTTATGCTGGTTCCTGTTGTGAAACTTAAATCTTTCTGCTATCAGCAGAGGTGTGGGGTTTAAGTGGTCCTGTAGGATTGACACTATGTTTTCAAAATCCTTTTCTACTGGCTTCTCTGGGGTTACTAGGTTTCGTAGTAAGCCATACATTTTTACACCCATTGAATTCAACAATACCAGCGCTTTCTTGTCATCTGGCACTTCATTCGCCTTGCAGTATACTTCTATGCGTTCGACATATGTCATCCAATCTTTGACTTAATTGTCGAACGCTGTGATACTGCCACTCTTCGGCATTTTTGGGTGTGGTTAGACTGGCTTAAAATGGCGTCTCCCACGCTTTCCTTTCTTCCCCGCTGCGGCTTAAAATGGCGTCTCCCGCGCTGCTGCCAACGCCGCTCTCGGCGGTCCTCGTGGGAAATGGCGACGCCCTGTAGGTTTCTCGCACTGCTCCTGCGCTGCTGCCAACGCCGCTCTCTGCGGTCCTCGAGGCAATGGCAGCGCCTCACGTTTTACTGTGCGCCTCTCTCCCCCGTTGACGCTGCTCGGCCCTTGAACACCGGCTGCGCTCTGCTCTCTCTCGTCTCTCTCCCCCGTTGACGCCGCTCGGTCCTGAACACCGGCTGCGCCCTGTGCGCTCTGCCCTCTCTCTCTCCCCCGTCGATGCTGCTCGGCCTTTTTTCTGTGCCGCTCGGTCGGGCTCTAGCCCGCCGCTGTCTGGGAAGGGTCTGCGCAGTACCTGTTGCCAGCCCGTTTCGCTGGACCACCGTGACTGGAAAGCCAAGCCTGGCTCTCGAGAGCCTCCCCTGTGATGCTCAAATCTCCGCTTGATGACTGGGCGGTTGCCCGTGGTCGACTCCCATGCTTCTGGACTCGACCTTCTTCCACTGTTCTCCAGGAGCGAATCCCCGGGAGGTGATGCAGAGTTGCAGGTAGGTTCGAACCTGCCTCGTCGCCAATGTTACGTCCGTGTATAATCAGACACAGACTGCGGAGAACGGTACAAACGGTGTTTACTCAACGTGGCTCAGACTGCAACTGAACTGTACAGATTACTACTCAACGTTATATACAGGTGTGGTCACTGCCGGTACTACAGTATACATGAGCTGTAAAAAGTAGTTCTCCCCCTTAAAGGTACATACATTACACCTACCACCCTCTGAGTGAAGAAGTTTCTCCCCATCTCAGTTTTGAAAGAGCAGCCCCTTACTCTAAGATTATGCCCCCTAGTCCTAGTTTCACCCATCATTGGGAACATCCTCACCGCATCCACCTGATCAAGCCACTTCACAATCTTATATGTTTCAATAAGATCGCCTCTCATTCTTCTGAACTCCAATGAGTAGAGTCCCAATCTACTCAACCTCGCCTCATATGTCCACCCCCTCATCCCCGGGATTAACCGAGTGAACCTTCTTTGTACTGCCTTGAGAGCAAGTATGTCTTTTCTTAAGTATGGACACCAAAACTGTATGCAGTATTCCAGGTGTGGTCTCACCAATACCTTGTACAACTGCAGCAATACCTCCCTGTTTTTATATTCCATCCCCCTAGCAATAAAAGCCAACATTCCATTGGCCTTCTTGATCACCTGCTGCACCTGCATACTAACTTTTTGTGTTTCGTGCACCAGGACCCCCAGATCCCTTTGTACTACAGTACTTTCCAGTTTCTTGCCATTAAGATAATAACTTGCTCTATGATTTTTCCTGCCAAAGTGCATAACTTCACACTTTCCAGTGTTGTATTCCATCTGCCAAATCTCTGCCCACTTACTTAGCCTATCTATGTCCCTTTGCAGGTTTTTTATGTCCTTCTCACTCACTACTTTCCCTCCCATCTTTGTATCATCTGCAAACTTTGATATGTTACACTCGGTCCCTTCCTCCAAATTGTTAATATAGATTGTAAAGAGTTGGGGTCCCAGCACTGACCCCTGCGGAACACCATTAGTTACTGATTGCCAGTCTGAGAATGAACCATTTATCCCAACTCTCTGCTTTCTGTTAGATAGCCAATCCTCCACCCATGCCAGAATATTACCCCCAATCCCGTGATTTTTTATCTTGAGCAATAATCTTTTATGTGGCACCTTGTCAAATGCATAAAACAGACACAATTTACCACTTACTTTTGTCTCCATAATCCCAAGCAGATGATGCTTAACCATACTTGCCTGCTACCCTATCCTCCTGCCGATCCACCACATTAATGGGTGGCACAGGAGGAGGAAGATGATGGTAAAGAGGATGATAAGAACCAAGCCATCCAGGAGTCGCAGCTGCATGATACTACCATCCCTTAGGATAGCAGCAAATGCCAGATCTCCAGCCGTCCCCTTCAAAGCACCATGCCAGCGGAATGTGGGAGGTGAAACCGAGCTGCCGAGGAGCACCCTCCAGAGATGCAGCCAGCAGTGGCTCTATGTCATGAAGCAGTTTCCATGGGAGGATGGCCACCTCATTCCCATGACCCTTCTATGCAGCATTAGGAGCCAACCACCTCCTGCAATCCTGGCCCTCAGGTGGCACCTGAATAGGAATGCAGAGGTATGGCAAATAGTAAACAGGTGTATCATGAAAAGGTCTCCATTTGCAGAGGCCTAAAGAAAGTGATTATTAGTCTCACATCTTACCATAGGGCCAATTTAACAATCCAAACAAAAATGGAGATGGGATTGCTGCACTCCTGTGTTCAATTGTACAACTAGTAAGGGGAGCTCACCTTGCTGGACTCAATCAGGTAACCTCTTCTGAATGTGCTTGCTAATTTTTTTCCCTCGAGCACAGAGAACTCAGTGAATGGAGGTGGATGGTGGATCCTGAGGAAGGGCATCTACTACATTTGAAAATAGCTGACTAATTTGAATACATTGAAGAATGGCTGTGTAGGTCAGAAAGGGAGCATAGGCAGAATTTGATAATAACATTTTGGTATTCAGCTGGAAGAGGCCTACTTAGAACTGAGGGCATCCCTCAAACGCAGCAAGCAATGCTGTCTCCCCTGTCTATAGGTTGTTGGAGCTGATAAGGAGGAAATATTCCTGAGGCAGTGCCTTGGTAAAGCTTGACACCTCACATTAAGTTAATCATCATAGTATAAAAGACACAAGCACTGTGCACTGGATATGGTGCAGACTTTACAAAGGAGCATGGGAGGCACTGGTATAACTTCTCTTATCTTTCATACCTTCATGCTGTTTAATCATCCATTCACACAAAGTGGGATGCAGGCTGGGCATTGAACTGTCACTTTAAGTGCTTGTAAATGACAAAGCCAAAGTGGGCATCAAATATCTAAGATGCAATCGTGTTTGCCTTTGTTTCCTCTGTCTTTCTCCTTCTCATGCTGAACACTGCTAATAAAGCAGCAACTGCCAGCAACAATGCAATGGAAAAGAATACATGCAAAATTAGTTTTGCAATGCAAAAATGCAACAGCAAACATCAGCAGCAAATAATGTACTAATGATAATGCAGATAGTGCTATGTGTAAAACAAAGGGCTAGAATTTGTGGTGAGTATGTCAGCGTACTCTCCATCATACTGCCTTTGAAATGGACCGCAAGTTCGGGATTTGCGCATGCACTAAATCCCGACCTTGCGATCTGTCAAGTTATTGGCGCAGAGTTGCCAATTGCCCAGCAATTACGTACGAAAATGTTATGACTGATGCAAACAGGTGCAGGGCCTGGTTGCATCAGCGTAAGGGGATACCGGCATGTTTTAAAGACAGTTTTCATCTCGGAAATTGGACTGTTTCATTTTCTGGGATCCGAGTGTACAATTTCAGGTATTTGAATTGATCCATAGGTCACCATCTCCATTCATAGCTCAACTTGGTTAATTAAAAATACACAAAGTATAATCTACTCCTCTGTTCTTACATACTGCTGTATCTGTATCAAATAAGTTTTTTTTGTTTCTGCAAAGATTGGAGTTTTAATGATGTTGATAATTATTACCAGCAAATTTAAATTTTTACTAACAGAACTAAGATGTAGTGAAGTTGGTGGAATGAAGCTAATTGGGAATTACATTCCAATCCAGTAAAGTAATTGTAATTAAATCTGATTACGGGATTTGAGTCTGATATGATCTAAAATCTAATTCTGTTTGATGATTGGAGCACGAGGCCCACATGATCCCAGGTACGCTTCTGCACACGCTGCGCCCCTGAGATCCGTGGGTAATTACGCTGCCCTCGAGTACGCAGCGTCAGAGAGCAAGTTCACGAAGGAGGGTCCCCATCAGGTTAGTTTGCATTCTAGTCAGATACCAGTGGCGTACTCCGTAGGTAAGCCGCCAACCGCAAAATCTGCCCCAAAAAAGCAAAATTTTAAATGCAATAATAAACTGTCAATCACACCTTGGAGAATCAAACTTCTAAAGGCAAGAGCAGGAAATTCGAGGAGTTTCTATTTTTTTAATGACAAGCAGCACTGAAAGAGAGTGAACAAGTGAAAATGATCATTTATTTCAATGTGGGAAATTTATGCTACCTAAAATTAATAGGCCTAAGGAGGCTGCCACACAGTCTATGCAAAGCCTTCAAAGACTTGCAGCTTGCTGATTTTGCCACCTGCAAATCAGAAGTTTGCCCAATTCAAATGCATGCTCCAGGAACGCAAAAGTATGTTCTGTGAGCACACCACAGCTAAATCAGCCTTCATAGGTTCTCTAACTTATTCTTCCATACAGATACTATTCAAGTGTCATTGACTAATAGATGTTTTGCAATTTGCTATAGAAACTATAGATCCACTGTCTCAAAAAAACTGAGTTCTCTTTCCTTGAGATTTGATTCCATTTTTATGACACTGATGGTGACTTAATTCCTGTGAAACACAGCATGTTAATTTAACTTGCATGATGTAATTAAAATTCTTACTGGTAATATTTTTGTACCTGCCTATTTTCAGAATTATTAAACCTTCAGTGAATTTTATGCAACTGAACTACTGTATGCTTTATTGCACAGTTTTCTTCCCCTTCTGAAGGAGGTGAGTCCTTTTGGGATATGGTTCTACAGCTACTGACAGCTCTTTCGTACCTCACTCAAGTTCCCATTGTTTCTTATGAGTCTAGACATATGTAGGGGAGTAGGGGTGGGCTATTCTATCATAGGGACTTCACAGTTGACCCCAACATCCACAGGTTGCACATTCTAGTGCTGGGTATATATGGACAGCCCATTTGATTTTTTTCACTCCCTAGCCAGGACACCAAGGCCAATTGCATTAACACTGCTATCCTAGTTGAGATCAGCTAACTCAGCATAGACCAGGGGTAAAATGTGGCACCTCCCCAGTCTTTATCACTTAGTATTGTCACAAGAGGCGCATTTTATCAAAACAGCTATCAGGGATGTGAGAAATAGAAAATTCACATTGGTGTGGTAAAGGGTGCACATCTGAGGTTGAGGCAAAAGCACATTGTTAGGTCAGAGCAGAGGGAATTTTACTTTGCCCCATTCATAAAATCTACTTCCTGTGCACCCTCCTCATGCTGTGGAGAGGGAAGTCCTTCCACCCCTCTTCATCATCATTTGCCTTCAGCTTCCAAAAGCAGCTAGCCTTTCTTCATCATAATGCTATATGGTATGCATTATGCTATAATAATCCTTGAGACTCTGACTGGGCTGTATTGCAGGGCTTTACTAAATCCTGGCCCTTCTTTAAAAATCAAGTTCAAACAAGATAAAAGCAGGATGTTGATGTTTATGCTGGTATTTACGCCATTTTTCTGGGGTATTCGCTGTTCTTCTGCTGAGGATATGGCAAATGAGTGGGAGAAAATCCATGGATATTCACCTCAGTTATTTTTAACTGTTTACATGTGAGAAGAAAAATGGTGGCCAAAACAGTATGAAGAAATTATTTGAGCAATTTGGTTGGCTTCTTTTGTGGCAGATTGCTGAGTTTAAAGCAAGATTTGCTGAAATATCTCATTGGCTCAATTATCAAAAATAAACTTGGGGATTATCTTTACAAAAATAACCTAATAAACAGCAATCAAAATGGATTCAAATAGAGACACACACTATTTGACACAGAGTGTCTTTTCTCATTCATGTATAAAGCAAGGTCCTACAAAACAGCAATGAGGTAATGATCAGATAATCTGGATGTTAGTTGAGGGATAAATATTGGCCAGGACATTGGGAGAACTCCCCTGCTCTTCTTCAAAAAGCACCATAGGGATCTTTTACACCCACCTGAAAGAGCAGATGGGGCCTCGGTTTAACATCTCATCTGAAAGACGGCACCTCCAACAATGCAGCAGTCCCTCAGTACTGCACTGAAGTGTCAGCCTAGGACACCCAGGTCCCTCTGTACATCAACATTTCCCAATCTATCACTATTTAAATAATACTCTGCCTTTCTGTTTTTCCTACCAAAGTAAATAACTTCATATTTATCTACGTTATACTGCATCTGCCATGTATTTGCCCACTCACTCAACCTGACTAAATCGCCTTGAAGCCTCTTTGCATCCTCCTCACAACTCACAATCCCACCTAGTTTCGTGTTGTCAGCAAACTTGGAAATATTACATTTGGTTCCCTCATCCAAATCATTGATATATATTGTGAATAGCTGGGGCCCAAGCACTGGTCCCTGCGGTACCCCACTAGTCACCACCTGTCACCCCGAAAAAGACCAATTTATTCCTACTCTCTGTTTCTTGTCTGTTAACCAATTTTCAATCCATGCCAGTATATTACCCCCAATCCCATGTGCTTTCATTTTGCACACTAACCTCTTATGTGGGACTTTATCAAAGGCCTTCTGAAAATCCAAATACACCACATCCACTGGTTCTCCCTTATCTATTCTACCAGTTACATTCTCCAAAAACTCTGGTAGGTTTGTCAAACACGATTTCCCTTTCATAAATCCATGCTAACTTTGTCTAATCCTGTTGATATTTTCTAAGTGTCTTGTCATCACATCCTTTATAATAGACTCTAGCATTTTCCCTACTACTGATGTTAGGCTAACCGGTCTGTAGTTCCCAGTTTTCCCTCTCCCTCCTTTTTTAAATAGTGGGGTTACATTTGCTACCCTCTAATCTGCAGGAACTGTTCCATAATCTATAGAATTTTGGAAAATGACAACCAATGCATCCATTATTTCCATGGCTACCTCTTTTAGTACTCTGGGATGCAGATTATCAGGCCCTGGGGATTTATTGGCTTTCAGTCCCATTCATTTCTCCAGCACTATTTTTTTACTAATACTAATTTCCTTTAATTCCTCCTTCTCACTAGACCCTTGGTTCCCTAGCATTTCTGGAAAGTTATTTGTGTCCTCTTCCATGAAGACAGAACCAAAGTATTTGTTTAATTGCTCTGCCATTTCCTTGTTCCCCATTATAAATTCTCCCGTTTCTGATTGTAAGGGACCGACATTTGTCTTCACTAATCTTTTTCTTTTTACATACTTGTAGAAGCTTTTACAATCCACTTTTATGCTCCTTGCAAGTTTACTCTCATACTCTATTTTTCCCTTATTAATCAATCTCTTGGTCCTTTTTTGCTCCCAATCCTCAGGCTTGCTACTTTTTCTGGCAACTTTATCTCAATTTTTCTACTCCGCTCACTCACTAACCTAACTCCCTCTGAACTTGCAGCACTCTGTTCTCCTGCTGACAAGGGTGGCGCTGTTGTTGTTTTGGTGAACCAACCTCTACCTTGCGGAGGCTGAATGCCAACTCTCTTCCTATCTCGACTCTATTTTTCTCCCCTTTTCCAGTCTCTTCCCACCTACATTCACAATTCTTCTGATGCCCACTGCCACTTTAACAGTTTCCGGTTTCCTGGTCCTAACTGTCTCCTTTTCATTGGACGTCCAATCCCTCTACACCTCCATCCCTCATCAGGATGGCCTGAGGGCACTCTGCTTCTTCCTTGAACCCAGGCCCCATCCACCACCACCCTTCTCTGCTTGGCTGAACTTGTTCTTACATTGAACAACTTCTCCTTTGATTCCACTCACTTCCTCCAAATAAAAGGTGTCGCTATGGGAACCCATATGGGTCCTAGCTATGCCTGCCTTTTCGTGGGATATGTGGAACATTCTTACTCAGGTCCCTCCCCTCACCTCTTTTTCTGGTACATTGATGACTGTAGCGGTGCTGTATCCTGCTCTCGCCCTGAACTGGAAAATGTCATCAACTTTGCTTCCAATTTCCACCCTTCTCTCACCTTCACATGGTCCATCTCCGACTCTTCCCTTCCCTTCCTTGACTTCTCTATCTCCATTTCTGGGGATAGGCTGTCGACCAATATCTACCATAAACCCACCGACTCCCACAGCTACCCTGACTACACTTCCTCCCACCCTGCTTCCTGTAAGGACTCTATTCCATTCTCCCAGTTTCTCCGTCTCTGTCACGTGTTCTGACGATGCCACCTTCCATACCAATGCTTCCAATATGACTTCCTTTTTTCTCAACCAAGAATTCCCCTCCACCATGGTTGACAGGGCCCTCCACCATGTCCATCCCATTTCCTGCACTTCTGCTTTCACCCCTTCCCCTCCCTCCCAGCACCACAATAGGGTTGCCCTTGCCCTCACCTTTCACCCCACCAGCCTCCACACTCAACGGATCATCTTTCGCCAACTCCAGTGTTATGCCACCACCAAACACATCTTATCCTCCCCTTTCAGCATTCTGAAGGGACTGTTCCCTCTGCGACACCCTGGTCCATTCCTCAATCACCCCCAACAGCCTCTCCGCTTCCCACAACACCTTCCCATGGAAGCACAGGAGATGCAACACCTGCCCTTTTACCTCCTCCTTTCCCACCGTCCAAGGCCCCAAACACTCCTTCCAGGTGAAATAGCAATTTACTTGTACTTCTTTTAATTTAGTATACTGTATTTGCTGCCCACGATGCGGTCTCCTCTACACTGGGGAGACCAAACGCAGATTGGATGATCGCTTTGCAGAACACCTCCATTCAATCCGCAAGTGTGACCCTGAGCTTCCGGTCACCTGTCATTTTAATTCTCTACCTCACTCCCCTCTGACCTCTCTGTCCTTGGCCTCCTAGACTGTTCGAATAAAGCTCAATGAAAACTTGAGGAACAGCACCTCATCTTTCGATTCGGCACTTTACAGCTTTCAGGACTCAACATTGAGTTCAACAATTTCAGATCCTAACCACTGCTTCCATTTTTTCGGACAGCAGCTGTTGGTAATGATTCTGCTATTGCCATTTACACCTCCTCTAGACCCTTCTTTACTTGTCCCATTACCACCTGCTTTTGCCTCGCCCCATTGTCCCTTTTGTCATTTAATCTCTTCTGCCTCCCCCCATCACAGACCTTCCATTTTGTTCTTTCCTCCCCTCCCCCCTTTCCCTGCCTCTGTACTTGCTTAAAACCTGTTACATCTCTAACTTTTTCCAGTTGTGATGAAAGGTCATCGACCTGAAACGTTAACTCTGTATCTTTCTCCACAGATGCTGCCTCACCTGCTGAGTATTTCCAGCATTTTCTGTTTTTATTTCAGTGTACATACCCATCATTTCTCTGGGTGTTCTACTGTTCACCCTCTGAAGTTACAACAGGAGATCAGGAACCCCCCCATGAAGTTTCCAGACCCAAATGTTTTCAAAAGAAAGCAGATATAAACATAACTCAATAATGTCACTGACAATTGATACGCTTATCAATTACTTCATAAAAGGTGATGAGTCGAAGAAGAGATGATGAGTCGAAAGAAGAGATGAATAAGGCTTTTATTAGCTAAGAAGAGACCATGCTTCTTCGTGAGTGACTGAACAAGTCTGAACGAAACCCACACAGTGGTGGGTGGAGTCAGCTGAGGCATGCCTCCATACACAGCGCCACCCAGAGGTGGCAATATACAATACAGTGGTTTACCACAACAATAAAGAAAAATATTTTGAATGTATGTTATTTCTATATGTGTTTCCCTGAGCTACATCACAGATCCCAATAAAATGCTGGGTAAAAGACTCTAATCGGATGTTCAGTACACGAGAATGGCTGAGGGGCTAGCTTACAGTTTTCCCTCCCTTTCTGTGGCAAAAAAGCCTTTCCTTAACTTATTTTGTCTCCTCTAACAGCACCATGGCTGGGATTAGAAACTAGCAAGTGAGGAATTATGGGGGCGAACTGGTATCATATCACTCCAATACAATGCATTTATGGTACAATGTTGTAGTGGCAATATCCCTCATTTTCAATTAGCAGTCAGCTTTGTATCATCTTTATAGACAGTAATTTCATCTTTTTGCCCTCCTTTATTTACACAGCAGCAGTAAAGGCCTCAGTTTAATACATCAAACCACATGGAGATGTGTGCATACAATAAATAGGAAGTGTACAGGAGTGAATCCATTACAGTTTTCACTTTGGAGGTGAACTTTGTTCTAAAAGCCAGCTCTCTGACCACAGATTTCAGACAAGTTCAGTTGCACTGTACTGTACACACTGCCTCCGCAACAGCAGCACAACCACCACAGTTGGGAAAGTCCTGACCAACATTCGGAACAAGGGTTAAACTGAGCCAGAACAGTCCAGTAAACTGTTCTGACATTTTACCACTGGCTCCAAGCAGCAGCAGTTGTGCATGTCTTTTAGTGCAGAAAAAGTAAACAAGGGAAACACTAGCATCCATGGAAAATGGGGGGAGAGGAGTGTGGGCATCAGCTGGGCGGGGTAGAAATAACTGGTAGACCTCTATTAGAGCATGGGAAGTCAGCATAGAAAATAATAAAAGAAGCAGCACCAAGGGCTGAGAGGAGAGGAGAGGAGGAAAATGTAATGGCAAAGATTTTCCAGGAGAGTGTCTGGCAAGAAACACTAAGCTGACTGCAGAAGAGTGGGCATCAAGGGGCAGAGAGGGCATAATGAAGGGCTAAGAGGCCAAACTGAGGTAAGGAACAGAGCCTTGGGTTCAGGGAAGAGAGCAATGCAGAGATCACTGAGCCCCCTGAGTGCAATGGAGCACAAGATGGCCACCAGCAGAGTGCTGAGAGCTGCAGTGAGACTGAAGAAGCCATCCTGAATAGCACTTCAGCTGCAGAAAGCTGTTGCAGACACAAAAAGCAGAAAAGAAAAAAAGAGAAAAACGGAAAGTTAAAAGTAAGTAAGAGAAGAGATGAAAGTGGGTGAGAAAGACAGACAAAACTGAGGGAAGTTGAGGAGGAAAGAGAAACAGAAGTAGAAGAAAAGAGGAACAGATATAAAGGAAAGAGAAACTTTTTTTTTTAGATTTACCACTACCAATTTCCTTAGTTAGAGGGATGGGAAGCTGAGAATTCTTTTGATGGGGCCCAGCCCAAAGATGTTTGAGAACCACTGAATAATTTCTTCCAAATTATTTTCAAGAATGACTGTTAACTTGAGTGAAGGTATGTGGGCATGGGATGCACGTAGACAGGGTATGTATATGGGCATATGAAGGTTGGGGCTTCGGTCTCCCTATCTTCATATTATGGGCTCTGCAGAGTCACAGGTCCTATTTGACCCAGAGCTAAGCTTCTGACACTTCCATCACTAAAACCACCTACTTCCACCTCGGTAATATCGCCTGTCTCCACCCCTGCCTCAGCCTATCTGCTGCTAAAACCCTTAACGATGCTTTTGTTACCTCCAGACTCAACTATTCCATTGCTTTCAACTATTCCAGCCTCCCAACTTCCACCCTATGTAAACTTCAGTTCATCCAAAACTCTGCTGCCCTTATCCTAACACACACCAAGTTCCATTCACCCATCACCCCTGTGCTCACTGACATACATTGGCTCCCAGTCCAGCAACGCCTCAAATTTAAAATTCTTATCCTTGTGTTCAAATCCCTCCATGGCCTTGCACCTCACTATCTCTGTAACCTCCTGCAGCCGTACAACCCTCCGAGATCTCTGCGCTCCTCCAATCCTGACCTCTTGAGCATCTCCGATTTCCATCGCCTCACCATTGGTAGCCGTACCTTCAGCTGCCTAGGTCCTAAGCTCTGGAATTCCCTCCCTAAAGCTTTCTGCCTCTCTACCTCTCTCACCTCTTTTAAGATGCTCCTTAAACCCTACCTCTTTGACCAAGCTTTTGGTCGCTTGTCCTAATATCTATTTATCTGGCTCTATCATACTTTGTCTGATAACGCTCCTATGAAGCACCTTGGGTCATTTTCCTATGTTAAAGGCGCTATATAAATGCACATTGTTGTTGTTGAATGGGAAATTCTGAACATTGTTTTCATATTAAATCTCTTTTAAAACAAGCCTGTTCATTCAAATGAAATCAAGTATGAATTCAGATGAAGCTCAGAAATAGGAAACTATTCATCCAATATTAATTCATACCCTACAAAATGCCAATATGTAAGCATCAGTGGCACAAAAGCAAAACTGTGTCACTTGTTCACAACTTTGCATTTTGTGATAGGTAAGACTAAAAGTGGAATAAGTTTACTTTGATTTCAAGCTGAATTAGGGAGTTGCTAAGACGATTTTTTCTTTAAGGTAATCATAACCATCTGTTGGTTGGTGTAAAAGTCTGAAGGATAGTTTCACTAAAACACATTCCAAAAAAAATCAGTTTACAAATTCACTTTGCATTCACGTGTGACAAAGCACTAATGTGTTGTCAAAGCTCCCAGTTCCTGATTCATCTTTTATTTTAAAAATCCCTGCTCAGCTTTAAACGTCTTCTTGCGTCGTCTCAAAAGCTAAAAAAGTACGGACATATTACAGTCACATAGTGTTATTTTGCTAAATAATAAATACATTCCATTCCATATTTAGTTATTAATTTATACTGAAAAAATCCACCCAGAACATTCCTGCTGAGTAGAAATATGTATATCTATCGAGAGAGGACTTGATTTTTTGAAAAATGAAACTAAGCTTTTGTCACGTTTTTCTTTCATTTTGTAAGTCCTCCATTAGTGACGCTGGTCGCTACATTTCTCTCGGAGCTGGGCGATTGAAAGTCTGGGCCATTGTGAGGACAGCAACCAGCACAGCGTTCGAATAGCACTTAAGAAATTAAAGCGGCATTGATTATTTTTCAAAAAGTGTTCTGGAACCTATTATTGTTTGCTTCCCAATAATATCAACAAGACGATGCAAATGAAAATGTTTGGACAAATATTATTGTATTGTGTGTGCTTGACATTACATCGAAAATAATGTGCGGGTCTTCTGTCTCCCCGGGAATAAAGAATGACTGAAGTGTACTCGTTCGTTATAGTATATTATTCACGGCTGATTGTCATTCCGCGAATGTGTTAGATGTTGAGGTTGGTCTGAGCTATCACTATGCAAAGGCACCTTTCTTCCCAACCCTGGGACAGGACAATGCCCCATTCACTTGTAGACTACGGTAAGAATCGTCAATACTGTATTTCACTTGCGCCCCGAATCCTGAGAAATGGCTCCTCCAAACCAACGCTTTGCATCAGTTTTCTGCTGGCGCTGCTAGCCAGTCCCAGGAACACTGCAATGCCATTTGCTGCACGGTTGGTTTCCGGAAAGGCGGTCCTTGTTGTGTCAGATATTTATGCTAATCACGCGGAGCTCTGCGCTTTTTAATCCACGCCCAGGCAGTGCAGATCCAGGATAGTATCTGAATCTTTCGTAGAGCGGGACAAAGATAACGGTAAGCAATACTCTCACGCTCTCTTTTGACCACATTCCTGTAATTAACATTTGGATATTATAGTATTCAAACATTTCTTGAATTCGCATGTATTTGGATTTAAGAGCCGTTGATGTTCGCAATTTTAGCAGCTTTGCTCAGGAACCAAATCCTTTATTAAAATTAGTAATCAATAAACGGATAAAGGTATTTATTTATTTAGATAAAGCCGTGTATAAATCTTCGGGGCAAATTATTGAAGGGTTTAAAATTAAATGGGATTGTAAATTTCGGAAATTTGAGGTCCTTGCAACAAAACTGTTTAATTTCAAATTCTGAGTCTTGGAATATTTTCTTTTGTTAAACTGTTTTATTTCAAATTCCGAGTTATGTGAAATTCAACCATCCAATTTCCTTAAATTTTATTTTGAAAACGCTAACACCAAAAATCTGAGCCCGAATGAATACCCTTCAGTAGGGCGGCTCCCTTTGATAACAATGCTAAACAGAGGAATGTGGGATTAGTGGGATCTTAATACAATCTTTAGGAGGAAAAAATCTGCAGAACCAAATGGTAGGACGATAGCAAAACAATGTTAAAGTGTATGTTTTCCTGTAAGGCTGATAACCGCTTGTAGTTTTCGAGACATTTTTATGCTGTGCATCGTTTAGCATTAATATGACGGTCGTTTTTATTTGCGAAACTTCTGGTTAAACCAGTTTCCACACAAAAAGACCATATTAGAAATGTAATTCAAGGATTTAAATTTATAAATGCTACTTACTGCTTTCCAGTCAGTGTGTGCTTTGTGTTCACAATAAGTGACTTTATGTGCCGCATTGCACTGTACAAGTCTTTGATTGGGATTTTATTTTGCAGCAGACGCCATGTCAGACAAACCAAATCTTTGCGAAATCATACAATTTGATAAGAAAAAACTGAAGAAGATAGAAACCAAAGAGAAAAACCCTTTGCCAACAAAAGAAAGTAAGTAAGCCTAAGCTGGAGACAGTCTTCAGACTACTGACCACACCTGTACCATACTATTGTGAAGGATCATTATAAATTGCTATCAGTTTGGCATTAAATAGTGCAAAATGTACAGAATTCTTGTTTAGTGTTGCAGAGTATTTTAATGTCCGGTATAATGGCAAATTATGGGTTGTGTCCAAATGCATATGTATAATTTTATTTTACTCGGAAGGTTAATGTTAAGAGAAAACCTAGCTTAGGCAGTTGAAATGATAATGCATAGGTTTCACTAAAAGGTTGGCTTTTTGTTTCAGCAATTGAAGAGGAAAAGAGACAAGAATCAGCTTCATGAATGTGAAATGGAGGAGATGCAACTTTTAATTTTTTTTAAGTTGACTGGTTTTCGTTTCAAAATCCTTACTGCTAACTGACTTGAGGATGGGACTCTGTTGTAGCATCCACTCCACTCCCAAGATGGGGACTACTCCCTGTATTGCACCAAGGGACCAACTTATCAGTATAATGGTGTTTGGACCATACAGTGATAGGAAACAATGTATCTGCGCACTAAATATGTGAAGTCAGTTTATTTTATTTGTGTATTTAAAATCCATCTTTCCATGGACACTTCTATGCTTAACATGTTACAAAACAAATAAAAACCAATGAAATAACTGAATGTGTGGAATAGTTTAGATTTTTTTCTTGCCCTTCCTCACCCCAAAAAATCTTTACAGGAAACTGGCAAAGTCCATTTGGTTTTCTTTTCATTCAAGTTTCCCAATTGAAGTGATGTATCTGAATAATGTTCGCCCATCTTTGAAACACTACTTGAAAAAACATTGTAGGTGCTTACATTGCATATATTTTGAGCATCTTGTACTAAATGTTGTTGAGATATAGCAACAGTGAAATGGCTGGGAAAAAGTCATTTTTGACTGTTTAACAGCATATTTGCAAATAATTAATTTTCATATTTACACATAATACCTATAATGATGCATGGTGGTTCTCCATCAGTAATGATCCTCCTTTAAATGTATGGAAAAGTTCTAGGCTCCTGAAGGACCTGTCACTGATTTAAACAGTCACTGTGCACCCATAATTCAGAAATAAACCTGCTTTTTGGGGTTCTCTGTCCAATACAGAACATAAATGATGCTGTGGTTTAATTCAGTAAGTATTGTCATACGTGTCACCACTGAATTGTTCTAATCAAAATGATAGTTCTGGCCTGCCAACAGCCTTTAAAAGGCTATTTCAACAGAAAGTGTGACTGTTTTACATTCTGTGGATTTTGTTTCCAATTCATAAAAGAACATGTTAAATTTAATTCTTCCAGAAGACACCTTTTTTAAAAACATGATACTTTCTATAGAATTATAAAAAAAAATTAATTAACCATTTTGTAAGCTTGAAAGATTACAATAAATGGAAGTTGCATCAGTTAGAAGCCTACATTTTTATATTTTGTTCTAGTTATAATTCATTTTTGTCCCCAACTCTGTGATGCTACCCATTATCCCCAAGCTGAGGACAGGCAATCTGTTCCCAGCCATCTGCAAGACAACTCTTGACTAATGATTTTTTCCTGCTCCCTCCCAGAGGAAAAATCTCAAACTATATAGCAAAGATTAAGTATTATAGGTACAAGTTTGTGTCCTGTTTTCATATTGCAATGTTACAGCTCCAAGTTGTTATGGTGTTTAATGTAGTTATCCTCTCTTTTAATAAAACTGTAACAAACAATGCTTGGGTTCTTGATGGCCTGTAAATAAATGCACATTGTATGGTTCTGGGTGGCCGCAGAGGTGCTACAAATGGTCTCAACATTCCAGGCTAGAGAGGAGATAGAAATCACCTGCTGGAAATATACATATATGGACATAAGCTAAAAGCAAATTTGGGCTTGACTGGGATGATCCATCCTCCCTCCTCACAGACAAATGTCTAGGCTCAGACATAAATATTGGTTGGAAGACTGCTGCTGCTGCAACTTGTGAAAGTTATGCTGACTTGCATCATCACTTTCAGGAGAAAGGATTAAGGAACATTTGTGGAGAAAGGGACAAGCTCGATAATAATTCATTAAATACATAACACCCTATTCAGAATGCTTAATTTTATTACAATTCTCACTTAAGAATTTAAGATTTATTCCATTAAATTCTTTTGTTAATTTTCCATAATATATCCTTCAAATTCATGATTTAATTTGTGTTCCCTTTTCATCACTAATGCTATTACACAAAAATAATAGAAGACATGTCACTTACTGAAACCTAAGAAACTATCTTGTTTCATATTTTATTATGCTCTTTGGTTTTGTTACAATAAAATGCTGATATTTTTAATTAGTGAAATGGCAATGGTTATGTAACAGAACAGGTAATATATAGTGGAGTTTCTACCATATAAGGTCAAATTCTGTTTTAAAGATGTATTTTCATCATGACTTTCCATATTCAAACCATGCAAGGTTTTCAAAAATAAGAAGCACATGTCTGCTGCAGTTTCTAGAATGATGATACTGAAGAGTTTCAACTACACAATGATTTTAAGAATCAATGAAAGCTAAATGAATCTCACAGCTTTGACAATCATAAAAAAAAATCCCAATTTGATTTTCAAATCCACTGCTGTGTTTGTACACAATGTCTGTTGAAAGTAAAATGTTTCCAAATATCTGCAACAGTGCTTAAATGCTATGCATAGTTTTACTGATATAAAAAAATGTCAAAGTGCAGAGCCTCCAACCTAAGCTAAGAGGTGTGTAACAAGATGTCTCAAGGTCTCCACAGGGAACAATAGCACCTCTATGGCAAAAAAGTGGGTTGGGAGGAATGGAAGATCTATAAGCATATGCAGTGTTTTTCATATCGGGTATCACATTTATTATGTGTATAGAAAATGTCCCGATTTAGACAATGTGAGTCAGCTAACAGATGGGCAATTGATTTTAGAACATTCTGAGCTTGGAACAGCTGGCACCACAATGGAACAGACGAGGCAATTCTTAAGTCTTTGTTGAAGGGTACAGACAAATTTGTGAAGAAATCAGACTGACATAATGCCAACTTAGAACCACTCTGCTGCTGGACATTACAAATTACATTATTGATATTTTCCCTCTTGTATGCAATTAAAGAAACATCTATTAAATGTAAACCCAAATTTTTAAAAACATCCTATTGCGTGTCTTGTATAATTTTAGACAGTTTTCAGTTATACCCAGAGTCTATTTGGATATTGCACAATGGTCTGTTTCCGTGCTGTGCACTATGTGCTTGCAGTTACATTGTGTCTGGAAAAAGCAGTCAGCTGATGGCATCGATGGCTGCACCAGACAGGCCGCACGTTTAGCTGCTGCAGGCATAATCAGCAGTGCTGAATTCGTTCCCAGGTGGAAGATAATGAACAACAACAGAAGGTGTAAGTTGGAATCAAGAACACTATGTTATTTTAAGGGATGACTTACTAGATATTTGTGTTCATTAATATCTACAGTTCCTTTCTGAATAAAGCTCTTAATTCTGTGTTGTACATCTATCAGATTAAGCTTTAGGATTTCACTAAACTACACTTCTGCTTGTTAATTGTTACAATAGGTACTTAATTATTTTTCTGATTTTAGATTTTGTATTTTTATGCATAATCTGACGGTAAAAGGTAGATATACATTTGCAAACAGCTCTTAGTGACAAAGACGCCCATGAGTTCCTTGCACGTTGTTTAAGGTGGGGCTTTAGGGGCAGGGCAGTGGGGTTTAAGGAGATTGTTGGTAGTAGAGAAAATAAGCTGGGCATTATCAGATTTTAGTAATTATCATTTTTGGCAAAGGAGAACAAAATTTGAATTTTGCTCCCTCAAGTCCAAGGGGCACAGACTTCAATGTAACTGGTGCACAACTGGTTTAGTCATTCATCGCTTGACCACAGCAAGCACTATTGGGCCCTGCTCACCTCTGCTAAAACTGATAATTACTCCAGAATCATCCTGGAATGCAAAGATAACCCTCGGCTTAACATAAGAACATAAGAAATAAGAACAGGAGTAGGCCATTTGGCCCTTTGAGCCTGCTCCACCATTCAATAAGATCATGGCTGATCATCTACCTCATCTCCACTTTCCTGCACTATCCCCATATCCCTTGATTCCCTTAATATTCAAAAATCTATCGATCTCTGTCTTGAATATACTCAACGACTGAGCCTCCACAGCCCTCTGGGGTAGAGAATTCCAAAGATTCATCACCCTCTGAGTGAAGAAATTTCTCCTCATCGCAGTCCTAAATGGCTGACCCCTTATTCTGAGACTGTGACCCCTGGTTCTAGACTCCCCAGCCAGGGGAGACATCCTCCCTGCATCTACACTTCAAGCCCTGTAAGAATTTAGTATGTTTCAATGAGATCAACTCCCATTCTTCTAAACTCTAGAGAATATAGGCCTAGTCTACTCAATCTGTCCTCATAGGACAATCCCCCCATCCCAGGAACCAGTCTGGTGAACCTTCGTTGCACTCCCTCTATGGCAAGTATATCCTTCCTTAGGTAAGGAGACCAAAACTGTACCCAATACTCCAGGTGTGGTCTCACCAGGGCCCTATATAATTGCAGTAAGACGTCTTTACTCTTATACTCAAATCCTCTTGTAATAAAGGCCAACATACCATTTGCTTTCCTAATTGCTTGCTGTACCTGCATGTTAACTTTCAGTGATTCATGTACAAGGACACCCAGGTCCCTCTGAACACCAACATTCCCCAATCTCTCACCATTTAAAAAATACCCTGCTTTTCTGTTTTTCCTACCAAAGTGGATAACTTCACATTTCTCCACATTATATTCTTTTCTCTACTACCAACAATCTTCTTAAACCCCTCTGCCCTGCCCCTACACCCTTACTTTAAATGCGCGAGGAGCTCATGGACTTCTTTGTCACTAAGATTGAAACCATCTGTTCAGCTGCCTCTGCCAGACCCTCCCATTCTTCTCGCGCACGAAGCCAAACTTACCCAAGGTTCCCCTCTGCCCAAGCCCTGAACCCGCATCTTTCTCTAGATTCTCTCCGATCTCCCCTCACCCTCTCCGAGCTTACCTTGTATATGAGACCCACCTCCTATTCTCTCAACCCCATGCCATCTGACATTGTAAACCAAGTCCCGCTCCCCCATCACCTGTGCTTGCTGACCTACATTGACGCCCCGTCCCCCAACACCTCAAATTTAAAATTCTCATTCTCATGTTCAAATCACTTTGATGTCTCACCCCTCCCCATCTCTGTTATTTCCTCCAGCTGTACAACCCTCCGAGAACTCTGCATTCTTCCAACTCTGGCCTCTTGTGAATCTACCACTGGCTTCGCCACGCGATTGGCGGCTATGCTTTCAACTATCTGCAGACTCTGGGCTCAAACTTTTGCGCTGCTTTGGAGAGGCAGACATCTGCCTTGCAGACAGATGTCCACTTTGAAGAGACTAGTGGAGCAAATGGATACGCACTTTCAAGGAATCAGTCATCTTCTGCAGTCTACTCTACTGCAGATCAGTGGAAGTGATGAGACCCAGTTCCACGGGAGTGGCAGTAGCGCGATGGCAGCCGTATGTATTGCTCTCTCTCAGGATGTCAGCATGTCTACTCTTGCACCACCACCTCAACCAATACCCACCATGATGCCAGGAAGGCAGCTAGGCCAGATTGCCCTGACAGCAGCCGACATGCAACACTTTACAGCCAGCCCCTCACAGGCTCAAGCACCCAGACATCACTGTCCACAAAGATCTCGAGGGTTCCCACATAAGCAACAGCAGCCTTCCACCAGCTTTGCTGAGACCGTTAGGGGAGAACTTCATTGGAATTGTATAGTTAGGAAACCTTCTTATAAGAAAAGCTGACACTCCAGTGCAGTACTGAGGGAGTGCTGCACTGTCGGAGGTGCTGTCTTTTGGATGAGTCATTAAACCCTGCCCACCCAGGTGGATGTAAAAGTTCCCATGGCACTGTTTCAAAGAAGGGCAGTGGAGTAATTCCCGTGTCCTGGCCAATATTTATCTCTCAATCAACATCACTAAACACAGATTATCTGGTCATTATCTCATTTGTGGGACCTTGCTGTCCGCACATTGGCTGCTGCGTTTCCTACATTACATTACATTACAAACCGAGATTACTGTCTGGACTCTCAGGTGGACATAAAAGATCCCATGGCACTATTATAAGAAGAGCAGGGGAGTTCTCCCAGTGTGCTGGCCAATATTTATCCTTCAATATAAACCTAAAACAGGTGATCTGGTCATTTCTTCACTACTGTTTATGAAAGGTTGCTGTGCACAAATGGGCTACCATATTTTCTACATTTTTAAAAATTCATTCTCGGGATATGAGCATCGCTAGCAAGGCCAGCATTTATTGCCCATCCCTAGATGCCCTTGAGAACATGGTGATGAGCCACCTTCTTGAACTGCTGCAGTCCGTGTGGATTATAGTTTATCGTAACGGTTTTGATACAACTGGGTGGCTTGCAGTTAAGCGTTAAACACATTGCTGTGGGTCTGGAGTCACATATAGGCCAGACGGGTAAGGGTGGCAGATTCCCTTTCCAGTTGGGTATTTATGACAATTCAGTAGCTTAATGGTCACCATGACTGATTTTTATTCCAGATTTATTTAATTAAAGTACCTTGTTAATTTCATGGAGGCGCGCTGGCCGGTCCAATGAGTGGGATCGGGTCGGCTGGCCGCCTCTGATGATGTCATAATAGCAGCTCCTTTTAAAGCTGCCTTCCAGCCTGAGCCTTTCCATTGTGGTTTCCTGCACTTCTTTTCAAAGCTATGACTTCTTCCAGAGGCAAGGCAGCTCCTCAGTTTAATGATGAGTCCCTCCAAGTTCTTGTCGATTCTGTCAAAGGGCGCAGGGAGATTCTCTTCCCTCCTGGTGGCCAGAGGAAGCCTCCTCGGCAGACCAAGGCAACCTGGCTGCGCATTGCTCAGGAGGTGAGCACAAGGTGCATTTATGCACGCTCATGGATCCAGAGCCGCAAAAGGTTTAATGATCTTGTGAGAACATCAAAAGTGAGTATCCCATCTCACTTGCCTTCACTCTGCTTCCCTTCTCTTCTCATCGTCTGCACTCTGCTTTGGAAGCCTCCTCCTTCACATCCCACCTTACTCTGACTTCCCTTGCACCCTTTCCTATCCATCTCTGTCTTTTTTTTAATTCATTGATGGGATGTGGGCGTCGCTGGCTGGCTAGGCCTGCATTTAGTGCCCATCCCTAATTGCCCTTGAGAAGATGGTGGTGAGCCACCTTCTTGAACCGCTGCAGTCCATATGGTGTAGGTACACCCACAGTGCTGTTAGGAAGGGAGTTCCAGGATTTTGGCCCAGCGACAGTGAAGGAACGGCGATACAGGTCCAAGTCAGGATGGTGTGTGGCTTGGAGGGGAACTTGTAGGTGGTGATGTTCCCATGCATCTGCTGCCCTTGTCCTTCTACAGGCTGCAGGTTTGAAAGGTGCTGTTGAAGGAGCTTTGGCGAGTTGCTGCAGTGCATCTTGTAGATGGTACACACTGCAGCCACAGTGAGCCGGTGGTGGAGGGAGTGAATGTTGAAGGTGGTGGATGGAGTGCCAATCAAACGGGCTGCTTTATCCTGAATGCACTGAATCACTTCAGCATCCTGCCTGTGCACCCTTTAAACTCGCTCTCACTGTCATGCAGTGACAACAACTAACAACGCACAGGGAGCTACCTTCCTCTTGGCACCTTACCCCATCTTTGTCTCACTCAAATCTTCTATGGTAGGGATTAATCACACTCACTCCATCACTGTGGCTGAAACACTGCTTGTGTCCCTCCTTGCAGGAAAAGATAGCCCACAATAAGAGGGAGAGAGCAATGATTGGAGGAGGAACAGCTTCCCTTGCAACATTGACCAGTGCTGAGGAGGCAGCAAACGAGATTGTTGGAGGTGGCGAGGACCTGGAAGTGGGCGATGGAGAGACGGGCACACGAGGAAGCTGGTGACATAATAGATCTTCATCCCTCTCAGAAAGCAATGCAATATGATGTTCATAATCGCTTTGTATCATCTGCTCAAAAAGATGTGTCTGCTACATCAATATCAGATGTCTAATTCAAGCCTTTACTCTTCCACAGGACCATCGAGTGCCCTCCTCCCCACAATCCAGGATGAAGACCTGGACATCTCCTCAGAGGAACCTGAAGTCTCTGAGGGACCAGCGTCACCAGGACTCAGCGCACCCAGCACCAGTGCAGCAACGCACACCTCGGTGGAGTCCTCGCGAGTTAGAGTAGTGTAGCCACCTGGTCTATCACAGCACACAAGTGAGCATCAGCAGATGGTGGAGACAGCGACAGCAGTGGAGAGTCCTCCTCGGAGGTCGCAGGACTCTCCTAGCTCTGCTGAGTTGCATGCAGACACTGTGCCTCTGGGGCCATCCAGAAAAAGAGCGGTTTGTGAAATACAGGAACAAGTGCAGGTGGCTCTAGAAGGGTTGCCTCCAGGGTTAGTGCGAGTGTGGAGAGAATGGAGGAGTCCACCTCTAACATCAGCACTGCCGTGGTGGAGGCAATGGCGCATGAACGCACCACCATGGATAGGATGGCAACCTCCATGGAAAGGATGGCTATGGCCATGGAGGAAATAAGTCGCCAGAGTCAGGAAAACATGGCGACTGTTCAGAATGGACTGACATCTCTGGAGGAGCGATGGGCAGCTATTGAGCAGAGAGACCAGAGCTTCATGGATGTCCTTTTGAGGAGGACTGCCAGTGCACATATGGGTCCTCATGGTCCTCCTGAAGTGCAGCAAGGTGCTCTCCTGCCACTTGCCAGCACTGAGGTGCGGCTGACCCATGAGAGGGATGTTGTTGGCAGGATAGAAGGAAGTGTGGGCTCCTCTCAAAGTGCTCGCACGACCATGCCACTATGGAGCCCTCGGTCAGAGACTCACTTTGCAGAGACAACTGAGATGGCCGTTTCAGCTCCTGCACAGCTGCAGGAAGAGCAGGCTGTTGAAGAGCCCCCAGGCTCTCAAACCCAGAGGATGTCCACCAAAGGCATCTAAGCAGGCACAGCATCCTAGTCAGCAAGGTGCCTCTACATCTGCTGAAGCCACAGGGGAAGCACCACGTAGAAGCACACGTAAGAGAAAAGGTAAGCACCTATAGTCACAAGGGGACTCACTTGGGTGGTTTCTTTTTTTTCTGACTGTTGTTGGTATATTTTGTCATATGTTAAAGATAAATTATGGCAAACAGTTGATTGTGTGGCCTATGTGTTCTGGGAAATAGCAAAAGCGCATTGAGGGCTCAGGGTGACTTACATTTGTAATGTGATGGTAACAGTGATAGGAAATAAGAGGGTATAGCAGAGATGAAGTATGACATTGGACAAGTGTTGCCTGCAATTACAGAGCCATATGGTGGCCAGCTATGGTCGAAGATTAAGCTTATGGTAGTGTGGCATGGCAGTGTGCACACCCTGCATGATGGGCAGCAGTGAACTGGAGGGATGCTGCATTGGTCACAACAGGGCATGCAAGGCTCCCCTCGTCCTCCTCCTACTCCTCTTCCCAGGAAGATATGTGGTGAGTCACGTGACTTCTACTCACCAGATTATGAGGACTAGGATGAGAGGGCATAAATGTTTCTCATCCCCTTGCTATAGATTTCAATTAAGGTAACAATCTTGCAAGCGCACAGTCGAAGTGGCCTGAAATATTTCCATTCATGACACACTGCAGATGGGTGTCAGCATGAACAGTCAGAAGGTCAGTGGATGTGCAAAATGTTACCCCATACCTACAACAGCAAAGTTGTTGCATTTGAATGTCAGCCATGTTTCAGGGACGCTTTTAAAGTGCTCCACCAATGCATACAAATCATGTCCTCCAGCAACTCGTCTCCTTGAACCTGACCTGTTTCTGACTAGTCGGGAAACAGGAGCCAGTAGCAGGAAAATGGGAAACCACTATGAAAATAGAATTAGCAAGGCAGTTAACAGGCTGTTAACTGCCTTAACTACCTGTCTCACCAGTTGGAGACGGGTCAGTTTGGGAGCGGCTAAACAGACACTCAGGAAAATCAGGTTGGGGCGGGATGGAGGCAGGTTGTTTGTCTGAAGCCATTTTTCCCGATTTTCCCAACAGACCCGCCTCCTCAGGGCTATTAAAATCAAGCCCCATGCCTCCGGATCATTAGTCCAGGCCTACTGGATTACTAGTCCAGGTAACATAACCACTATGCTACCGTTTTATACCAGTGACCACACTTCAAAAGTACATCATTGGCTGTAAAGCACTTTGGGACATCCTGAGGTCATGAAAGGCATTTTATAAATGCAAGTCTTTCTTTTCTTTCTCATATTTCCAGGATACATTTCACCTGGGCTTGATGACACTTTTCCTTTCAGTCCCATTAACTTTTTTTTGATGTAGTTTCCTTTTGAATGTTTCCACATTTTCCTCAAGTACTCCTAAAATCCCACTTTCACCATCCTTTTAAAAACTGAGGAAAAATACTTTTCAAATGTCTCTGCCATTCCTTCACTCTCAAGCACAATATGCACCCATCCCCTCACCCCCTTCAGCTCTAAGTAGTCCCAATCCTTCTTTGACTTCTTATGTGCTTGTAAAAATATTTGCTATTTCCCTTCATGCTGGCAACTCAAACATTATTATTGCTGAAAATGCCTGAAGATTATAGGGCCAATTTTCGGAATGCATGTTACCAGCGCGAGCTTTGCCTACCACGTGCACATATCGGAAAATTGCAGGCACATAGCAGGCTCGAAGGGCCGAATGGCCTACTCCTGCTCCTATCTTCTATGTTTCTATGTTAGATCTTGTATTGTGTAATGAGACAGGGTTAATTAGCAATCTCATAGTAAAGGAACTTCTGGGGCAGAGTGATCATAATATGATAGAATTTCACATTAATTTTGAGAGTGACTTGCCTAAGGCCGAAACTAGAGACTTAAACTTAAATAAAGCCAATTACATAGGTATGAGGGGTGAGTTAGCTAAAGTAGATTGGAAAAATAGATTAAAAGGTATGGCGGTAGATAATCAGTGGCTAGCATTTTGATATACCTATCAATTTATCCAATGAAAAGCGACGAGTTAAGAAAGTAACTATAGGTTTTTATTGGCTAAATAACAGAGCCCACCCTCGTGGGTGATCGGATCCAACAAGGAGGAATACCAGCCAGTCGACCACCTTTATACCTGGGCAGGTAGGTGGAGCCGTGGGCGGAGTCAGCAGTGGTCAGCCCAGGTATAACAGCGTGACAAGAGGCGACCTCGTATAGTGATACAACAGTGTGAACAGTGATAACCATAGAGTAACGATATAACAGTGATAACTATAGTGTAACGATAGTGAACGATAAAAGTGGTTTACCACATTCACCCCTTGTTTAGATTTGAGTCCGGCGGGGTGAAGTGTACTACCAGTTCTGGTATGTCAGTCTGTCCGGAGGCCTCGTAAGCCTTTCTGATCGTCGCAGCGGCGGTGTTGCATTATCCGGTGTTAATGCTGGTGTCTGCGTGGTCGGCGAAGGCTCGTGGGGTTCCGGCATGCCGTCTACCTCGGGTGGCATTGGGGGGGTGGTGGGGGGGGGGTAACGGTGGTGTCTCAGGAGTGCCCGAGGGTGCGAGGTCTCGTAAGGAGACTGTGTCCTCCCGCCCGTCTGGGTATGCCACATAGGCGTACTGGGGGTTGGCGTGCAAGAGGTTCACCCTCTCGACCAGGGAGTCCATTTTATGGGCCCTCACGTGCTTTCGCAGCAGGACGGGCCCCGGAGAGGTCAGCCAGGTTGGTAGCGTGGTTCCTGTAGTCGACTTCCTGGGGAAAACAAACATTCGTTCATGGGGGGTGGCGTTAATGGCAGTGCACAGTAGTGACCGGATGGAATGCAGCGCTGCCGGGAGGACTTCCTGCCAGCGGGAAGTTGGGAGGCCCTTAGACTTTAAGGCTAAGAGGACGGCCTTCCATACCGTCGCGTTCTCTCTTTCCACCTGTCCGTTCCCTCGGGGGTTGTAGCTGGTGGTCCTGCTTGCTGCGATACCTCTCGCTAGTAGGAACTGACGGAGTTCCTCGCTCATGAAGGAGGAGCCCCGGTCACTATGTATATAGTTTGGGAACCCGAACAAGGCGAAGAGGTCGTTCAGGCATTTAATGACCGTGGTACTGGTCATGTCTGGGCAGGGGAAGGCAAAGGGGAAACGGGAGTACTCATCAACAATGTTGAGGAAGTACACATTGCGGTCAGAGGACGGGAGGGGCCCCTTAAAGTCGATGCTCAGGCGCTCGAAGGGGCGGGTGGCCTTGATCAGGCTTGCTCTGTCCGGCCTAAAGAAGTGCGGTTTGCACTCGGCACAGGTCTGGCAGTTCCTGGTCATGGTCCTGACCTCCTCGATGGAGTAGGGCAGGTTGCGGGCCTTAATGAAGTGGTAAAGTCTGGTGACTCCGGGGTGGCAGAGGTCGTTGTGGAGGGTCTGAAGTCTATCAATTTGCGCGCTGGCGCATGTAATTCGTGAAAGAGAATCAGGGGGTTCGTTCAGCTTACCTGGCCAGTACAAGATATCATAATCATAGGTGGAGAGCTCGATTCTCCACCTCAAGATCTTGTCATTCTTGATTTTGCCCCTCAGCTTGTTATTAAACATAAAAGCGACCGAACGCTGGTCGGTGAGGAGGGTAAATCATTTGCCTGCCAGGTAATGCCTCCAGCGTCGTACCGCCTCCACAATCGCCTGGGCCTCCTTCTCGACCGACGAGTGTCGGATCTCAGGGCCCTGTAGGGTCCTTGAGAAGAAGGCCACCGGTCTCCCCTCCTGGTTAAGGGTAGCGGCTAGGGCGAAGTCGGATGCATCGCTCTCCACTTGGAAGGGGATGGACTCATCCACTGCGTGCATTGTGGCCTTGGCAATGTCTCCCTTAATGAGGGAGAAGGCTGCGCACGCTTCCTCCGTAAGGGGGAAGGATGTGGACTTCATGAGGGGTCTGGCTTTGTCCGCATAATTGGGCACCCATTGGGCATAGTAGGCGAAGAGCCCCAGGGTTCTCTTTAGTGCCTTTGGACAGTGGGGGAGGGGTAGCTCCATGAGGGGGCGCATTCTTTCGGGGTCGGGGCCGATGACTCCGTTCTCTACTACACAGCTGAGGATGGCAAGGCGCGAGGTGTTAAACACACATTTCTCCTTATTGTAGGTGAGGTTCAGCCGTTGGGCCGTACGGAGGAATCTCTCCAGATTAACATCATGGTCCTGCCGGTCGTGGCCGCAGATGGTGACGTTATCTAGGTAGGGGAACGTGGCGTGCAGCCCGTTCTGGTCAACCATCCGGTCCATCTCCCTTTGGAAGACCGAAACCCCGTTGGTGACGCCGAAGGGAACCCTAAGGAAGTGGTAGAGGCGGCCATTCGCCTCGAAGGCGATATACTGGCGGTCCTCAGGGCGGATAGGAAGTTGGTGGTAGGCCGACTTAAGGTCGATGGTCGAGAATACTCGGTATTGTGCGATCTGATTGACCATATCAGATATGCGGGGAAGGGGGTATGCGTCCAGCTGGGTGTACCTGTTTATGGTCTGGCTGTAGTCGATGACCAGGCGGTTTTTATTGCCGGTCTTAACGACCACGACCTGGGCACGCCAGGGGCTGGTGCTCCCCTCGATGATGCCCTCCTTCAGGAGACGCTGCACCTCGGAGCTAATGAAAGCTCTGTCCCCGGCGCTGTACCGCCTGCTCTTGGTAGCGACGGGTTTGCAGTCGGGGGTGAGGTTAGCGAACAGGGAAGGTGGCGGGACCTTGAGGGTGGATAGGCCGCAGGTGTTACGCGGTGGGCGGTTTAAAATCTGTTGGTTGTCGACTGTGAGTGGGGGGAGGGGTCCGCCGTATGCTAGCGTGATGCTTTGGAGGTGGGATTGGAAGTCTAGACCTAGTAGGACGGCAGCGCATAGCTGGGGCAGGATGAGGAGTTTAAAATTTTTATACTCCGTGCCCTTAACCGACAGGGTCACAACACAGTAGCCGCTGATGTCTGTGGCGTGGGACCTCGATGCCATCGAGATCCGGTTGCGCGTTGGCCGGACAGTGAGGGAGTAGTGGCTCACCGTGTCTGGGTGGATGAAACTCTCCGTGCTTCCGCTGTCGAACAGGCAGGTCGTGGCGTGGCCGTTTACTTTGATGTCCATCATGGACTTGGACAGGTGGTGCGGGCGGGCTTGGTCCAGTGTGACGGAGGCTAGTGTGTAGCTGAGCGAGTTGCTGTCGTCTGCGGGGGAGGTGGTGGTCGGGTCTGGAGGCACGGTGGCGGTCGAGCGTGGTGGGTAAAATGGCGGCGCCCACGAGGTTGGACAAAATGGCGGAGAAGATGGCTGCCCCCACAACTCACATGAGGCACTGCTGGTGTCGGTTGCCTGGATCAAAGATGGCCGCCCCCATGACTCACATGTGGGGATGCTGGCCTCTGTGGCCTTGATGGAAGATGGCCGCCCCCACAGCTCGCATGAGGCACTGCTGGCCTCTGTTGATCTCCCTCTGCAGGCCTTTGCAAAGTGGCCTTTCTTCAGGCAGCTCGAGCAGGTCGCGTTTCTGGCTGGGCAGCGCGCCCTCGGGTGTTTCGCCTGGCCGCAGAAGAAGCAGCCGGCGGCCCGATCACGGGGGTCCGATGTCGCAGCCGGTACCGGGGGTGGCGGTCCCGATCGGGTCCGGGACGCCGACGCTGAGGTAGGTCCCAGGGGGGGTGCTGCGGGGGGTATTGCGGTCGGGGTCGGTCCCGAGTCCCAGGGTCGCAAATTACAGTACCTGGAATATGCCTCGAGGTCCCGATGGGCCACTTCTAGGGAGCGAGCGAGGGCTGCAGCTTTGTCCAGGTCGAGGTCCTTTGCTTCAAGCAGTCTTTGCCGTGAGTAGTCGGACCGCAGGCCTTTCACGAAGGCATCGCGGACATTGTCTTCAGTATTTTCTGCCGCCGTTACCGTTTTAAAGTTACAGTCCCTGCCGAGTGCTTGTAGCGCCTGTAAAAATTCATCTACAGACTCTCCTGGCTGTTGCGGGCGGGATCTTAGGAGGTGTCTGGCATACATGGAATTTACCGGGCTCTGGTACTGTCGTTTCAGCCGGTTGATGGCGTCCTCGTATGTTTTAAGGTCCCGGATGAGTGCGAATACTTTAGGGCTCACTTGGGCGGTCAGAACTCTTAGCTTGGATTTCTGAGGCACGCCGGATTCTCCCAGGTAGGACTCGAAACAGCTCAGCCAGTGTTCGAAGTCGAGGGCTGAGTTTGCTGCCTGTGGGTTTAGATCCAGGTACGGTGGTCGGAGGGCTCGCAGCCAAGCCGGCTGCTGTGGCTGTTGTAGCTGGGCGTCTGGCTGGACGTTTGGCTGCTCGTCTGGCTGCTCGTTTGGCTGCTCAAGTAACGACATTTTAAAATTTAGCCAATAAAATTGATATACCTATCAATTTATCCAATGAAAAGCGACGAGTTAAGAAAGTAACTATAGGTTTTTATTGGCTAAATAACAGAGCCCACCCTCGTGGGTGATCGGATCCAACAAGGAGGAATACCAGCCAGTCGACCACCTTTATACCTGGGCAGGTAGGTGGAGCCGTGGGCGGAGTCAGCAGTGGTCAGCCCAGGTATAACAGCGTGACAAGAGGCGACCTCGTATAGTGATACAACAGTGTGAACAGTGATAACCATAGAGTAACGATATAACGGTGATAACTATAGTGTAACGATAGTGAACGATAAAAGTGGTTTACCACACATTTAAAGAAATATTTCTAATTCTCAACAAAAATACATTCCATTGAGAAACAAAAACTCCACGGGAAAAGTGATCCAACCGTGGATAACTAAAGAAGTTAAGGATAGCATTAGATTGAAAGAAGAAGCTTATAATGTTGCAAAGAATAATAGTAAGTCTGAGGATTGGCAGAGTTTCAGAAACCAGCAAAGGTTGACCAAAAAACTGATAAAAAGGGAAAAAATAGAATGAGAAAAAACTAGCAAGAAATATAAAAGCAGATTGTAAGAGCTTCTATAAGTATGTAAAAAAGAGTAGCAAAAGTAAACGTTGGTCCCTTAGAGGCTGAGAGAAGAGAAATTATTATGGGGAATAAAGAAATGGCAGAAACGTTAAACAAATATTTTGTATCTGTCTTCACAGTAGAAGACGCAAAAAGCACACCAAAAATGGTGGGAACCAAGGGTCTAATGGGGGTGAGGAACTTAACGTAATTAATATAAGTAGAGAAAAAGTACTAGAGCAACTAATGGGACTAAAAGCCGACAAAGCCCCATGGCCAGACAGCCTACATCCTAGGGTTCTAAAAGAGGTGGCTGAAGAGATAGTGGATGCATTGGTTTTGATCTTCCAAAATTCCCTAGATTCTAGAATGATCCCAGCGGATTGGAAGGTCGCAAATGTAACACCGTTATTCAAGAAAGGAGGGAGAGAAAAAACAGGGAACTACAGGCCAGTTAGCCTGACATTAGTCATCGAGAAAATGCTGTAATCCATTGTTAAGGAAGTGGTATCAGGGCACTTAGAAAATCATAACATGATTAGGCAGAGTCAACATGGTTTTATGAAAGGGAAATCGTGTTTGACAGATTTATTAGAGTTTTTTGAGGATGTAACTAGCAGTATAGATAAAGGGGAACCAGTGGATGTAGTACATTTGGATTTCCAAAAGGCATTCGATAAGGTGCCACATAAAAGGTTATTACACAAGATTAGGGCTCATGGGGTTGGGGGTAATATAGTAGCATGGATAGAGGATTGGTTAACGGACAGAAAACAGAGATTAGGGATAAACGTATCTTTTTCAGGTTGGCAGGCTGTAACAAGTGGGGTGCCACAGGTTCAGTGTTGGGGCCTCAGCTATTTACAATCTATATTAATGACCTAGATGAAGGGACCGAGTTTAATGTATTAAATTTTGCTGATGATACAAAGCTAGGTGGGACAGTAAGCTGTGAGGAGAACACAAAGAGTCTGCAAAGGGATATAGATAGACTAAGTGAATGGGCAAGAAGGTGGCAGATGGAGTATAATGTAGGGAAATGTGAGGTTATTCACTTTGTTGGGAAGAATAGAAAAACAGAATATTTTTTAAATGGTGAGAAACTTTCAAATGTTGGTGTCCTCGTGCAAGAAACACAGAAAGCTAGCATGCAGGTACAGTAAGCAATAAGAAAGGCAAATGGCATGTTGGCCTTTATTGCAAGGGGGTTGGAGTATAAGAGTAAGGAAGTCTTGCTACAATTGTACAGGGCCTTGGTGAGACCTCACCTGGAGTACTGTGCACAGTTTTGGTCTCCTTATCTAAGGAAGGATATACTTGCCTTGGAGGCAGTGCAACAAAGGTTCACTAGATTGATTGCTGGGATGAGAGGGCTGTCCTATGATGAGAGATTGTGTAGAATGGGCCTATACTCTCTGGAGTTTAGAAGAATGAGAGGTGATCTCATTGAAACATACAAGATTCTGAAGGGGATTGACAGGGTAAATGCTGAGAGGTTGTTTCCCCTGGCTGGAGTGTCTAGAACTAGGGGGCATAGTCTCAGGATAAGGGGTAGGGCATTTAAGACCAAGATGAGGAGGAATTTCTTCACTCAGAGGGTTGTGAATCTTTGGAATATTCTGCCCCAGAGGGCTGTGAATGCTGAGTCTTTGAGTATATTCAAGGTTGAGATAGATAGATTTTGGACTCTAGGGGAATCAAGGGATATGGAGATCGGGCAGGAAAGTGGAGTTGAGGTCGATGATTAGCAATGATCTTATTGAATGGCGGAGCAGGCTTGAGGAACCGTATGGCCTACTCCTGTTCTTATTTCTTATGTTCTTATGAACGTTACCTGCCACTTATCAGCCCAAGCCTGAATGTCGTCAAGGTCTTTGTCATAAATCTCATCATCGAGAAACTACCTATGAAATAACACTGGACGGCCAGCTGGTGGCGCTGTCCAAGGAGTATAAATACTCGGGCGTTGGCCCCAGCTTTCCAGGGTCATTTTGTAAAGACAAGGAGCTAGTGGATACAGCTAGACTTCCATGTTCTGAAACAAGTTGATTAAAGCCTTGCTTTATGCTCAAACCAAGTGCGTAGTGAGTTTTATTACGTCAGTCTTGTTGCATGCGGGCATGGACTTCTTCATTATCTGAGGAGTTACAAATGGCACTGAACACAGTGCAGTCATCAGCGAACATCCCCATTTTTGACCTTATGATGGAAGGAAGGTCATTGATGAAGCAGCTGAAGATGGTTGTGCCTAGGACACTGCCCTGAGGAACTCCTGCAGCTATGTCCTGGGGTTGTGATGATTGACCACCAACCACCACAATCATATTGAACTCCCAATTACAAAAGAGAATGTTTTTTCATTCTTTGAGAAAATGCTATGTGCATGTGCTGGCCTCATTCGAGACAGCAAAATTATTTAATGAATGAACATTAGTCCCACATGGTCTTTTGCAGTACAGCTTCAGATTCATTGACTATCTGTATAAAATATGCATTGGAAGACTGCCAAGCTAGTTGATCCATCATTCCACTATTTAAAGCTAGGTAGCCATATTTTTTACATGTATTTTGATAGGTGTTTTTGACTTGCAAAACTAAACTTTTTACACTATAGTGATTGTTTTTTTCCTGATACTTGCTGCTGTTTTTCTGTAGTGCAGGGATAGAGAAAATATGGCATTTTTTGTCTTTTAATACTCCTATGAAACACCTTGGCATGTTTTACTATGTTAAAGGCGCTATATAAATACATGTTGTTGTTGAATCATGGAGCGAAGCTGGCATTCCGCGGCGGGGGGGGGGCGGGTCAGGAAGCCGGGGACAGCAGCGGAAGCAGGTGCTGGCAGGCGGCCAGCAACAAAAATGGCTGCCCGGCACCTCGCCTTTAAATAGTGCCGCCCCAGCCGCAGGTAGGCCCCCCTGACCCTGTCGGACATAGCGTCTGGCAGTAAGTCAGGGGGCACTACTGAAGATCGCGGCCGGGGCGCTTCGCAGGGCGATGATGTCATCGCCAGTGGCGCAGTGCCACGCTAACGGTTAGCACCGCCGCTAACCTCCCGCTGAATTTCGCGGGAGGTGTTGGCAGCGCCGTGCCCGGGCGCTAGTTGCTTTGCGCCCCGAGGCGCAAAGCAACCACATTTTTCCCATTAATTCTTGAGTAACCAGGGAAACAGAGCAGCTGTACAGAAAGAAAATACAGAATAGGACGACACAAACCTAATACAATGTGATCTGGATAGGTTGGTAAAGTGATCCAATGAGTAGCAAATGACATTTAATATGGACAAATGCAAGGGAAGCATAGGGAAGGGAAATAAGCAATGGGAATATAATAACAGTTCTAGGCTGTGCAACACATAGAAACATAGAAGATAGGAGCAGGAGTAGGCCATTTGGCCCCTCGAGCCTGCTCCGTCATTTAATGAGATCATGGCTGATCATCCAAATTCAGTATCCTGTCCCTGCTTTCTCCCCATATCCCTTTAGATACATAGATACATAGAAGATAGGAGCAGGAGTAGGCCATTCGGCCCCTCGAGCCTGCTCCGCCATTCAATGAGATCATGGCTGATCATCCAAACTCAGTACCCTGTCCCTGTCTTCTCCCCATATCCCTTGATCCCTTTAGCCTTAAGAAATATATCCAATTCATTCTTAAATATATTTAATGAATTGGCCTCAACTGCCTTCTGTGGTAGAGAATTCCACAGGTTCACCACTCTCTGGGTGAAGAAATTCCTCCTCATCTCTGTCCTAAATGGCTTACCTCTTATCCTTAGACTGTGACCCTGGTTCTGGACTCCCTGGCCATCAGGAACATCCTTCCTGCATTTAGTCTGTCTAGTCCTGTTAGAATTTTATAAGTTTCAATGAGATCCCCTCTCATTCTTCTAAACTCCAGCGAGTATAAGCCCAATCGACCCAATCTCTCCTCATACGTCATTCCTGCCATCCCAGGTATCAGTCTGGTGAATCTTCGCTGCACTCCCTCCATTGCAAGAACATCCTTCCTCAGATAAGGCGACCAAAACTGCACACAATACTCAAGATGTGGTCTCACCAAGTCCCTGTACAATTGCAGCAAGACATCCTTGTTCCTGTACTCGAACCCTCTCGCTTCGAAGGCCAACATACCATTTGCCTTCTTAACCGCCTGCTGCACCTGCATGCTTACCTTCAGCGACTGGTGCACAAGGACACCCAGGTCTCGTTGCACTTCCCCTTCTCCCAATCTATTGCCATTCAGATAATAATCTGCCTTCCTGTTTTTGCCACCAAAGTGGATAACCTCGCATTTATCCACATTATACTGCATCTGCCACGCATCTGCCCAATCATCCAACCTGTCCAAATCATACTGGAGTTTCTTGGCATCCTCCTCACAGCACACATGCCCACCCAGCTTTGTGTCGTCAGCAAACTTGGAGATATTACATCTAGTTCCCTCGTCTAGATCATCATTAATATATATTGTGAATAGCTGGGGTCCTAGGACCGATCCCTGTGGTACCCCACTAGTCACTGCCTGCCACTCGGAAAAAGACCCGTTTATTCCAACTCTTTGCTTCCTGTCTGCCAACCAGTTCTCTATCCAAGTCAGTACCTTACCCCCAATCCCATGTGCCTTAACTTTACACGCTAATCTCTTATGCGGGACTTTATCGAAAGCCTTCTGAAAGTCGAAATACACCACATTCTCTGGTTCTGCCTTATCTATTTTACCAGTTACATCCTCAAAAATTCCAGTAGATTAGTCAAGCACGATTTACCTTTTGTAAATCCATGTTGACTTTGTCCGATCCTGTCACTGTTTCCCAAGTGCTCTGCTATTACATCTTTTATAATGGACTCTAGCATTTTCCCCACTACCGATGTCAGGCTTACCGGTCTATAATTCCCCGTTTTCTCTCTACCGCCTTTTTTGAACAGTGGGGTAACATTAGCTACCCTCCAATCCATGGGAACTGTTCCAGAGTCTATAGAATTTTGGAAGATAACCAGCAATGCATCTACTATTTCTAGGGCCACTTCCTTAAGTACCCTAGGATGTAGATTATCATGCCCTGGGGATTTATCGGCCTTCAAGCCCGTCAATTTCCCTAACACCATTTCCCTACAAATACTGCTTTCTTTCAGTTCCTCCTGTAGGAGTCTACGTACTCCTAGCAAAAAATACTGAACTCAGAGAGGTTCAACAGAAAAGGTTTAATTGTTGAGGCTGCATGCTGAACACAAAATGGAGTCAGAGACTACACAAAGTACGACTGCGTTTCATCAGTGCACAGCTTCGACTGCTCCTCCCCCGCTCTGGGCTTAACTATGTTGCAGATCGAGTTTCTTAAAGGTGTGAACCTTCTTAAAGGCATGACGCCTGATTTATAGTCTACGGACCGGAAAGCGGATTGTGTCCGTTCTGTGATCGGTACTCCCTCTCATTAGACCCTATGTTCCCCGACATCTCTGCCTTAAGAAATATATATAACTCCTTCTTGAATATATTTAATGAATTGGCTTCAACTGCCTTTTGTGGTAGAGAATTCCACAGGTTCACCACTCTTTGGGTGAAGAAATTCCTCCTCATCTCTGTCCTAAAAGGCTTACCCCTTATTTTTAGGCTGTGATCCCTGGTTCTGGACTCCCCCGCCATTGGGAATATCCTTCCTGCATGTAGTCTGTCTAGTTCTGTTAGAATTTTATAAGATTCAATGAGATCCCCTCTCATTCTTCTAAACTCCAGCAAATATAAGCCCAATCGACTCTACCAGGCTTACCGGTCTATAATTCCCCATTTTCTCTCTACCACCTTTTTTGAATAGTGGGGTTAAATTAGCTACCCTCCAATCCAACACGAGAGGGATCTGGGGATACCAAAAGATATTTGCTCCAGGTATGACAGCCAACTGCACAATTTAAGGGAACTGTTTCTGGAGCAAGAAATTAATACTGCAAACTCACTTAAACCTTTTCATACCGTGTATGCTTGGACTACTGTGCATGCTCAGACTTATTTATTTTTCAAATAATGCGCCAACTAATAAGAATCCTTTTTATTTATCATGTAAGTCTAGTGGATATTCTTTAGGAATTTAGATTAATACCCAAGGATAGGAAAATAACTAACATAACACCAAAAAGAGACATAGTGATGACCGCGGGAACTACAGGCGAGTGAGTTCTTGTGGATGTGGTATTAGAAAGCATTCTGAAAGAAGGGTTAATTAATTACATACCTTGTTGCCAACAGAAGCTTTAGATTTCAACAAGGTCTTTGATACTGTGCCAGACAAACAATTAGTCCACAGGGTACGATGGCATGGAACTGGACGCAAGTTTCTATAGTGGATTGAAAATGAGCTAAATCAGAGAAAGCAAAGGGTGTTTGCGAATGGAGCTGAATCAGCATAGCAAGAACCATTAGAGGACTACCACAGGGATCAATGCTGGGGCCACGGTAGTTTACTGTATAAATAAATAATTTGGAGCTGGAGACAGAAATGATGCTAAGTTTGCATCAGTGTCAAATGAACTTTAATGTAGACAAATGCAAGGTAATTAGAATACAGAAGGGAAATAAAGAGTGGGAATGTAAATTAAATGGTGCTAGGCTGCAAAGCACAAGGGAGGTATCTGGGCTATTAGTGAATGGCTTGCTGAAACCAATAGCTCAGTGTGTGGCAGCAGCAAAGGTAAGTTAACCAGATCTTGGAATGTATAGCCAGTGGGATAGAGCATAAATCCCAGGAGATAATAAGTCTGTATAAGGTACTGATATGATCACACCTGGAGTATAGTATACAATTCTGGTCATGAAAAATATCCAGGCTTTGCAGAAAAGGCAACCTAACCGATTCCAATGTTAAGGCATCTGAGCTATAAGGAGAAGGTTGAAGAGACTGGATTATTCACTTTACAGACGAGTAGTCTAAGAGGAGGTATTATTAAAGTATTCAAGATCCTTAAGGGAATAGTTAAATTAAACATTGATAATATGTGAGATTGCCAAACTCTGGAAGCAAGGATACAGGCTCAAGTTTAAAGAGGTTCACAGATAGTTTAAATTTAACTACTTTATACAAAAAGTGGTGAACGTGCAAAAAGAATGCTCTGGGAGGCAATGGAACAAGATAGCGACCCGTGACAAATTTTAAGGGAGAACTGAATAGATATTTGAGTAGATGCATAATTTAAAGGTATTAACTTTAGGGACTGGACAGATAAATTACAGAATCTTTTCTGACCCTATACTTTCCCATGTTCCTATGTATATACAGTACTCCAATCTACACAGAGCACAAACAAGATTGGGGAAAATACATCTTACAACATGATATGCAAGCTTGTTTATCAGACATCAAAGCCTGGAAGGATCGGGAGTCATTGCCATGTAGAGGAAGATAAACTGTATATATTATCCAGGAAAAACAAATAAAGCACTCAAGAATTCAGCAATTAATTAAATGTCAGTTCTTGTCTATTGAAATAGTTTTTTTTTTAATTGTTAATGTTTATATCTTTTCTGATTTAAAAACAGTGAAACAAAAAACGTTTAATTTCTCGTATCAATTTATTTAAAGTGTTTCAATGGAAAGTGAAAAGCTTATTATCCATAGCAAACATGTAGGTCGTGGCACAGAAGGTTTAGAAACAGAAAATGGTGAAAATATACAGCAGCCTTTTCAGAGACCTCACTAGAGACCTTTCAACAACAACTTGTATTTATATAGCGCCTTTAACATAGAAAAACATCCCAAGGTGCTTCACAAAGGCCTGGAAAAAATGCAATGAAAGCTGTTACCACAGGTAATATGTTAAATCCTATGGCACTATTTTGAAGACGAGCAGAGGAATTATCCCCCTGTCCTGGCCAATATTTATCCCTCAATCAACATCACTAAAATAGATTATCTTGTCATTATCACGTTGCTGTTTGTGGGAGCTTGCTGTGTACAAATTGGCTGCTGCGTTTCCTACATTACAACAATGACTACACTTCAAAAGTACTTCATTGGCTGTAAAGCGTTTGGGACGTCCGGTGGTCATAGAGTCATAGTCAGAGTTATACAGCACAGAAAGAGGCCCTTCGGCCCATCGAGTCTGCGCCAGCCATCAAGCCCTATCTATTCTAATCCCAATCTATTCTAATCCCATTTTACAGCACTTGGTCCGTAGCCTTGTATGCTATGGCGTTTCAAGTGCTCATCTAAATGCTTCTTGAATGTTGTGAGGGTTTCTGCCTCTAGATCACCCTTTCAGGCAGAGTTCCAGATTCCAACCACTCCCTGCGTGAAAAAGTTTTTCCTCAAATCCCCTCTCAATCTCCTGCCCAGTGTAACTGTCCCTTACACTATTAATGCAACAGTGTAACAGCCCCTTACACTAACAATATAACAGTGTACAGGGGCTCTTAAACTAACAATGTAATGGCCCCTACACTTACAATGTAACAGTGTACAGAGGCTCTCATACTAACAATGTAAAAGGTGCTATAGAAATGCATGTCTTTTTTTCTGTTCAGTTACATTCGTCAAGATATTTTATGGGCATTGTAGGGGGTGGTGTGTGGAGTCAGCTTTGCCTCTGACTGTTTTGAGCGGTTCGAATCACTCCCACACCCCTTAGGTTCTAGACCCCGGGCTTAGGTACAGGCTGCGATACAAAATTGGAGTAGACAACTGGTTTGGTGCAAGAAAACTGTGTTTTATTAGAGTCACAATAAAATTATAACATTGAAAAATTACACTTAGATTACTGGAATGGTTACAGGCATTCAAGAGTACACTTAATTAGGAATGGGGAACACACGGCACAACGAAGGAAAAATCACATTAATAATCCCCCTACCCTTGTCCCACCCCCAATATCTAACTAAATTGTGCTAAAAAGGGGCCAGGGATTATACTCACCAATGGGGGTTTCTTGACAGTTCAAATCCTGTCAGTTAAGCCGGTTGCGTTTTTGGGGTTCGCTCTTTGTGTCCTTTGGGGCCTGCCGTCGCCACATGGTCCCAGTCTTAGAATCTGCGAAGGTTCTTCAGTTGGGTGGAGTCCGCAGATGCGGTATGGGCGCGGTTGTGGATTTGTCTGGTGAGTCCCCTCTTTTGTTAGTTAGAAATAGGGAGAATAAAGTCTTTGTTGGGTACTTTAGTTTGTAGGTGATGCGCTATCAATTACTCATAAAAGACTGAGAGTTAAGAGAGTAACTAAAGGCTTTTATTAACAAAAGAATGAAGGTCTGCCTCGAGTGGTCGACCGGTCCAGAAATACAAAGGGCTGGGGAGCAGTCACCTTTATACTAGGACTTGTGGGAGGAGTCAGCCGAGGCATGTCCAGGCATGTACACAGTGGAATACAAACAGTGGTTTACCACATTCACCCCTTGTTTAAAATTGAGTCCGGCGGGGTGAAGTGTATTAAAAGTTAGTGTATTGGAGTCTCTCCGGAGGTCTTGTCTGCCGCTGTGATCGGCGTGGCAACGGCAGGGGTAGTGGAGCTTCCGGCGTCGAGTCCTGCGTGGGCTGTGGCACAGGCGTGTCGTCCTCGTAGATGTCGAGCAGGTCGCGGGGCCCAGGCCTGCCGTCTGCTGGGGCTGGATATCGGATCGTTGGGGGGGGTGGTAGTGAGTAGTGGGTTACTGCGGCCCCCGAGGGTGCAAGGTCTCTTATGGAGACTGTGTCCTCCCGCCCGTCCGGCTATGCAATGTAAGCATACTGGGGGTTGGCGTGGAGGAGGTCGACCCTCTCGACCAGGGGGTCCGTTTTATGGGTCCTCACGTGCCTTCTCAGTAGGACCGGCCCTGGGGACGTCAGCCATGGCGGTAGCGATGTCCCCGATGTGGACTTCCTTGGGAAGACAAACATTTTCTCATGAGGGGTGGCATTAGTGGCAGTGCAGAGCAGTGACCGAATAGAGTGGAGCGCATCGGGGAGCACATCCTGCCAGCGGGAGGTTGGAAGGCCCCTAGACTTTAAGGCTAGCAGGGCGGCCTTCCAAACTGTCGCATTTTCTCTTTCCACCTGTCCGTTCCCCCGGGGGTTGTAACTGGTGGTCCTGCTTGTGGCAATACCCCTAGTTAGCAGGTACTGACGGAGTTCGTCGCTCATAAACGATGAGCCCCGGTCGCTATGGATATAGCTGGGGAAACCGAACAGGGTGAAGAGGTCGTTCAGACATTTAATGACCGTGGCAGGGGATGGCGAACGGGAAACGGGAGTACTCATCAATAATATTGAGGAAGTACACATTGCGGTCGGAGGAGGGGAGAGGCCCTTTAAAATCAACGCTCAGGCGCTCGAAGGGGCGAGTGGCTTTTATCAGGTGGGCCCTGTCTGGTCTATAAAAGTGCGGTTTGCACTCAGCGCAGACTTGGCAGTTCCTGGTCATGGTCCTGACCTCCTCAATAGAGTAAGGCAGGTTGCGGGCCTTGATGAAGTGGAAGAACCTGGTGACCCCCGGGTGGCAGAGGTCATTGTGGAGGGCCCGCAGTCAATCGATCTGCGCGCTGGCTCAGGTGCCACGCGATAGCGCATCCGGGGGTTCATTGAGCTTCCCGGGCCGGTACAAGATCTCGTAATTGTAGGTGGAAAGTTCGATTCTCCACCTCAAGATCTTGTCATTTTTGATTTTGCCCCTCTGCTTGTTGTTAAACATGAAAGCAACTGAACGTTGGTCAGTGAGCAGGGTAAATCGTTTTCCGGCCAGGTAGTGCCTCCAATGACGCACAGCCTCCACAATCGCCTGGGCCTCCTTCTCAACAGCGGAGTGTCTGGTCTCCGGGCCTTGGAGGGTTCGTGAAAAGAAGGCCACGGGTCTCCCCGCCTGATTGAGGGTAGCGGCCAGGGCAAAGTCGGACGCGTCGCTTTCCACCTGGAAGGGGATGGATTCGTCCACTGCGTGCATGGTGGCTTTGGCAATGTCTTCCTTGATACGGTGGAAGGCTAAGCGGGCCTCTGCCGTCAAGGGAAAAGAGGTGGACTTGATCAGCGGATGGGCCTTGTCCGCATAGTAGGGGACCCACTGGGCATAATAGGAGAAAAACCCTAGGCACCTCTTCAGGGCCTTGAGGCAGTGGGGCAGTGGGAGTTCCATAAGGGGACGCATCCGGTCGGGGTCGGGGCCGATGACTCCGTGTTCCACAACACAGCCAAGGATGGCGAGGCGGTTTGTGCGGAATATGCACTTCTCCTTGTTATATGTCAGGTTCAGGAGTTGGGCGGTGCGGAGGAATTTTTCGAGGTTTGCGTCATGGTCCTGCAAGTCACGGCCGCAGATGGTCACATTGTCCAGATATGGGAAAGTGGCCTGCAACGCATTTTGATCTACCATCCGGTCCATCTCCCTTTGGAAGACGGAGACCCCGTTGGTGACGCCAAAGGGAACCCTAAGGAAGTGGTAGAGGCGGCCGTTTGCCTCAAAGGCAGTATACTGGCGGTCCTCAGGGCGGATAGGGAGCTGGTGGTACGCTGATTTCAGGTCAATGGTCGAGAAGACGCGGTACTGCGCGATCTGGTTGACCATATCAGCTATGCGGGGGAGTGGGTAGGCGTCCAGCAGGGTGTAGCGATTTATTGTCTGGCTGTAGTCGATGACCAGGCGCTGCTTCTCGCCGGTCTTAACGACCACAACCTGGGCTCGCCAGGGGCTGGTGCTGCCCTCAATAATCCCTTCCTTCAGGAGCCGCTCCACTTCGGTTTTAATGAAAACCCTGTCCCCGGCACTGTATCGCCTGCTCTTTGTGGCGATGGGCTTACAGTCGGGGGTGAGGTTAGCAAACAGTGGGGGGGGGGGTGACTCTGAGTGTGGAGAGGTTGCACCTGGTGCGCGGCGGGCAATTTGGGAGCTGCTGGCTGCGGACTGTGAGTGGGGGTAGGGGTCCACCGTACGCCATCGTAACACTTTTAAGGTGGCACTGAAAATCTAACCCCAGCAGGACGGCAGCGCAGAGGTCGGGCAGGACCAGAAGTTTAAAATGATCGTACACGGTCCCGTCTACTACGAGTGTCACTACGCAGTAGCCGCCGATGTCCGCCGACTGGGACTCGGAGGCCATAGAAATCCGCTGATGCGCAGGCAGGACTGGGAGAGAGCAACGCCGCACCGTGTCGGGGTGGATGAAGCTCTCCGTGCTCCCAGAGTCAAAAAGGCAGATTGTATCGTGGCCATTTACCTTAATGTCCATTGTGGAACTGGCCAGCTGGTGCGGTCTCGCTTGGTCCAGTGTAACGGATGCCAGCGTAGGGGTCGGTGTGTCGCTGCGGGTATCAGATGAGGCGGTGTTGGGGGCCTGCTGCGTTCCGGCTGTCATCCAAGATGGCGGCGTCCATGATCCCCATGTGGCTGGAGGCGTCCAAAATGGCTGCTGTACCGGTGGTTCGCACATGGCCAGGGAGGCCCAAGATGGCGGCCCGCATGGCCCACACGCGACGCTGCTGGGGTTCGGGGTGGCTTTGGCCCTGCAGACATTAGCGTAGTGTCCCTTCTTCCCGCAGCCCGAGCAGATCGCGTTTTTCGCCGGGCAGCGCGCTCTGGGGTGTTTTGCCTGGCCACAGAAGTAGCATTTCTGGCCTTGGGGCACTGCTGTCTGGCCTTGGGACACTGCTGCGGTAGTTGGGCCGTTGCTGGGGTGGCACGGCGCTATGAGGCGGTCCTACCGTGTCCCAGGCTGTCATTCCCCGCGGCGTCCATGGTGCAGAGGAGTAGGCATCCATGCCCCGGTAGGCTGCATCCAATGATAGTGCGAGTTCAGAGGCCTTGTTGAGGTCGAGGTCACTCTGCTCCAACAGTCGCTGTCGGGTGTAATTGGATCTGTGGCCCGCTACAAAAGCGTCCCGGATAAGTTCCTCTGTGTACACGGTGACCTTTACATCCTTACAACCACAGGCCCGGCCAAGCACAGACAGTGCCTGAAGGTATTCCACGGTCGATTCCCCAGGTTGTTGTTTACGACTCCCCAGAAGGTGCCTGGCGTACACTTCGTTCACTGGGCGCGTGTACTGGTCCTTGAGGAGCTTGATAGCGTCCGCGTACGAGGTCGCGTCTTGGATGACCGAGTACACTCGGTGGTTCACTTTGGAGGTCAGGACATCCAGTTTGTCCTCGTCCGATTTGATTGCTGCGGAGGCGGTCAGGAATTTTTCGAAACACTTAAGCCAGTGAGTAAACTTGGTGGATGAGTCCGCCTCCCGATGATCTAAGTCCAGGCATGCTGGTGTGAGGATCTTCTCCATTATAAAAATTTTGTTGATAAAATTGATGCGCTATCAATTACTCATAAAAGACTGAGAGTTAAGAGAGTAACTAAAGGCTTTTATTAACAAAAGAATGAAGGTCTGCCTCGAGTGGTCGACCGGTCCAGAAATACAAAGGGCTGGGGAGCAGTCACCTTTATACTAGGACTTGTGGGAGGAGTCAGCCGAGGCATGTCCAGGCATGTACACAGTGGAATACAAACAGTGGTTTACCACAGTAGGGTGGAAAACTTCGGGTTTTGTTCTTCCGGTGGTGGTCTGGTTGTCGGGTTTTGTGGCGGCTGGGGGTCGGTTGGCGGTCTTCGGTGTCGGCTCGGTCGCGGTGGCCTAGATCATTACCTGTGTAGTGGTAATGATCTGAAGGTATGGCTTACCCGGCCCTCTCTGTTACCGCGGTGCTCGTGGTCGGTCCTCGTGTAAGGCTGCGGTTGCGGCCTAGTCATCTTCGGTCGAGCCTGCCCCACCGTGCCCCCTCGCCGTGATGTTGTGTAAGCCTTCCTGTTGGCTTCACTTGGCCCCTTCTGGTGTCGTGTCGATAGCTAGCGCCTTTGGTTACCGGTGGGCCTACAATTATACTGTTTTTGAGTTCGTTATCTGCACACCAAATCAGGGTTAGTTCTTTGTCCAATTTTTGGCGGGCTCGTTAAGGTGATCATAGCCATTCACCTTAACTGGTTTTTGGGCAGTTGTCTCGCTGCTAAACGGCTTTTAATGTCTTAGGCATTTTGTTATACATAATGTTAATCAGTGTCTTCCTGGCTTGGTAGCCAGTTCGAACTGTAAATGATTATTTATGCAGCGGTTTGATGGGCTTTAAGTTTGTGCAAGATTAAGTCTTTTCCTGAGTTGATTTGTTTTAAAGGGAAGAATGCGTATTCAGTCTCATCCAGTTGTCTGGTTTCAAAATAACAAATCAAAGCTGTCTCCCACAGGCCTAGGCATGTCAGGTTTTAAGGTTTTGAACTTGACATACTGTTTGCAGGGTCCTGCTTTAACCTTGCAGGTTTTGCCATAAAGTCCAAAAGCCATTCCCTTTAGGGTACCCTTATTAATAACTTGTCCTTCCGGGTCCCTTATTAATAACTTGGGAAATGTGGGAATTTTGAGAATCCTACAGCATCAACGCTATTCTTTAACTCTCTAGTCCCCTTGTTCGGTCACCTACTTCCAAGTGATTTCTGATGGGTGGGTGGTTGAAAGTGCGTCTTCTTGTCACTGTTACCAGGCGATACGACTCAGGTTGTAAGATAACTGAAGAGAATCGATGGCTCCGAGCAGAAGGATTGGTGGTAACAGAGTGGCAACCTCGGATTGAGCATGGGCAGGCCAGCCCCTGTGATAGACATTTGCGGCTCTATCGTACGCTGCAGCAGTCAACACTCTCCATGGAGGCGATACACGGCCCTCAACCATGTCCGTTCTATCTCCCGCACTTTTGCCCTCACCCCTGCCCCTCCCTCCCAGAACCACGCTAGGGTTCCCCTCGTCCTCACCTTTCACCCCACCAGCCTCCACATTCAACGGATCATCCTCTGCCATTTCCGCCACCTCCAAAGTGATCCCACCACCAAATGCATCTTCCCCTCCCCTCCCCTTTCAGCATTCCGTAGGGACCGCTCCCTCCGAGACACCCTAGTCCACTCCTCTATCACCCCCAGCACCCCTTCCCCTTCGCCTGGCACCTTCCTGTGCAAGTGCAGGAGATGTAACACCTGCCCTTATACCTCCCCCCTTCCCATTGTCCAGGGCCCCAAACACCCCTTCCAGGTGAAACAGCGATTTACTTGTACTTCTTGCAATCTAGTATACTGTATTCGCTGCTCACGATGTGGTCTCCTCTACATTGGGGAGACCAGACGCAGATTGGGTGACCGCTTTGCGGAACACCGCCGTTCAGTCCGTAAGGATGACCCTGAGCTTCCGGTTGCCTGTCCTTTTAATTCACTGCCCCATTCCCACTCGGACCTCACTGTCCTCGGCCTCTTGCATTGTTCCACGGAAGCTCACCGTAAACTCTTCCGATTAGGCACTTTACAGCCTTCCGGACTCAATATCGAGTTCAACAATTTCAGATCATAACCTCGGCCCCTATTACATTTTTACTTATATTTTTTATCCACACCTTTGTTTTGGCCTTTCCCCCCACACCCCCCCTTCCTTTTTTTTTCTCTCTCCCACATGGCAGCTGTCTCCCATTCTGCCAGCACATTTCACACCTAATCTAGAGCCGTCTTTTGTCTCCACTAGTCCCCTATCACCATCTCGTCTCGTTTTGAATACCTCTTAATGTCTCTTCACTTCTCTTTTGTTCTCTCCCAGCCTAGCCTCTTTATTTCATTTCCTGTGCTTTTTTAGTCTTGACAAAGGGTTTTCACCCAAAACGTTGACTCTATTTTCTCTCCACGGATGTTGCCTGGCCTGCTGAGTTTTTCCAGCATTTTCTGTTCTCCATGGAGGCAGTGAGTGGTCGCCATGGCGACGGAGCCATCTTGGAACATTACCCAGTGTTGTTTGCGTCTGAAACGTCATATCCGGGCGTGGCGGTGAGCGTTTCCTCTTTCTCTGTGGCTCTGGAGAAGTGCGGTCTGGTGAGGCCGACTGCTCGCCGCAATCCACTTCCATCGGACTCCAGGACGGCCGCACTCCAGTCAGAATGACGGAACAAATGACCCTCCGCGGGACCCTGAAGGGCCACAATGGCTGGGTGACACAAATCGCGACAACTCCGCAGTTTCCCGACATGATTCTGTCAGCGTCCCGAGGTACGGGGGTGGGGGAGGGGGCGGGAAGGGCAGGAATCCAGCCCGCGGGTGTTGCCACTGTGGCCGGGCAGAGCAGCCTTTTTTTCCCTGGCGCTATGTATAACTTCTGTTGCATCTCCCTCAATCGCATCTTGTTTAACTTTCGAGTTGCTGACGGCCCGGCCCGGAGTAGACGCGGGTTACACGTAGACATCTGCCGGTGCAGGTTACGTGAGGTAGAGGCTTGGCTCCGTGTCGGCAAATAGCAGATGTGAATTGTTGCAGAGCACAAGACGGATTTTTTGAAAGCTGCATTGTGAATAAATCAGGGCAGCCAAAAAAAGTCGCAAGATGATGGGCTTGATATTATGCAGTGATCTTTATTCGAAATAAATAACTTGCAGTTAATTAGCGCTTTTCAAGACCTCAGGTTGTCCCAAAGCGCTTTACAGCCAAGTAATTCCTTTCTTTTGGCAGTGTAGTAACTGTTGTCATGTAGGAAACGGGGCAGCTAATTTAAAGTTTTTGAGCTAAAGGGAAACATGGACAAAAAACCGCAGGTGTTGGAAATCTAAACAAAAACACACAATGTTGGAAACAGCTAGGCAGTTCTCTTCACAGACCAGTTAACGTTTTGGGTTCAGATTCTTCCAAAGCGATCGTTTATTTCAATCCCACTCGTTGAACGGGTAAACAACTTGTGTTTTTAACTTTGATAATCGCTCCATGGGACGTTTTACTATCAGAATTGACTGCTATACCTTTTTTATTTAGCAGATTTACTAGATTTTGAACAAAAGATGAGCCATTTTAATATAAAATAAACTAACTTTAAACTACATTTGTCAAGGTCTTCGACCTGAAACGTTAACTCTGTTTCTCTCTCCACCGATGCTGCCTGGCCTGCTGAGTTTTTCTAGCGTTTTCTGTTGTTTTGGATTTCCAGCATCTGCAGTATTTTGCTATTGTATTAGTTGATGCCATACTGGGTGGACTAGCTGGAAGATGACTTCATCAAACTCTGATTGGAAGCTATAGATAAGTAACTGCAGCTTCAGTCCATCTGGATTCACTGTTCTAAAGGTTTTATTTCTTTTTTTTTCAGATAAAACTATCATCATGTGGAAGCTAACTAGGGATGAGACCAGCTATGGTGTCCCTCAGCGTTCCCTCTGTGGCCACTCTCACTTTATTAGTGATGTAGTAATTTCTTCTGATGGTCAGTTTGCCCTTTCCGGCTCCTGGGATGGAACCCTGCGACTTTGGGATTTGACAACGTAAGAATGTAGATAATTCACTATTTTAAGATAATCAGATTTGTAAGTAATGGCAGCTTAATATGTTGAGTACATTTTAAATGCCATTGATATTAATTGCAGGATCTTTTTATATAAAAAAAAAAAAAATATTGGTCCAAAAACATTAATGAGATTATTGAATATTTGCTATTCAATGCAATAAATGACACTGTATGTTTTTCCACAACTTGCTGGATTCATTGATGAGAGGTCAACTTTATTACTCTTCCAGAGGTTCAACTACCCGCCGATTTGTAGGTCACACCAAGGATGTACTGAGTGTTGCCTTTTCAGCAGATAATCGCCAAATAGTGTCTGGTTCCCGTGACAAGACTGTAAAATTGTGGAACACCCTGGGAGTTTGCAAATACACAATCCAGGTAACTTTCCTGAGGCTGTGAATTTTACGATTCCTAGCATAACTACTGTGCTATGTAGGAAAAATGGTTAACTCACTTTGTCACCACATAATTTGATATTTTAGCTGCAAAATCCCCAGACAGCAGAAACTGCTGATAATGCCAACCAAAAATATAGCCTATTTAAATACATCTTAAATGTAACTTTAACAAGAACCTGCAATTGATCATCTGCATTTGAATGCATTCTTTGTCTTGTGCTGGGAAGTGAGTTAATTTTGAGTCTGATATAATGAGCAATGACTATATATGTCCACCTGAATTGAAAACACTCATCAGTACGATTATTTTATCCTTGGGTTGTGTCTGAAGGGAGTGTTATATTGTAACGTTGAAATACCAATTGGCAATGGTATGTGGTGCAGCAAATTGGATGCACAGTGTATTGGCACAATGTCAAAGCATGTTGATACCAATATGTTAAAGAAGCCTACTGAGAGCACAAGTTATTATAGAAGCATGTGTGCCATATAAATAGATATGTTTACTTGGGTGTCAGCCATGTTGCAGTTCATATTTTTGTCAAATTTAACTACATCCAATCTACTAATTTTAATGTTGTAAATGCAGGGTTTAACTTAGTTGTGTCATGGTCAGTTTCTGTTTTAACCTGATATTTCAATGAAACAACAAAGTATTGAAGTATGGTTACTGTGCAGTGGGGAGATGATGTAGAAGAGAAAGTACCAATGGCTGATCTTTCTCGAGCTCGGCAAAGTAGTTTGTATCTGTTGGGTTGCCTCATTGTCTCAGCTACTTGCTGCCTTAAATTACTTGCTGCCTTAAATTAACATACAGGAGCGTCTCTGATGCGATTCTCCAGTAATTAGTACTTTACCTGTTAATGAGGCTCTGCTTTTAAGATTGACAAATGAGAAAATGGTAAGGGGGCAGTACCTGCTACTGGCATTTGAAGCTTGGTTGACCTCTGAATTATTGACTACTTAATTTCTGGTGCGATGACATGGAGAATTGTGAAATGGGGAAAGTGACAGAATGGTGAATCTAAATTGTATTAGTGCGCCGTTGCTAAATTTTGCATAACTTTATCCACGGCAATTTTTTTTGTAGGATGAATGCCACACTGAGTGGGTTTCTTGTGTTCGTTTCTCGCCAAATAGCAGCAACCCCATCATTGTATCCTGTGGCTGGGATAAACTAGTTAAGGTAAGAATGTGGCAGATATAGATTATAATTGGTGGGTGGGTGTAGACTCTTGTCAGACTAGGAGTTTGTTATAGGATTGAAAACAAAGGGGGCAGAAGCAAATCTGATGTGCTGATTTGTTGGAGGCAGTGGTTTCTCCTCATTTGTGATCAACAAAGCTGTTCAGTGCACCTGCTTCATTTCCATACCATCACTCACTTAGAGAACAGGGTCACCCTGGTTCTCTGACCATACTGCTAGTTTCTGCTACTACATCTTAATTATTGCCACTAACAGTTATATTCCCTGCACAATGCAGTTTTTTTTATATTTGAGTGGCTGCTTAGCAGAATATTTCCTTTGTGACAAGAGTGTGACCATGTGGATCACTGCTTCAGTATACTTCTCTATCCAGGTAGACTCAATGCACTATTCAGAAAAAGTGTCTCTTTCTGCTCCATATTTTGTAGTGCTCTGGTCTAGACATTGACGTAAATAATTTCACACCAAAGCTGTCTTCCTCTTGCCCTTTTCTGTCTTTTTTGTTTGTTATTTGGCATGTTATTTTCACACATCTTGTTTTTTCCAATACCGTTTCACTGATTTTTATATATTAACTGCCAGTTTTGTGAGCGAATTACTTGCAGACAAACCATTAACTACCACATGTGATGTGGTTAGTATACATGATTTTTCTGTTCAATTCTCCTACCTGCTCCCCTTGTTTTATTTAATCCTATCAAGGGGCTTGCTTAACATCTAGTTTTTCACTGATGAACCTACACCTGAAGGGGTTTCTCTTCCCAGATGCTGAGTATTTTCAGCTTTAATTTTTTCTTTTTATCCAGGCTGGAATTTGGAGCTTTCTTTTTGAAGTATATGCTTTTGAGTTCTTGTGTTACTTTAAAATCTACACTCGATAAAGACAAAAGTGTTTAAATGTTCTGTCATTGCTGTTCCAGGTTTGGAACCTTGCCAACTGCAAACTGAAAACCAATCACATTGGGCATCCTGGCTATCTGAACACTGTTACTGTTTCCCCCGATGGGTCCCTGTGTGCTTCTGGAGGCAAGGTAGATCACCGTGGCTTTGCATGCTTACTATTAACAGGGAAAGTAGATGTTTCTAATTTGTTGGATTAGATGGCTAATCACCTTTAAAGAAAGGGACATTTTCAAAAGCTTTTAATTGAGCCATCTGTGCACATGAAGTCTGATTTCTGGCATTTTTTTATTCTGCTGTTGTCCCAATATTTTCAGACTACTATTCTGTGTTTTTTGGTTTAAAAGGTGAAACATTTTAAAAACCAAAGCAAAAAAGTTCTTGCGGGTAACGTTTTTTCAGCAGTGAGGAACCAGTTGGATTGTCTGTCAAACTTTTTCTTCAATATGTGGTAATGGTATTTGGTTGTTTTCTGTTGTGTAGGACGGTCAGGCCATGTTGTGGGATCTCAATGAGGGCAAACATCTCTACACTTTGGATGGCGGTGACATCATCAATGCCTTGTGCTTTAGCCCCAATAGGTATTGGCTCTGTGCTGCCACTGGTCCAAGCATTAAGATCTGGGTAAGTATGCTAGCATTTTTAGGTTGAGCTGGGGTTTTCTTCCAAACACTGGAAGCTTGAAGCAGTTCACTCTTCACTGATTTAGAGCAAATCCCTGAAGTGTATGATGTTTTTAGATGCACAGAATGACACTGCACATTAAAGCATTTGGTTAAAAAGTTTTTTCTCATTTCTATATCTACCTCTGGCTGTCCAGACAGTGGTCCATGTGCCAACCCAGGCAGCTCAGTTCTATTTTACTGGCTGATTTCTCGTTTTGTGGTCTGAAGATTTGAAAAGGACTATACTTGGTGCTGTTGTCTCATTCATAGTCTGCATCTGATAATTGTCATTTTTTGTAATTATAAAAATATATATATTGAGAGTTAGATGCAAATCCATAGCATGTGATGGTATTGTAGCGTGGCACTTGTTTTTCTTCTATCACCTGTTTGAAAGAACAGGGTGGGAAATGATCCCTTGTTTTGCTGTAATTGCCCACTGGTTGGTCAACAGTGCTTTTGGGACAATTGGGCGGCTTTATTTTAAGAAGAATACCAATGCTATTGTTAAACACACATTATATTTGCTTAAAGCCATATTCCCCATTAACTGAGCCTTTCCCAATATGTGCACATTTTCTTGAAATGGTTTTGTATTGTAGGTGGTGGTGGTAGTAGTAGTGAATTTAAAATGTGTATTTATGAATCGTTCACAGGACCTGGAAGGAAAAATTATAGTGGATGAACTGCGACAGGAAGTAATTAGCACCAGCAGTAAAGCGGAGCCTCCTCAGTGCACATGCCTGGCTTGGTCTGCAGATGGACAGGTACCTTTTCACTTGGAATATTACTTCAAATATGACCAGTATCCCGATGATTATATTCATTCACGTAAATATCTGACCCTTATGGGGATGATTACAAGTCCTGCAAATATGAGGGATAATGGACTATAATTTTCTATCATGGTAATTGTGAAATGTATGTGGCTGTTGTAAATTAGTGCTGTGCAGCCAAGAGTTACACAAGTAATACATATTAATGGCTAAAGAGCCGTAATCTTAAGTAATTTTGGTTGCTGTGACTTGTTTTAGCTGCCAGTTTGCAAATCTGGAATCCCAGTGGTGGCTGGATTGAAGACTGCTTAAATTAGTTTGCTATTTGAAAAATAAACTGCCATATTAATGCAATTAAATGCTGACCTCTTGTATTTCCCCCCCAGACATTGTTTGCTGGCTACACAGATAACCTCATCAGAGTGTGGCAGGTCACCATTGGAACAAGATGAAGTGTTTCTTGCAAGAAGATAGAGAACCTTTACTTGTTCGGGCTGATCTGAAATAAAATATTGCTGTTTTCAACTTAATCTGTGTAGAGATCCCTTTTGGATTCCTGATTTCCAGAGTGATTGACTGCTCTAAACACCGTTCTGCTATATGGTGTGACTTTACCAGTTGTATGCTACAAAAGTGTGTATACATGAACCCTGACTTACTGCATTATTTAATTGTGCAATGGTTGTACAGATTGTTAAATCAAATTGGATGGTCGTCTCCTGGTTCTGAATGGCTATAGTTTGGCTCAGTGGTAGCGCATTCACCTGAGTCAGACAGTTGTGTTTAAGCCCCATTTCAGAGCACATAATCCATGCTGACACTTTTGGATGAGATGTTAATCCTCTGGTGGATGTTAAGATCCCATGGCACTATTTAAAGAGCAGTAGAGTTCTCCTCGTGTTCTGGAAAATAGTTATCCCTCAAACCAACATCACAATACAGGAAACTCTTTATTATCTGGCACCAACGGGACCAGCGTGGTGCCGGTTTATCAAAAAGTCCGGATTACAGAAAGGTATAGTTAAAAGGTACGAGAGCTCTGTACCCAGCAACAAATCCAGGCTTCCCTGTTGCTTAGCAACATGTGTAGGAACTCCGGCCACAGACCAAGCGTCCCTGTTGCTTAGCAACAAGTGCAGTTACACAGCCACAGATCCAGGAACTGCCACTAATATGAAGTAAAACTTATCTGAACCTACTCCTGAATTTTGCTGGTTAAGAGGTTTCTGGTTATTTAGGTGCTGGTTAAGAGAGTTTCCTGTATTTGGTCATGTTTCTCATTGCTCTTTGTGGGACCTTTGTCTATGCAAAATGCTTGCTGCATTCCCAACATTACAACAGTGGCTATACTTTGGTTTATAAATGCACATATTTTCCTTTCCTTTTATGACTCTTAACATGAAGTTTTCACTAATATGCCTTGTGGGGTGGGCTGGATTTGTCACTCTTTATCTGAGGTTAGGTCTAGCAGGTCATTGGGTTAGAACAGAAAGCTCCACTCTGTAGCTGATCATTCCCTATATAGCTTGTTCTGTTTTGTGCCAATAGGTGGCTGAAATTGTTCCATGCCTCCGCAGTGATATTCTCAGTCTGTATGGGCACCAAAAACTATTTTTTAAAAGTTGGTTTTAAAAGTGCTGCTGGATCTGTTCTTGCTCAGGAACTGGGTGGAGTAGTATGTGACAAAACTGGCCAGGAGACATGGTATCTAATAAATGGAGTGGAGTAAATTTACATTTATAAAGCAAAATGCTGTGCCTGTTGGAAATCTAACAGAAAATGCTAGAAATACACACATGGTCAGTTAGCATCTGTGGAGAGCAGAAGTAGATGCAGGTTGTTCATTTGAGGAAGGCTCTGTTTCCAGTGGGATATTTTTTTTGTGTTGTAAGTTCACATGTTGGTTTCATAATGCTTCAGGAAAGTGTCCCTTTTAGTCTTTAGGACAGAGCTTGTACTTTAAATCCATTTATGAAAATTGCCCTTTGTACATTCATGAAAAGCTGCGCAGTAAAACCTGTATAGTTTCTTGGCCTGTGGTTGCTACATTCACTAACCTGCTTTATGGCAATCAAAATACATGGTAAGAATTGGGATGTGTTATGTTTGTATGAAGGACTGTAAATTTGATCTTCTACATTATTTACTGCCGATACCTCCCAGGAGCACAGTGGAGGCTGAATATGACTCACTTGGGCACTTTGTCAGGCCTTGCAACATGTGACCTACTGAGCAGCTGTTGTCATCTTGACATTTTCCACAGCTACTCTCTCCATGGCCAACCTGAAGTGAAAGTAATTTAAAAATATCTGATACTATACCAACATTTGTAATTCACTTGCAATTGGAAGGTTTTAATTTAAATACTTGCATTTCAATTGGCCTTGTCCTGTAGGTGTCAAATTGTAATAGAGTATAGTTAAGGTATGTTTCCCAAGTGTTGCCAAGCTTATTGCACCATTAACAGGCTTGGTTGTAATGACCGTTTTCCAGTAAGAGCAGTAAGTTTGATTTCTCCCCCACCCCCCTTGCTCACACAAGACATTCTGAAGGAACTGCACCTCTAGCTGAGATCCGGTTACCTAGGATGGACTATGAAAGAAACCGGTGTGCCGTTTCTGATCTATAGGGGCCAACCCTAAACCCTGAGGTTCTGTACACAGTAGGAAGCCAGGTTGTTGGTTTGGTCATTTCCTTACACCTTAGCTGCTACAGCCCCCCACCTGTCTAAATGATTCTGGATTGTTCTCTTGCTTGAAACAATAATCGAGGAAAAAATTAACAGGCACTGGGAGAGGTTTAAGCTAAGTAAGGAGAGCCAACACAGATTTGTTAAATGCAGATCATGTTTGACTAATTGAATTTTTTGATGAAGTAACGGAGGATCGATAAAGGGACTGCAATGGATGTTGTCTACATGGATTTTCGGAAGGTGTTTGACAAAGTACCACATAGAAGGCTGGTTAACAAAATTGAGGCTCATGGAATAGGTGGGTCAGTGGCAGCTTGGATAAGGAATTGGCTTAAGGACAGAAAACAGCAAGTTGTAGTAAATGGCTGTTTTTCAGACTGGAGGATGGTAGACAGTGGTGTTCCCCAAGGGTCAGTGCTGGGGCCACTGCTTTTCTTGAGATATATATATAATCTGGATATTTGAATACAAAGTAGAATTTCTAAATTTGCCAATGACCCCAAATTTGGGGGTGGTAAACGGAGGATGATACCAATCGACTGCAACAGGACATAAAAAAGCTAGCAGAATGGGCAGACAAGTGGCAGATGGAATTTAATACCGAGAAGTGTGAGGTGATGCATTTTGGCAGAAGGAATAGGGAAAGGCAATGTACACTTAATAGCACAGTTTTACAGAGTGCAAAGACAGGGACCTGGGAGTTAATGTGCATAGGTCCCTGAAGGTGGCAGGACATTGAGAGAGTGGTTAGCAAAGCATATGGGATCTTGGGCTTTATAAATAGAGGTATTGAGTACAAAAGTAGAGAAGTTATGCTGAACCTTTATAAAACTCTGGTTAAGCCACAACTGGAGTATTGCATCCAGTTCTGGTCACCATACTTTAGGAAGGATGTGAATGCCCTTGAGAGAGTGCAGAGGAGATTTACCAGAATGGTTCTGGGGGTGGAGGATCTTGGCTACAAGGACAGGTTAGAGAAGCTGGATGTTTTCATTAGAGCAAAGGAGGTTGAGGGGTGATTTGATAGAGATGTACAAGTGGTGGCATCACTTTGGAGGTGGCAGAAATGGCGGAGGATGATCCGTTGAATGTGGAGGCTGGTGGGGTGAAAGGTGAGGACAAGGGGAACCCTATCGTGGTTCCGGGCGGGAGGGGCAGGGGTGAGGGCAGAAGTGTGGGAGATAGAACGGACACGGTCGAGGGCCGTGTATCGCCTCCATGGAGAGTGTTGACTGCTGCAGAGTACGCTGGAGCCGCAAATGTCTATCACAGGGGCTGCCCTGCCCATGCTCAATCCGAGGTTGCCGCAGCGAGTGGTGACCTGGAACTTGCTGCCGACTGAAGTGGTGGAAGCGGACATGCTCAATGTTTTCAAGGGGAGACTGGATAAGCACTTGAGGGAAATAAACTTAACAGGGCTACGGGGATAAAGCAGGGGAATGGGACCGATTCGATTGCTCTGCAGAGAGCTGGCATAAACTCGATGGGCCGAATGGCCTCCTGTGCTGTTATGACTCAAGTCTTTTTGTCTCTACTTGTTTTAGGTGTACCAGTCCTGAAATGTTCCAAAAGTTCATATGCATTTGTCCTTGCTTTTTTAGTGAATTTTGCTCATTTGGTACTGGATGCATTGTATACCAAAGGGCATTGTTTTGCTTCCCCTATCTTTGATCATCATTGAATAAATTTAAGCCTGTTACTACAATCTTCAGGTTTTTAAAACAAGCTTGGTATCATCTAATTGCTACCTCCCAATTTAGCTTGTATTCTTTCAGCCATGGTGCTGTCCTGTACCATAGGCATTGGCACTTGGTTTCTCAATAATTAATTAAAAGTTTTGTGTTTGACATATATGTGGGATCTTTCAGTTAGGCTTTCCCTGCAGATGATTTTAGTTCTAGGCATGCATGCATGACCATGATTTTTTTGAGGGGGCTGGTCACCATCAGCCATGCATGTGAACCATGAGCCTTCAGAGAAAGTAAATTTGAGATGGAATCAGAAAGGAGAGAGAAAAAGTTGAGAGATTGGCAAAGTAAAAATGAATGGTCAGACATAGGAGCAGAGATTTAAAAAAATGCAGGGTAACCAAAACTGGGAACTGAATGTTCCAGGGTACTCAACATTTAGGAAGGACAGACAAAAAGGAAAAGGAGGTGGTGTAGCGCTGTTAATAAGGGATGAGATTGGTATGGTAGAGATAAAAGATCTTGGCATGGCAGATCGTGATGTAGAACTGGAATTGGTTTGGGTGGAGCTAAGAAACAGCAAAGGGCGGATAACATTGGTGGGAGTTGTGTATAGGCCACCAAACAGTAATGGTAATGTAGGGCACAGTATCAATCAAGAGATTAGAAGTGCATGTGGCAAGGGCAATACGGTAATCATGGGGGGCTTTAATCTACATATTGACTGAGCAAATCAAATTACCACTAATGGTGTGGAGGACGAATTCTTGGAAGGCATGCGAGATGGTTTCCTGGATCAGTATGTGAAGGAACCAACCAGGGAACAGGCTATTCTGGATCTGGTACTGTGTAATGAGAAAGGGCTAATCAATAATCTTGTGGTAAAGGGGCCTTTAGGGACAAGTGACCATAATATGATTGAATTTTACATTAAGTTTGAGAGTGATGTTGGCCATGGTAGATTGGGAGACTACACTAAAAGGTATGAAGGTGGACATACAATGGCTAACATTCAAGGAAATAATGCATAATTTGCAACAAACATATATTCCTCTAGGGCATTAAAACCCAAAAGGAAAAGTGATCCAACTATGGCTAACAAAATAAATTAAAGCTAGTATTAGGTCAAAGGAGGAAGCTTATAAAGTTGCCTGAGGATTGGGATCTTTTTAGAAATCAGCAAAGGCGGACCAAGAAATTGATAGAAAGGGGAAATGGAATATGAGCACAAACTAGCGAAAAATATAAAAACTGATTGTAAAAGCTTCTATAGGTATGTGAAAAGGAAAAGACTGGCGAAGGTAAATGTAGGTCCTTTTACAGTCAAAGACTGGAGAATTTATAATGGGGAATGAGGAAATGACAGAGAAACTTTGTTTCTGTCTTGACGGAGGAAGACACAAAACCTCCCAGAAATACGAGAAAACCAAGGGTATGGCGGGAATGAGGAACTTAAAGAAATTATTAGTAAAAAAACTACTAGCAAAATTAATGGGACTAAAAGCCAATAAATCTCAAGGACCGGATGACGCACATCCTAGGGTTTTGAAAGAGGTCACCATTGGGATACTGGATGCATTGGTTGTCATCTTCCAAAATTCTATAGATTCTGGAATGGTTCCTGCAGATTGGAGGATAGCAAATGTAACCCCGCTATTTAAGAAAGGAGGGAGAGAGAAAACAGGGAACTACAGACTTGTTAGCCTTACATCAGTAGTTGGGAAAATGCTGGAATCTATTATAAAGGATGCAATAACTGGGCACTTAGAAACTAATGCTGTGGTAAGATTGGGCAGAGTCAACATGGATTTATGAAAGGGAAATCCTGTTTGACAAACCGATTGGAGTTCTTTGAGGATGTAACTAGTGGAGTAGACAAAGAGGAACCAGTAGATGTGTATCTGAATTTTCAGAAGGCCTTCGATAAGGTGCCACACAAGAGGTTGGTGAACAAAATTAGGGCACATGGAATTGGGGGTAATATACCAGCATAGATTGAGAAATAACAGAAAACGCTGCAAAAACTCAGCAGGCCAGGGCAGCATCCGTGGAGAGAGAAACGGAGTTAACGTTTCAGGTCGAAGACCCTTCGTCAGAACTGAAAAAAAAGCAGGCAGAGGGATAGATTTTAAAGCAAGTGGGGGCTGGGAAAAGGGGGAGGAGATGAAAGAACAAAAGAACGTCGGAGATAGGATAGAAAGTATTAAAGCTGCTGACAAGGGTGGTGCTGTTATTTGGCGGACCGACCTCTACCTAGCGGAAGCTGCACATCAACACTCCGACACCACCTCCTACCTCCACCTGGACCATGACCCCACTACCGAACATCAAGCCACCGTTTCCAAGGCTGTTACTGACCTCATCTCCTCTGGAGATCTTCCCCGCCCCCCCCCGCCCCCATGGCCGCCAACCTCATAGTTCCCCAACCCCGCACAGCCTGCTTCTACCTCCTTCCCAAGATCCACAAACAGGACTGCCCTGGTAGACCCATCGTTTCAGTCTGTTCTTGCCCCACAGAACTTATCTCTTCCTATCTCGGCTCTATTTTTTCTCCCCTTGTCCAGTCTCTTTTTCCTCAACCGAGGATTCCCCTCTACTGTGGTTGACATGGCCCTTGACTGGGTCCGTTTTATCTCCCGCACTTCTGCTCTCACTCCTGCCCCTCCCTCCCGGAACCACGATAGGGTTCCCCTTGTCCTCACCTTTCACCACACCAGCATCCACATTCAACGGATCATCCTCCGCCACTTCCAGCGTGATCCCAGCACCAAACGCATTTTCCCCTCACCTCCCCTTTCAGCATTCTGTAGGGACTGCTCCCTCCGCAACACCCTAGTCCACTCCTCTACCACCCCCAGCACCCCTTCCCCTTCGCCCGGCACCTTCCCATGCAAGCGGAGGAGATGCAACACATGCCCTTATACCTCCCCCCTTCCCACTGTCCAGGGCCCCAAACACCCCTTCCAGGTGAAACAGCGATTTACTTGTACTGCCTGCAATTTAGTATACTGTATTCGCTGCTCACGATGTGGTCTCCTCTACATTGGGGAGACCAAACACAGATTGGGTGATCGCTTTGCGGAACACCTCCGTTCAGTCCGTAAGGGGGACCCCGAGCTCCCGGTGGCCTGTCACTAATTCACCGCCCCATTCCCACTCGGACCTCACCGTCCTCGGCCTCTTGCATTGTTCCACGGAAGCTCGAGGAACAACACCTCATCTTTCGATTCAGCACTCTACAGCCCTCTGGACTCAACATAGAGCTCAACAATTTCAGATCATAACCTCGGCCCCTATTTTTAATTTTATTTATTTATATTTATATATATATATATATTCCCTTTTTTTTAATCCACACTTTCGTCTGGGCTTTTTTCTTCCCTCCCACATGGCAGCTGTCCTTCATTCTGCCAGGGCCATTCACACTTCATCTAGAGCCATCCTTTGTTCCTTGAATATCTGTTAATGTCTCTTAATCTCTCCTGCTTTCTATCCTATCTCTGACCTTCCCTTTTGTTCTTTCATCCCCTCCCCCTTTTCCCAGCCCCCACTTGCTTTAAAATCTATCCCTCTTCCTGCTTTTTTCCAGTTCTGACGAAGGGTCTTCGACCTGAAACGTTAACTCCGTTTCTCTCTCCACGGATGCTGGCCTGCTGAGTTTTTCCAGTGTTTTCTGTTATTTCAGATTTCCAGCATCCGCAGTATTTTGCTATTGTATTAGTAGCATGGATTGAGAATTGGTTAACAGATAGAAAACAAAGAGTAGGGATATACGGGTCTTTTTCAGAATGGCAGGCTGTGACTCGTGGGGTACCGCAAGGATCGGTGCTTGGGCCCCAGCTATTCACAATCTGTGTCAATGATTTGGATGAGGGGACTGTAATGTATGTACCTTTAAGGGGGGAACTACTTTGTACAGCTCATGTATACTGTAGTACCGGCAGTGACCACACCTGTATATAACGCTGAGTAGTAATCTACAGATCAGTTGCAGTTTGAGCCACGTTGAGTAAACACCTGTTGTACCGTTCTCCGCAGTCCGTTTCTTATTATACACAGACGTAACATTGGTGACGAGGCAGGTTCGAACCTACCTGCAACTCTGCATCACCTCCCGGGGATTCGTTCCTGGAGCTCAGTGGATTGGAGGTCAAGGCCAGAGACTCGGGCGTCGACCACGGGCAACCGCCCAGTCATCCAGCAGAGACTCGAGAATTGCGGGGGAGGCTGTCGAGAGCCAGGCTTGGCTTTCCAGTCGAGGTGGTCCAGCGAAACGGGCTGGCAACAGGTAGTGCGCAGACCCTTCCCGGACGGCAGCGGGCTAGAGCCCGACCGAGCGGCACAGCATAGGGCCGAGCAGTGTCGACGGGGGGAGAGAGAGAGAGGGCAGAGCGCACAGGGCGCAGCCGGTGTTCAGGGGCCGAGCAGCGTTGGAGAGAGGGAGAGAGAGATGTGCAGAAACCTACAGGGCGCCGCCATTGCCACAAGAACCGCCGAGAGCGGCGTCGGCAGCAGCGGGGGAGGAAGGAAAGTGCAGGAGACGCCATTTTAAACCACACCCAAAATGCTGAAGAGTGGCAGTATCACCGCATTTGACAATGAAGTCGAAGATTGGACTACATATGTCGAACAAATAGAGGTGTACTGAAAGGCAAATGAGGTGTTAGATGACAAGAAAGCGTCGGTATTGTTAAATTTAATGGGTGCAAAGACGTATGGGATATTACGAAATCTAGTAACCCCAACGAAGCCAATGGAAAAGAGTTTTGAAGACATAGTAATGATACTAAAGGAACATTTAAACCCCACACCGCTGCTGATAGCAGAAAGATTCAAGTTTCACAAACGGAACCTGTTAAGTCTGTGTGTTATATTGAGAATTACTACACAGACCACAAGAGTAAACTTTAACAGGTCTTTACTAGTTGAAGGTCAGGGCGGAACTGCTCAATAAATCATTACACAGCACTTATATACCGGTGTGGTCACAACCGGTATTACAGTATACAGCAGCCAAGATAAAGTAGTGCAACTCTTAAAATAGTTCTCTTAAAGGTGGAACGGTTACATACACCACAATCCTCCCTTTTTAGCTTAACAGTATATATTCCCCATTAACATAACATAATAACATTAATACACAACTTCATGTAAAAACAGTTCACAGATTCAGTCTCTCTGGAGGCTTCCTGACTCGGTCCGGATAACGCCTCGGTGGTGTAGTAGTTTTCGGTGGTGTAGTAGGTCCTTTTGGCAAGGTCGATTCGGCTTGAATGCCAGTGCCGGGTTCATCTGATTCCAGTATCACCGGATCGGAGGTAGCTCCTATGGGTATCTCTGCTTCATCATTAGGCGTATAGAGTTGTGGAGTAGGTTGTCCCTTTTTGGATGACTCTATGATCTGGTCAACATGGCGCTTTATTATGCTTTCACCAATGTCCACGGTATACATCAGCGGTCCTAGTCATGTGCAAATAGTTCCAGGCTGCCATTTCTCGGTACGGTAGTCCCGGGCCAAAACCTGTTGACCTATCTGGAAGGTTCTAGTTGGCCTTTCATTCATGCCTTGAAATTGCCGGTTCTCTACGTCCCTTCTGATGTTTGGCTTGATCAAATCCAGCCGGCATCTTAGTCTTCTATTGAAAAACATCATGGCGGGAGTTTGGTTTGTAAACGCATGTGTTGCATTCCTGTACGCCAACAAGAAGTTATCTACCTTATGTTGTAGATTTATGTCTTCCTTACCCATGGCCTTTATGGCCTTCTTGAAGGTCTGGACAAACCTTTCAGCTAATCCATTGGTGGCGGGATGGTATGGGGCGGACGTGTAGTGCTTAACCCCATTGTTTTTCAAGAACTTCCTGAATTCTTCGGACACAAATTGCGGTCCATTATCAGAACAGATCTGTTCCGGCAGCCCATTCCTGGCAAATATGGTCCTTAATACTGTGATGGTTTTCTCCGTGGTGGTGGAGGAAATCTTTATTACCTCCAGCCACTTGGAGTGTGCATCCACCGCGATTAAGAACATTGAGTCCATAAATGGACCAGCAAAGTCGATATGTACCCTTTGCCATGGAGATGAGGGCCACTCCCATGGATGTAGGGGAGCTTGTGGTGGGGCGTTTTGGACCTTCTGGCATCCTGGACAGCTTTTGGTCATTTCTTCGCTGTCTCCATCGATACCTGGCCACCACACAAACGCTCTGGCTAGGTTCTTCATTTTCACTCCACCCAGATGCCCCTCGTGAAGCTCCTTTAGCACTTTATGCTGGAGTTTGGGTGGAATCACCACTCTGAATCCACACATCAAAGTTCCTCGGCACACTGACAGCTGTTCTCTTCTTTGCGAAAATGCTGGCAACAATGGTTCGCCATGTGCTGGCCATCCCTTCACCATTAAATCGTAGACTCGTGAGAGAGTCGGGTCATTTCTTGTTTCCTTTTCGATCGTAGAATTTGTTACTGGTAGACATTCCACTATGGTTGAGTGGAACATCTCCACTGGGTCCACTGTAGGCGCCTCTTCTACCGTTGGCAACGGTAGGCGCGATAAACCGTCAGCATTCCCATGCTGTTTTGATCCTTTGTATTCTATGTCATATTGGTGGGCCCCTAGGAAAAGGGACCACCTCTGTAGCCTTTGTGCTGTCATAATGGAAACGCCCTTTTTAGGGTTGAATATGGATACCAACGGCTGGTGGTCTGTCAGCAGTGTAAACTTCTGGCCCTGCAGGTAATGATGAAACTTCTTTACTCCCCACACCAGGCTGAGAGCCTCCCTATCTATCTGAGCATAGTTGCGCTCAGCGGAGGTCAATGATCTGGATGCAAATGCGACTGGCCTTTCCGAGCCATTTGGCAACTTGTGTGAGAGTACTGCTCCAATACCATAAGGAGAAGCATCACAAGCTAAACGAATAGGTAGCGTTGGGTTGAAGTGAGCCAACACTTCCTCTGAGGTGATCAATGCCTTGCTTTTGCGAAAGGCCCTCTTACAGTCCTCGCTCCACTTCCATGGTACTTCTTTCTGCAAAAGAGCATTCAGCAGGTGCAGCACCGTGGATAGATTTGGCAGAAACTTATGGTAATAGTTAATCAACCCTAGGAACGACCTCAACTGGGATACATTTTCCGGAGCGGGAGCCTTCACAACAGCTTCGATCTTGTCAGGTGACTTGTGCAGCCCCTCCTGGTCAATGACATGACCACAGTACGAGATCCGTTTCTGAAAGAACTCACATTTCTGGCGATTAACTCGAAGTCCATATTCCTTCAATCTGGTGAGCACCAGTTTCAAATTTGCAAGGTGTTCCTCATCGTCATCTCCTGTAATCAGGATATCGTCCAAGTAACATTGAGTGCTTGGAATTCCCTGTAATACCTGCTCCATGGCCCTCTGCCACATTGCTGGAGCCGAAGCCACTCCAAAAACCAGTCTATTATATCGATACAAGCCTCTGTGCGTGTTGATTGTGAGATACTGGCGCGACTCTTCCTCAACTTCCACCTGTAAGTACGCTTGCGCCAGGTCTATCTTGGTGAAGTGTTTCCCGCCAGACAATGAAGCAAAGATATCCTCAATCCGCGGAAGTGGATATTGCACCGTGTGAAGCACCGGATTAACCGTGATCTTGAAGTCTCCACAGATGCGGACCTTCCCCGGTTCCCCTGGCTTGTTACTCGATGAACGCTTCATGACGGGAACAATGGGCGTGGCCCACTCACTCCAGTCCACCTTAGACAACACTCCTGAACGTTCAAGCCCTTCCAGCTCAGCTTCTACAGCAGGTCGTATCGCATGGCTTTGAAAAATTTTGGGTTTGCATGTTCTGCAATCTGGATTTTTGCCTTAATTCCTCTCAGTGTTCCCAGTCCCTGTTGGAACACCTCTTTAGCTTCATCCAATATTCTGGACAATCGTTCAGGTTTGACATTTTTTTTCTTTCCGGAATCTACCGTTATTGCATTTAGGGAGTGCCAGTCCATATTTATTTTCCTGATCCACTCCCGTCCCAGAAGTGGTGGACCTCCCTCAGGTAGTACATATATGTCCATTCCTTGGTGTTCTTTGCCCTTGTGTATCACCTTGACTTTTATCTTTCCGATGGGGTATACTTTTTGCCCCGTGTATGTCTGCAATACTATCTCCGTATCCCGTAGGGGAATATGTTTGAATAACTTTTTGTAGTCTTGCTTATTCATGACCGTCAACGCCGATCCGGTGTCCACTTCCATCTTCACTTGGACTCCTGCTATCTGCAGTGTGACCCAGATAGTTTGTCGGTCAGCTTCCTTACTCACGTTGTGAATTCTCAGACTACCCAGTTCCTTGCTGTTGGAGTCTGAATCCGAATTCTGTTCATCCGAACTCTTCTCAGCCACCTTATGTACCTTTCTGCACTTTTCCTGTGGTGACTTTTTGTTGCTGGTCTTCTTTCCTGACCGGCATACTTTAGCTATGTGACCAAGCTTGCCACATTTTCTACATTCCTGGTTTTTAAACCAGCATTGGTTCTGATCGTGTGTTGTCTTCCCACAACGATAACATTTCATTGTACCCGAAGCCATTTGATCTACGCTGAGTACCGCTGCCTTCAGCTGCATTTCCGCGGTGCCTCTCGCTGCGGCTTCGTGCGATGCTGCAATAGTGACAGCCTTATCAAGTGTAAGATCATTCTCTTCAAGCAACCGCTTTTGTGTTCCTTCTTTCGACAATCCACACACGAATTTGTCTCTCAGTGCCTCTGTCAGGCTTTCCCCAAACTGACAGTATTTCGCTAGCTTACGCAGTTCAATTAAATACTCCGCGTTGCTTTCCTCTTTCAGTTGCGTTCTCGCATAAAATTTAAATCGTTCCGCTAACATCAGTGGTGTGGGGTTCAAATGATTCTTCAGGACAGCAACAATATTAGTGAAAGTCTGATCCGCCGGTTTAGCTGGTGATAGAAGATGCTTCAATAGCCCGTATGTCTTCGCACCCATTGAGTTTAGTAAGGTTAGTGCTTTATCTTCCTCTGATATTTTATTTGCCTTACAATATATCTCTATGCGTTCTACATACGTGGCCCAATCTTCAACATCGGGATCGAAATCGTTGATGTTACCACGATTAGGCATCCTCGCGATCTTCTTGAGAAACAAAAGAATTATTTTTTCTTTTACAAAATGGCGGTTTCCCGCGCTTGTCTTCTTCCCCCGCCTCTGAACATGGCGGCTTCCCGCGTTTGCCTTTTTCCCCCGCTGGCTGTAATGGCGATTGCCGATTTGGTGCGTTCGCCCTCCCCCAGCGGTTTTCAAACCCTGCCTCCCAGCCCCTCTTGCAGTCCGGTCCTTTCCCCCGGCTGCGGCTGAGTTCTCCGCGTTTTTTTAAATTTTCTCCCGCGCTTTACGCTGACCCGGTCGCTGCGCCTCGCGGCATTTTCACCGGTCGCGGTCGAGCTTGCAGTCCGATCCTTCCCCCCCGGCTGCGGCTGAGTTCTCCGCAGTTTTTTAAAAATTTTCTCCCGCGCCTTATGCTGACCCGGTCGCTGCGCCTCGCGGCCTCGGTAGCTGCCCGGCCTTTTTCACCGGTCGCGGTCGAGCTCTCTCTCGACGCTGTTGCGTCTCCCAGCCCGCTTGCAGCCCGGTCTCTCACACCGGCTGCGTTTGTATTCACCGCGGCTTCCGTGCCTTACGCTGCCCCAGTCTCAGCGCCTCTGGCCCCGACTTCTGTCCGGCTCCTTTCCCCGGCCGTGGTCGAGTTCTCCGCCCTTATATCCTCCGTTTTTTTTAAATTTTGTCCCCTACTCACAGTCAACGTGGCCGACTTGCTGCTCGTCGCTGATCGGCTTACCCACCACCGTGATAGAAGGGATGATCACTGCCTGTTGCTGATGGAAGGCTTCGTGTCAGAATTCTTCCTTCGCTCTGCAGACCCGAGTCTTTTCTCAGCAGAATGATGAGGGCGGATGCCTCCTCTCGACGCCCGTTAAACTGCCTTGGATGTATCTCTGCCGCAGGGTAAGATCGTACTCGTCGCCACTGTTAAGTCTGTGTGTTATATTGAGAATTACTACACAGACCACAAGAGTAAACTTTAACAGGTCTTTACTAGTTGAAGGTCAGGGCGGAACTGCTCAATAAATCATTACACAGCACTTATATACCGGTGTGGTCACCGCCGGTATTACAGTATACAGCAGCCAAGATAAAGTAGTGCAACTCTTAAAATAGTTCTCTTAAAGGTGGAACGGTTACATACACCACAGAACCAGCATATGGATGAAAGCCATGCTGATTATTTAACAGAACTGCGCAAACTATCGAAACACTGCCAGTTTGGAGCGGGACTGGCAGATACCTTACGGGACAAGTTTGTGTGTGGGCTTCAAAGTGAAGGAACCCAGAAACGGCTTTTATCTGAAAAGGACCTTACGCTGGAAAAGGCTTTCAGCATTGCGGTATCATATGAAGCAGCAGCACGGGGCGCTGCAGGGATACAACAGAGACCGCAAGAATATGGCACAAACAAAATGTCATATGGAACAGAGAAGTGCTATCGCTGCGGCAGAACAACACACGACCAGAATGACTGCTGGTTCAAAGACAAAGTGTGCAGACAGTGTAGAAAAGTAGGACACATAGCACGAGTCTGCAGGTCGGGACAGAAAACCAGCAATAAGAAACCGACCAAAGGGAAGTACAAGAAGGTACATAAGATAACGGAGAATAGTTCAGATGAACAAAAGAGTGATAACGACTCTGAAAGCAGGGAACTGAGTTGTCTGAAACTACATAATGTGATCACAACGGAGGATCACCGAACCATTTGTGTCACTCGCAAGATAGCAGGAGTCCAGGTAAAGATGGAATTGGACACAGGATCAGCTCTAACAGTCATAAACCGACGGGACTATGAGCGGCTATTCTCACACATACCCTTGAGAGACACAAAAATTATTTTGAAGACGTACACGGGGCAAAAAGTCTACCCCAAAGGAAAAATAAGGGTGACCGTTATATATAACGGTAAGGAAACACCAAAACTAGACCTGTATGTATTGCAAGATGGAGGACCACCATTACTGGGACGTGAATGGATCCGGAAAATACAACTGGATTGGCATTCCATACAGGCACTGACTGTGGCTGACAAAAAGGATGACGACGTCACAGCTGGGCGACTATCAAAGATCCTAACTGACGCGAAAGAAGTGTTCCAGCAAGGACTCGGAACACTAAAAGGCATGACAGCGATGATTAAAATTGAAGAAAACGCAAGCCCAAATTTTTTTAAGGCCAGACCGGTACCTTATGCGATCCGCCCAGCCGTCGAAGCAGAGCTGGAGAGTCTGGAACGTTCAGGTGTACTGTCCAAGGTAGACTGGAGCGAGTGGGCCACACCGATCGTCCCTGTGATGAAAAAGTCGTTGAGCAGCACGCCTGGGGAACCAAAGAAGGTTCGCATCTGTGGGGACTTTAAGGTAACAGTGAACCCGGTCCTTCACACCATACAATATCCACTTCCGCGGATTGAAGATATTTTCGCCTCGCTATCTGGAGGGAAATGGTTCACTAAGATTGATCTGGCCCAGGCGTATCTGCAAATGGAGGTAGAAGAAGCATCAAAAAAATACCTCACAATCAACACCCATAAAGGTCTCTACCAATACAACCGGCTGGTATTTGGGGTAGCATCAGCTCTGGCTATTTGGCAGAGGGCAATGGAACAAGTCCTGCAAGGGATCCCAGGGACCCAATGTTATTTGGATGACATCCTGGTCACGGGTGAAAATGACAGTGATCACCTTGCCAACCTGGAGCAGGTGCTCACTAGATTGCAGGAATATGGGCTCCGAGCTAACCGCCCCAAATGCGAGTTTTTTAGAAAACAAATCTCGTATTGTGGCCACGTTATCGATAAAGAGGGGTTACATAAGTCCCCAGAGAAGGCTGAGGCAGTAGTCAAGGCTCCAGCACCGGAAAATGTGTCACAACTGAGGTCGTTCCTCGGGCTGGTAAACTACTACCATAAGTTCTTGCCAAATTTGTCTACAATACTACACCCACTGAACACCCTACTGCAAACTGGGGTGCCATGGAAGTGGAGTGACGAATGTAGACGAGCTTTCCAGAAGAGCAAAACACTAATCACATCGAAAGAGGTATTGGCCCATTACAACCCGGCATTACCAATTCGGTTGGCATGTGATGCGTCACCCTACGGCATTGGAGTGGTGCTGTCGCACAAATTCTCAGATGGCTCAGAGAGGCCAATAGCCTTTGTGTCACGATCACTAACCTCAGCCGAGCGTAACTACGCCCAGATTGACAGGGAGGCCCTCAGCCTGGTGTGGGGAGTGAAAAAGTTCAATCACTATCTGCACGGGCAGAAATTCACCTTGCTGACTGATCACCAGCCTCTTGTCTCCATTTTTAATCCGAAGAAGGGCGTTCCGGTGATGACTGCGCAACGACTACAAAGATGGTCACTTTTTCTGGGGGCGCACCACTATGAGATTGAATATAAGGGCACGAAACAGCATGGAAATGCTGATGGGCTATCACGCCTGCCACTGCCTACTGTGGAGGAAGCACCAGCAGTGGATCCTGTCGAAATATTCCATTCGACTATAGTTGAATACCTACCGGTAACTAACGCTTGTATCGAAAAGGAAACCCGAAATGACCCGACACTGTCTCGGGTATATGATTTGACGGTGAAGGGATGGCCAGCACATGGCGACTCACTGTTGCCAGCATTCTCGACAAGGAGAGAACAGCTGTCAGTGTGCTGGGGGACCTTGATGTGTGGATCCCGAGTGGTAATTCCACCCAAGTTAAGGGATAGAGTGCTCAATGAGCTTCATGAGGGTCATCTGGGAGGGGTAAAAATGAAAAGCCTAGCCAGGGCTTATGTGTGGTGGCCGGGAATTGATAAACAAATCGAGGACCTGACCAAGAGCTGCTCAGGATGCCAGAAAGTCCAAAATGCGCCACCACAGGCCCCTCTACACCCATGGGAGTGGCCCTCATCTCCATGGCAACGGGTGCATATTGATTTTGCTGGTCCATTCATGGACTCAATCTTTTTAATAGCCGTGGATGCGTACTCGAAATGGCCTGAGGTCATCAAAATGTCCTCCACCACCACGGAGAAAGCTATTGCAGTCCTACGGACCATTTTTGCCAGGAATGGCTTGCCAGAACAGATTTGCTCCGACAACGGACCACAGTTTGTGTCCGAAGAGTTCCGGAGGTTCTTGAAAAAGAATGGGGTAAGGCATTACACATCCACCCCGTATCATCCAGCCACAAATGGATTGGCTGAGAGGTTTGTACAAACCTTTAAGAAGGCAATAAAGGCTATGTACAATGACAACATTCCGCTGCAGCACAAGGTGGACAATTTCCTGTTCGCCTACCGGAATGCGACACATGCAGTCACCAACCAGGCCCCAGCCATGATGTTCTTTAACCGAAGGTTAAGATCTCGCCTGGATTTGCTCAGACCAAACGTACGAAGAGATGTTGAGAGTAAGCAATTCCAGCACATCCATGAGAAGCCAACAAGGAGCTTCAATGTAGGGCAACCAGTCTTGGCCCGTGACTACCGAACAGAAAAATGGCAGCCAGGAACGATATGCACACGGCAGGGCCCACTAATGTACACAGTGGACATTGGGGAGAGCATCGTGAGATGCCATGCTGACCAGATCCTAGAGTCACAGGAACAAGTCAACCCCATGCCTCGCCCATACGTACCTGGTGATGAACCCGACGTACAGGTCGCATCTACCCCAGAAACAATAGCATCAGAAGCTGATGAACCAACCGACGACAGGGGGCCAGAATCACCTCCGCACCAAGAGCAAGACACTCGGGAAAGGCGCTATCCAGAAAGGATCAGGAAGCCTCCCCAAAGACTGAGTTTATAAATAGACTATTTTCAGCTAATGTTGCATGTTAAAAGTGTTAATTGTAATTAGTTTGATATTTAATTGTTAAATGAGTGTTATGGTACTGTTAATCTAAAAGGGGAGGAATTGTAATGTATGTACCTTTAAGGGGGGAACCACTTTGTACAGCTCATGTATACTGTAGTACCGGCAGTGACCACACCTGTATATAACGCTGAGTAGTAATCTGTACAGATCAGTTGCAGTTTGAGCCACGTTGAGTAAACACCTGTTGTACCATTCTCCGCAGTCCATTTCTTATTATACATGGACGTAACAAGGACTAAATGTAACATTTCCAAATTTGCTGATGATACAAAGCTAGGTGGTAGTGTCAGGTGTGAAGAGGCTTCAAGGGGAGCTCGACAGGCTCAGTGAGTGGGCGAGAACATGGCAGATGGAATATAACGTGGATAAATGTAAAGGTAGAAAAAACAGGCAGAGTATTTCCTAAATGGTGACAAATTGGGGAATGCAGATGCTCAAAGGAACCTGGGTGTCCTTGTACATGAGTCATTGAAAGTGAATGTGCAGGTGCAGCAAACCATTAGGAAGGCAAATGGTATGCTGGCCTTCATTACAAGAGGATTTGAGTACAGGAGTAAAGAAATCTTACTCCAATTATATAGGGCCTTGGTGAGACCCGTGTACAATTTTGGTCTCCTTACCTAAGGAAGGATATACTTGCCATAGAGGGAGTGCAACGAAGGTTAACTAGATTAATTCCTGGGATGGCGGGACTGTCGTATGAAAAGAGATTGAGTGAACTAGGCCTGTATTCTCTTGAATTCAGAAGAATGAGAGGGGATCTCATTGAAGCATACAAAATTATTACAGGGCTTGATAGGGTGGATGCTGGGAGAATGTTTCCCTTGGCTGGGGAGTCTTGAACCAGGGGCCACAGCCTCAGGATAAAGGGTAGGCTATTCAGGACTGAGATGAGAAGACATTTTTTCACACAGGGTGGTGAATATTTGGAATTCTCTATCCCAGAGGGCTGTGGGGGCTCAGTCATTGGGTATATTCAAAACAGAAGTTGATAGATTTCTGACTAGTAAGGGCATCAAGGGATATGGCGATAGGGCCAGTGAATGGAGTTGAGGCAGAAGATCAGCCATGATCTCATTGAATGGTGGAGCAGGCTCGATGGGCCAAATGGCCTACTCCTGCTCCTATTTCTTATGTTGAAGATACAGAAATTAATGGAGTGAAAAAGAAGAAAGATTTGATTCCAGGAAAATGTGTTACAGGCATGGAGAAAGAAATGGATGCTGAATAAATGGAAGACACAAAAACAGGATAGCAGCTCGGATGACAGCAAGCTTTTTTTTTTATCTGCATAACTGTATGCCAAAGAACCTGTGAGGCCATATATCTCCAATTGCTGATGCTTACAGATCTTGGTCTTTAGACTTAGGATTTTTTAAACTTGTTTTCAGGATGTGGGCAAAGCTGTCAAGGCTGCACTTCTTGCCCAGCCCTAGATGCCCTGCAATGGTGGTGGTAGGCCTTTTCTTGGATTTGCTGCAGTTCCACAAAGGTGTTAGATAGGGAATTCCAGGAATCTGACTTAGTAAGGATGAAGGAAATGTGACATATGTCCAAGTCAGGATAGTGTGTGATTTGGAAGGGAACATGGAGGTGATGGTGTCCCCATGACATTTATGCATCAATGAAACAACAGTGCTAAAAACAACCCCCACAGTTCAAACTGGATGAACCATAAGAAACGTAAATACGTACTTGTGCTCCACCAGTTTAGCTAGCTACCATTTAATAGCTAGCTATCCCACTTGAATTGACAGAAGTCAGATGAGGCAACTCGGTGACAAGTAGAAGCTACTACTGCAAACAGCGGATAAACATAATAAGCTGCTTTTAACTCTTTAAATATTTGATGTAAAGCATTATGCAATATTTCAAAACATTATATTGAGAGGGATATTTTAACGTAAGTATTGGCATTTCAACCAATCCCAAACATTTACATTTACAATCTACATTTATGCTGGAGAATTTGGTTGAGCTTTTTCGAAATTGGCCATTGAATGCAGCGGAACTCTCGGGGCCCTGATTAGGACACTATTCAGCTGGAGCAGACGCTCCAAAGTTGCCCAATAACAACTCTCTGAGTTTTCGTACCCTCACAACACACATGCAAATAAATGAATAGGGTGTTTCATGCCAGTAGAATATTAATTCTAAAATAACCTGCATACTAAATATAAATTGGTACCAGAAATAGGTTGCTGCTGAAAAGTCTGCTGGGAAAAGCACATGAACACGAAGTGTTCCTTAGCAACAGTTGTAGCGCAGCCGATACAACACCAGAAGAAAAATTCGAAAGATTCGTGCCGTTCTTTAAAAACCTATTGTACTAGCGAACTCAAATAACACGTATAAAAATCATTTTAGCATAGCATTTTAATTTCCTTGTTCCCACCGCTGTGCTCCATTTGCAGTATTTGTAGGCAAGGCGCGGTATTTCCACCAGAGGTGAGTGAGTTATGGAGGAAGCACAGTCTGCAGCAGGGGTGTACGTGGAGAGGACGTTGGCTCTGATCAAACCCGACGCCATCGACAAGGCGGACGAAATCGAAGAGATCGTTCTCCGATCCGGGTTCAGCATTCTTCAAGTACGCTATGTGGTTTGTACTGGGCAACCTTCAGCATTGTTTTTCCTGCCAGTCACTGCGATTTTATAGCTCTATACAAAACAAGGTCAATTAAAATTCCCAGTATTAATGCTTTAGTTTTATTTCGGGGGTGGTTGTTTTTTTTGACTCCCATTGTTAAACTGAACGCACCGTTGCACTTTTTTTTTATCAGGTTCGCAATTCTGTTTCACTGGTTTCCTTGTAGGTGCTGTTAAATACCAAAAACATAGGGGGAAAGTACTTCTATAGGACAAAACATGTAACCGGTTTGTGGGAGCTTGGTACAGTATTTGTTTTCTTTCCTCCAGCCTAAGGAGACAGAAAGTAGAGAGCGATGAAGGGTCCCAGACCTGAAACGTTAACTCTGTTTCTCTCTCCAGGGATGCTACATGGCCTGCTGAGTATTTCCAGCATTTTCTGTTGTTATTTCAGATTTCCAGCATCCGCAGTATTTTGCTATTGTGTAGTGGTGAACGGTTGTTTATCAGACTGGAGGGAAGTATACAGCGGTATCCCCCAGTGGTGTATTAGGACCACTGCTCTTTTCCATATATAAAGACCTGGACTTGGGTATAGGGGGCATAATTTCAAAGTTTGCAGATGACACTTAACTTAACTGGACCAGCCACATAAATACTGTGGCAACAAGAGCAGGTCAGAGGCTAGGTATTCTGTGGCGAGTGTCTCACCTCCTGACTCCCCAAAGCCTTTCCACCATCTACAGGGCACAAGTAAGGAGTGTGATGGAATACTCTCCACTTGCCTGGATGAGTGCAGCTCCAACAACACAAGAAGCTCGACACCATCCAGGACAAAACAGCCCGCTTGATTGGCACCCCATCCACCACCGTAAACATTCACTCCCTCCACCACCGGCGTACCGTGGCTGCAGTGTGTACCATCTACAAGATGCACTGCAGCAACTCGCCAAGGCTTCTTCAGCAGCACCTCCCAAACCCACGACCTCTTCCACATAGGACAAGGGCATCAAGCGCATGGGAACACCACCACCTCCAAGTTCCCCTCCAAGCCACACCATCCTGACTGAGAAGTATATCGCCGATCCTTCATCGTCACTGGGTCAAAATCCTGGAACTCCCTACCTAACAGCACTGTGTGAGTACCATCACCACACAGACTGTAGCAGTTCAAGAAGGCAGCTCACCACCACCTTCTCAAGGGCAACTAGGAATGGGCGATAAATGCTGGCATTGCCAGCGATGCCCAGATCCCATATACAAATTTTTTTAAACCCACAAAACTTGGAAATGTAGTCAACAGTGAGGAGGATAGACATAGACAGACTGGAGAAATGGGCAGACACATGGCTGATGAGGGATTCAATAGTCAGGGGGACGAACCGGTGTATCTGGAACTGCCAGTGTGAATCCCACATGGTGTGTTGTCTCCCTGGTGCCAGGGTAAAGGACATCACTGAGAGGGTGCAGAACATTTTGAGGGGGGAAGTGGAACAGCCAGAAGTTGTGATCCATGTGAGAAACAATGACCTAGGAAGGAAAAGAGTTGAGGTCCTGCCGTCAGAGTTTCAGGAGCTAGGGAGGAAGTTCAAAAGCCGGACCTCAAAGGTAGTAATCTCTGAATTACTACCAGTGTCACATGGTAGTGAATATAGGAATAGTAGGATAAAACAGGTTAACATATGGCTGTAGAAATGGTGCAGGAGGGAGGCCTTCAGATTCCTGGGGCATTGGGACCAGTTCTGGGGCAGGAGGGACCTGTTCAAGATGGACGGGTTGCACCTTAACAGAGCTAGGACCAATGTCCTCGCGAGGAGGTTAACTAGTGCTGTGGGAGAGGGTTTAAACTAATTTGGCAGGGGGGGTGGGCATCTGGTTGAAACATTTGAGAGAAGAAACAAGGTGCACAGAGGTCTGGGCAAGACAAATACTACAGTAAAGCACTAGAGTAAAGAATAGTTCAGAAATAGGAGGGGTCAGACAGCGGGCAAATGTGAGGCAGTCTAAGATGGGTTTGGAGTGGATATGCTTAAATGAACGTAGCATGGTAAGTAAGGTTGGTGAGCTGCAGGCACAAGTCGCCACATGGGATATGATATAATGGCAATAGCACAGACCTGGCTCAAAGAAGGGGAGGATTGGGAACTTAATATTCCTGACTACAAGGTATTCAGGAAAGATAGGGAAGGAGAAAAAGGAGGGAGGGTAGCAGTATTGATCAAATTAACTATTATAGCACTGGAGAGTGATGATGTAGTTGAGGGGGTTAAAGACAGACTCTCTTAGGTTAGAATTATGGAACAACAAAGGAGCTATTACACTACTGGATGTATACTATAGGCCACAAAATAGTGGTTAGGATATAAAGGAGCAAATTTGCAGGCAACTTATAGAAAGATGCAAGATCCACAGAGTAGAGATAATGGGCAACTTCAATTATTCTAATATAGACTGGGATAGTAACAGTGTAAAGGGCAAAGAGGGGGAGGAATTCCTGAAATGTGTACAAGAGAAATTTCTTGATCAGTGTGTTTCCAGCCCAATGAGGAAGGAAGCTGTGCTGGATCTAGTTCTGGAGTATAAAGTGGGGCAAGTGAAGCATGTTTCAGTGGGGGAACATTTGGGCAACAGTGATCATAATATCATCAGGCTTAGAATAGTTAGGTAAAGGACAAAATACAAGTGTAAAAATACTTAACTGGAAGAGGGATAATTTCAGTGAGTTGAAAAGGGATCTGGCCCAGGTGGATTGGAATCAAAAATTGGTCGGCAAAATAGTAATTGAACTCAACTTCAAAGAGGAGATAGTTTGGGTACAGAATAGACACATTCCCACAAGGGGGAAGGGAAAGGCATCCAAAGCTAGAGCTCCCTGGATGACTAAAGTTATAGAGATTAAAATGAAACCGAGAAAGAAGGCTTATGACAAATGTAAGGTTCATAATACAGTAGTGAACCAAGTTGAATACAGAAAGTACAGAGATCTAAAAAAGGGAATGAGGGGCAAAGGGAGAATATGAGAACAGATTAGCAGCTAAATAAAAGGGAACCCAAAAGTCTTTTATAAACATATAAATAGTAAAAGGGTAGTCAAAGGAAGGGTGTAGCCGATTAGGGACCAAAAAGGAGATGATCTTGTGGAGGCAGAGGGCATGGCTGAGGTACTAAATGTATACTTTGCATCTGTCTTCACTAGAGAAGAGGATGCTACCAATGTAGCAGAAAAGGAGGAGGTAGTAGTAATATTGTATAGGATAAAAATAGATAAAGGAGAGGTACTTAAAAGGTTGGCAGTACTCAAAATAGAAAAGTCATCCAGTCCGGATGGGATGCTCCTAGGTTACTGAGGGAAGTAAGGGTGGAAATTGCAGAGGCTCTGGTCACAATCTTCCATCCTCGTTAGAAATGGGGTGGTGCCGGAGGACTGGAGGATTTCAAATATTACACCCCTGTTTAAAAAAGAGGCGAGGCATAAACCCAGCAACTACAGACCAGTCAGCCTAATGTCGGTGGTGGTGAAACTTTTAGAGACAAAATTAATTGGCACTTGGGAAACTATGGGCTAATAATGAAAGTCAGCACAGATTTGTTAAAGGCAAATTGTGTTTGACTAACTTGATCGAGTTCTTTGGTGAAGTAATGGAGAGGGTTGGATGAGGGTAGTGCGGTTGATGTGTATGTGGACTTTCAAAAGGCGTTTGACAAAGTACCACATAATGGACTTGTAAGCAAAATTAAAGGGATTAAAGTGACAAAATTGGCTAAGGGACAGAAAGCAGAGAGTAGTGGTGAACGGTTGTTTTTTAGACTGGAAGGAAGTATACAGTGGTGTTCTCCAGGGCTCTATTAGGACCACTGCATTTTTGATATATATTAATGGCTATACAGGGCATAAATTCAAAGTTTACAGATGACATGAAACTCGGCAATTTGTAAATAATGAGGAGGATCAAAGGGTGGTAGAGGCAGAAACCCTCACCGCATTTAAAAAGTATGTGGATATGCACTTGAAGTATCGTAACCTACAAGGCCGTGGACCAAGAGCTGTAAAGTGGGATTAGGCTGGTTAGCTCTTTCGGCTGGCATGGACACCTTCTGTGTCGTAAATTTCTGATTCTAAGATTCTAACAGACTTCAGGAGGACATGCACAGACTGGCGAAATGTGCAGACAGATGACAGATGAAATTTACTGAAGAGAAATGTGAAGTGATATATAGAAACATAGAAGATAGGAGCAGGAGTAGGCCATTCGGCCCCTCGAGCCTGCTCCGCCATTCAATGCGATCACGGCTGATCATCCAAATTCAGTACCCGGTCCCTGCTTTCTCCCCATACCCCTTGATTCCCTTTAGCCTTAAGAAATATATCCAACTCCTTCTTGAATATATTTAATGTATTGGCCTCTACTGCCTTCTGTGGTAGAGAATTCCACAGGTTCACCACTCTCTGGGTGAAGAAATTCCTCCCCATTTCTGTCCTAAATGTCCTACCCCTTATCCTTAGACTGTGACCCCTGGTTCTGGACTCCCCAACCATCGGGAACATCCTTCTTGCATCTAGTCTGTCTAGTTCTGTTAGAATTTTGTAAGTTTCAATGAGATCCCCTCTCATTCTTCTAAACTCCAGCGAGTACAAGCCCAATCGACCAAATCTCTCCTCATACGTTATTCCTGCCATCCCAGGTATCAGCCTGGTGAATCTTCGCTGCATTCCTTCCATGGCAAGAACATCCTTCCTCAGATAAGATGACCAAAATTGCACACAATACTCAAGGTGTGCTCTCCCCAAGGCCCTGTATAACTGCAGCAAGACATCCTTGTTCCTGTACTCAAACCCTCTCGCTACGAAGGCCAACATACCATTTACCTTCTTAACCGCCTGCTGCACCTGCATGCTTACCTTCAGCGACTGGTGCACAAGGACACCCAGGTCTCGTTGCACTTCCCCTTCTCCCAATCTATTGCCATTCAGATAATCTGCCTTCCTGTTTTTGCCACCAAAGTGGATAACCTCACATTTATCCACGTTATATTGCATCTGCCATGCTTTTGCGCAATCACCCAACCTGTCCAAATCATCCTGGAGTTTCTCGGCATCCTCCTCACAGCACACACGCCCACCCAGCTTTGTGTCGCCTGCAAATTTGGAGATGTTACATCTAGTTCCCTTGTCTAGATCATTAATATATATTGTGAATAGCTGGGGTCCAAGGACCGATCCCTGCGGTACCCCACTAGTCACTGCCTGCCACTCGGAAAAAGACCCATTTATTCCAACTCTTTGCTTTCTGTCTGCCAACCAGTTCTCTATCCAAGTCAATACCTTGCCCCCAATCCCATGTGCCTTAACTTTACACGCTAATCTCTTATGCGGGACCTTATCGAAAGCCTTCTGAAAGTCCAAATATACCACATCCACTGGTTCGCCCTTATCTATTTTACCAGTTGGTAGAAAGATTGAGGAGAGCCAACATAAACTAAATGGTACAATTTTAAAGGGGGTGCAGGAACAGAGACCTGGGGGTGTATGTACACAAATCTTTGAAGGTGGCAGGACAAGTTGAGAGGGCTGTTAATAAAGCATATGGGATCCTTGGCTTCATTAATAGAGACAGTGGCCGCAATTTTATCGCCACTGAGAGAGTTTGGAGGTGGGTCAAAGGTTAAAATCGTTTTGATTGACGGCGGGTTCCGATCCCACCATCAACCCGCCTCCAAACAATTTTCCCAAGTGTCGGGTCCCCGATTTGCGCATGGACCCGACACCTAGCGGCAGCAAGAGGATTAAAGCCACTTACCTGCCTGTTAACAGGTAGTTGATAGTAGTTAACAGGCTCTTTTTCAATTTTGCCGCTTCTGCCTCGGGCTTCCTGATGTCCGGACACCATGCCAGGTAAGTGTGGCGTGTTGTGAGTCTGGTTTAATGTTACTACATTGTTGACAGCTGCAGATGTGGTGTGAAGGATCCAATGATGTACTGGTGAGTTTCAGAGGTAAGAAAATGTTGGAAAAATTATTTTTATTGCATTTACTCTTTTCTGTAGGTAACAAGTTTTGAATTGGATGTCTAGTCCCACCTCATTTGGAGAACCTCTCTCGCCAGTGACAGATCACTTCTGTCACCTCACCTGCAGCTGCCATCTGTTCTAGCCTATGGAGGGAGTCATTGGAGAGCCTGGTTGCAAGAGCTCACCTTTGTACTGTCATTGTCAGTGTTTGCAGCACCTCAATGCTGTCAGACACTGAGAAATGAGCTGTCAAAAAAAATTTGTGTGGTCCCTTTAAGAAAACCGGCAGATGACGCGTCATCAAATGACGTCATCTGACCGGCTTCCTCTTAATTGGCCGGCAAGCCCGCAAGGCGGGCTTAAGAAGGTCAATCAACATAAAATCACGTCCGTGGGCCGGGTGCAATTGAGGGCGGGACTGGAAGCCGGAAACCACCTGACCCGCTCCCAACCGGCATCCAATGACAAAATCGCAGCCATTGAGTATAAAAGCAAGGAAGTTATGCTAAATCTTTATAAAACACTGTTTAGGCCTCACACTGTTTGGAGTATCGTGTTCAATCTTGGGCACTACAGTTTAGGAAGGAGGTCAAGACCTTAGAGAAGGGCAGAAGAGAATTATTAGAATGGTACCAGGGGTGAGGGACTTACGGTGTCCCCCGAGGATCTATCATTGGCCCCCTCCTATTTCTCATCTACATGCTGCCCCTCAGCGACATCATCCAAAAAGAGAGCATCAGTTTACACATGTATGCTGATGATACCCAGCTCTACCTCACCACCACGAGCTCTGTCGACCTCTTGACTGTCTCTAAGTTGTCAGACTGCTTATTGACATCCAGTACTGGATGAGCAAAAATTTCCTCCTACTAAATATTGTTAAGACCAAAGCCATTGTCTTCGGTCCCCACCACAAACTCTGTTCCCTAGCCATCGACTTCATCCCTCTCCCTGCCAACTGTCTGAGGCTGAACCAGATTATTTGTAACCTTGTTGCCATATTTGACCCTGAAATGAGCTTTTGACCACATATCCGCGTCATTACTAAGACCGCCTATTTCCATTTCTGGACTATTGCTTGACTCCGCCCCTGCCTCAGCTCATCTGCTGCTAAACCCTCACCCATGCCTTTGTTACCTCCAGACTTGATTATTCCAATGCACACCTAGCCGGCCTCCGTAAACTTGAGATCATCCAAAACTCTGCTGCCCGTGTCCTAACTTGCACCAAGTCCATTCCACCCATCACTCCTGTGCTTACTGACCTACATTGGCACCTGGTTCAGCAACGCCTCGATTTTAAAACTCTCATCCTTGTTTTCAAATCCCTCCATGGCCTCGCCCCTCCCTATCTCTGTAACATCCTCCAGCCCCACCTCTCCAAGATATCTGCACTCTTCTAATTCTGGCCTCTTGAACAGCCCTGGTTATAATCACATGACCATTGGTGGCCATGCATTCAGCTGACAAGGCGCTGAGCTCTGAAATTCCCTCCCTAAAGCTCTCTACCTCTCTTTCCTCCTTTGAAGCTACGTTCCTTAAAACCTACCTGTTGCCCTAATATCTCCTTATGTGGCTTGGGGTTAAATCTTGTTTTGTAATGCTCCTGTGAAGTGCCTTGGGAGGTTTTACTACGTTTAAGGTGCTATATAAATACAAGTCGTTGTTGATGTTATGTGAAGACACTGGAGAAGCTTGAGTTGTACTCCTTCAAGCAGAGAAGGTTAAGAGGAGATTTGATAGAGGTGTTCAGAATTATGAACAGTTTGATAGAGTAAATAAGGAGAAACTGTTTCCAGTGGCGGAAGAGTCGGTGACCAGAGGACACCGATTTAAGGTGATTGGCAAAAGAACCAGAGGCGACTTGAGGAAAAAAGATTATGTAGTGAGTTGTTGTGATCTGGAATGCACTGCCTGAAAGGGTGATGGAAGCAGATTCAATTGTAATTTTCAAAAGAGAATTGGATAAACACTTGAAGGTAAAAAAAATAAAGGGCTATGGGGAAAGAGCAGGGGAGTGGCATTAATTGGATAGCTCTTTCAAAGAGCTGGTGCAAGCACAATGGGCCAAATAGCCTCCTTCTGTGCTCTATGATTCTATTCCTTCTGATTTGCCCCTCTCCCCCACCCAGGGACAGTGTTTGCCTTGTGGGGGCCATGCACAAAGGTTCGGTTTGGGGCCCCTACATTTTACTAGACAATTATAATAAATGCAACCTATTTAATCTGGTGCCAAATCAGTTGTCTGAGCTTTGTCACCTGTTTACTTTCCAACCTTTTTAAATATATAAAATAAAGACAATCGGATGGGCTAAAAGAAAAGAATAAATAGAGGTAAAACAAAACAAATGACAGCTGGGTCAGGATTCAATTTCATTTGTAATGCTATGGGTTACACTGCTGTTATCTTTAGTTTTGATATTCTGTGGTTAAACTTTATCTGCGCTCTTATTCAGCATCTGGAAAGTGTGACTGTCATTTCTCAGTATGTAGAGCAGCATCACTTAAACATTTTGTATGGAAATATTAGTTAACAGGATGGAGGAGACAGTAAGGCAAGAAGTAAGTTTTTTTAATAATCCGATGTAACTAGGTATTTAAGGGGGTGAAAGGTTATCGGGGGTAGATGGGAATGTGGCGTAATCAGATCAGCCAGGCTCGAGGGGCCGAGTGGCCTACTCTTGCTCCTAATTTGCATGTTCGTATGTACGAATGTATTTGGTCTTGATAATCTCCTTTGGGGGAGGAGTGACATCAGAGAAAGGGGCCTTTTCTGTACAATAAGCGAACTGGACAACCGGATTAAATGTAAGAATGTTAAGATCAGAAATGTGTGGTCAGAGCATGCAGCGTCTACGATTGAGAGCCAGGCTGGAATGCAGAGGGTGTGGGACGGAGATGAACACGGAATTGTTGAAACCTCAGCAGCACACTTGCTATTGTTAGGAGCAGCCAGTGATTCCTTCATTATGGCATACATTGAAGGGCATCGGTTCGCTCAAGAGAAAATTTTCTGAGTATGGGAAATAATTAGGCTCAAACCTACATGCCAATGACTGATTCATTTTTTATTTGTTCTAAGTAGCATGTTATCATCGTTTTGAGATGTGCGAAATTATTATTTTCATTCACAAAAATGAGTTCACATTTGAAATCGAGTAGAGTTAAGGAAAAGGAGGCAGTTAATGCATATTTTCCTGATTTCAAACTCATCTCACATTTTAAATCCCGCAGGAAGTACATTACTGAATTAAAATAAAATTATTTATATTTTGATATGTATTTTTAAAATGTTGATTAAATGATTGAGATTTGTGCATATTTTCTTTTATATTTATTAATATACACACTGGAACCGTTCAGGCCCCTGACTGGCTCAGGCATCCGTGCAATCACTGGACTGCGCGGTCCCTGTCCCTGACTGCACTTTCCCCTCGCTCCCCTTTCTCCTCTCTCCCCTTTTCCCTCTCCTCTTCCTTTCATAAGAACATAAGAAATAGGAGCAGGGGTAGGCCATTCAGCCCTTCGAGCCTGCTCCGCCATTCAATGAGATCATGGCTGATTTTCTGCCTCAACTCCATTCACCAGCCCTATCGCCACATCCCTTGATGCCGTTACTAGTCAGAAATCTATCGACTTCTGTTTTGAATATACCCAATGACTGAGCCTCCACAGCCCTCTGGGTAGAGAATTCCAAAGATTCACCACCCTCTGTGTGAAGAAATTTCTTCCCTCCTTCCCCCTTTCCTTCTGCCTCCTCCTTTTCCTTCCTGCTAATCTGGAATATTATATTGAACTGAACTTTTTTTTCCCATTGCAGAAACGGAAAGTGTATTTAAGTCCAGAGCTGTGCACTGATATTTATGCTGCACATTATGGAAAAATGTTCTTTCCCAGTTTAACAGCATTCATGAGTTCTGGACCAACTATTGCCATGGTTATTGCCAGAGATCAAGCTATAGCATACTGGAGGGAGTTGATTGGACCTGCAAATAGTGTAAAAGCAAAACAAACTCATCCAGGCAGGTGAGTGATCTTAGAAATTAGGGTGTGTGGAGAAAATCTGCGTCCCACTATGGTGGCAGCACCCTATCTGGAAACAGTTTTATCTTTCACTATGGTGGAACACCTTGGGGAGTAATTTTTATCTAATCTGCCGGTCAGTGAAAAATAACATGGGTGGCTGATCCTATCCTGTCAGTTTCCCACTGGGTGGGATAGGTTAAAATTTCTCCCCCCCACTCTTTCTGAAAGCAGAGCACCTAGTGGGCTAAATGCAGACATCATTTTCTTAATTGTTGCAGACTAGGCTTGGGTGTTCCTAATGACAAATTCTGTGAATTTTAAATCCACAGACTTTGTCATTAGGAGATGAAAGCTTTATCATAATTGAGCAGGTTCTGTTTATTCTTTATCAATTAATGATATGCTTAATATATTTTATATTTTAAAAGTAATGTAAGAAGTTCTGCAGTTTTACGTGTAAAAAAAGCTAGTAAAAATATATGATCCATTTGACCTGCTTTATCAACGTCTGCCTGTTCCAGTTTAAGGGCGCTATATGGGACGGATGACCTTAGGAATGCTGTACATGGTAGTGAGACCTTTTCTGCAGCAGAGAGGGAAATTCAGTTTATTTTTCCTGGCGGTAAGTCTTTAATCTGAAAAGGCTATAACTGTCTGAATTTCAAATCCCTACTTTTCTTAATGCATGTAATGGGGAGGGGTGGTCCCATTTTATCTGTCCCCTTATCTGTCGGTGCCAGAATAACAAGCAAAATAACTCAAAATGGCTTTGATTTGAGCAAAATGTTACGAGCAAGATCAGCCTCTGATTAAAAGTCATACAAAAACTGATGAAGGTTTCATAAAAGCATACATGTAGAGTTTCCTTGAAATAAGTTACACCACTGTTGCCCCTTCAAAAAAAAATTGCACACACGGGTTTCCTGGGTCTGCTCATTGGTGCAGCCATTGGTGTAAAATCTGTGTAAAATGGGTGTAAGCAGCTGATTTAGCTGTAAACTTATGTGCAGCATTTAAAAAGACAGTTCAACCTACACACTTTAGCAATAGACTGGTGGACAAACAGGTAAGAAAATAACAGTGCTTTGGTCTTTCAATTCACTGTCAAATAACTTCACTTCCATTTTAATTTTCTGCTTTGTGTTTATGTATTTAAAAAAAAGAAAGAGTCCAACTTAGATCCACACAGGAAGTGATGCAAACAAACTGCATTGACACAACTTGAAGGTAGAAGAGCAAAACATTGCCAGTCTCAAAAGCTACATAAAATCCTATGGTTTAGAGTGACTTAATTTGTGGTGCACTTGTAGACCTCCTGGTGGCAAGTTACAAAACATCATTGGCATAAGTCTGGGAGTAGGTCACCAACAGGGACTGACACAAGAAAGAGAAATGTAAATCGTTTATCCAAAGGGACACAGAATGTGAGGAAAGACATTGTGATTAAAGTACAATTAATATTAAAAAAAAATATTATTAAACTTTGTAATTGTTGGAAACACTGATAGATGGAATCTATGTCACCTTATACCCAAGATTGTATTTATGTTTTGTTGTTTTATATCAGTAAAAACAATAAGTTGAAAATAAACATTTTAACCTCCCTCCCCATCCCAAAAAATGCCTGAAATCCTGTAAGCCACTTACATCACTACAAATATTCATTAGGATGGTATATAAGCCTGAAAAAGTTTCCGCTTGATTGCGCTGGTTTTTTCGGCACAATTCCCCTGATATTGGCGTAACCGGTGCAAAAGATCGCAGCGTTTTAAGTGCAAATTGCGTTCAGCGCAACTCGAGTTTCTGTGATCTTTTGCGTTATTTTTAAAAATATTGCGCTAGAAGCAGGCCCTGCCCACAAAACTGGCCATGCTCCAGGGTGAATTGATCACCACTGGGAGTTTCCGCGAATTGCACTCGTTTGCAGGCCTTCGAGGAGGCTTTAAAAATTAAGCTGGATCTTTTGGGCCTGAGGTACATTTTGAAAGGGTTTGAATTTTTAAATTTTTTTAAAATTTACTAAGGAACTGACTACTGTACCCCAATATAACTAGAAAATAGTTTTGTGAATAAAAAAAAAAAAGGCATTTTCAGTCATTTAAAATTGGGTTACTCACGGGTGGTGGATTGCCACTGTGATTTAGAATGCTTATTTTTTGTGATAAACCCATTTTCAGCTGTATTAATCAAACTTTTACCAAGTTACCACTCTTAAATATATCAAGGAATTTTTTTTTTAAAGCTGAATTTTTTTTAAAATAATGTTTTAAAACACTCCCTGATTGCGCTGGTTCATGGCAGATTTTGCACTCGGCGATATGCAAATGAATTTGAGCGGAAACACGGAGGGAAAAACGTTTCAAAATGGCCACAACGTTGGGCGCAATTTGCGTCAGAATCGCCAATTGCACCCGAGGTGGAAACTCTACCCCAATCTGCTTGTATATTCCATGGTAGTGGAAATCTGTGACTCTCTTCTCCCCCCATCCTCCCCCCCCCCCCCCCCACACACAAAATAAAAGCTGTTACAGCTAGGTGAATTGAAAATTTCAAGACTGAGATTGATAGATTTTTGTTAGGCAAGGGTATTAAGGATTACGGAACCAAGGCAATAGATAGAGTTAAGATACAGATCAGCCATGATCTAATTGAATGGTGGAACAGGCTCGAGGGGCTGAATGGCCTCCTCCTCTTCCTATGTTCCTAATTCCTCCCTCTGCTATTTAACAGTGGTTAACTTGTTTATTTTAAATGGGTTGATGTTTATATTAAAATAACAGAAGAATTTGATACGAGTGTGCTAAATATTCAAATGATAACAACTCAGTAATTTACAGTCTATAAAAATATGATAATTCAAGATATTGATTTGTAACAATTGGAGTGATTATGGAGGACTTCACACATATATCAGCAAATTCACACACAATCCCAAAGTTACAACTCTTATCAAGCTATTACTGGAACAAAAAAGAGGGCAGAAAATTAATACGTTAGAATCTGATATAATTAAATTAAAGAATGTTTCCTTTTAAATAAATGTTGATCTTGTACATAATTGCATTGCAGTAGGGATCTTAAGTGGGCTGTATTATAATTTAATTAAGTCAATTGACACTCCGAGGAAACATTTTTAAATCCTCAATTGTCTGTTTTCTTCTGAGTGTCAGTTGACTTCAGTGAATTACAATACCACCTATTAATGGCATTAATGTAGACTATAAAGTAGTAGACTCTCCATTATCAAGGTGGCTGTCCTGTAACTTCAGCTAATGCTTACATGCTCACACACCAGTTCCAGGTTAAAACCCTGATCTGAGCAGAGCTAGCTGGCGGAAGGTGCTTTGATTAGGCTTGGTATCTGTAGGCTAAAACGACACTCCTGATCAATAGCCAATGGCTCTTGCTAGAAATGTGTGTGCATTGTTGCCAAGTGAAGACAGGTTCTAGGCCTAGTTGTGATGGTCTCAGCAGTTCAATGGCCTGCTGATGATCAAGCCTACATTTGTCCTGGCCAATATTTACCCTTCAATCAACATAACAAAAATAGACTATCTGGTCATTATCACGTTGCTGTTTGTGGGAGCTTGCTGTGCGCAAATTGGCTGCCGTGTTTCCTACATTGCAACAGTGACTACACTTCAAATAGTACTTCATTGGCTGTAAAATGCTTTGGGACATCTGGTGGTTATGAAAAGTTTTTTAAAAATTGTAATTTTTATTATAATGTAGAAAATTGACACTCCACAAATATAAAAATTAGTTTTTCAGGGCCATAACGTTTGTTTGGCAGTCAATACACTGTTAAAACCCCAGTTAGACCTATTCCAACAAGGCTTAACATTCAATGGGGTATTTAACAGTGATATTAGCGCAGAAAAGCCCAAGTTTTTATCAGTTTCAATAATTGGGGGGTGGGATTCCACGGCACAGCCTGTGTCAGAGCAGTGAATGACTGACCACATCTTCAGGATTTCTGCTTTTGGATGCGTATGCACTAAATCCTGAAGTTACAGTCAGTTTCAGAGGGGTAATGACGGTGAACGCTGACAGTTTGCCGTCATTACCCACAGCAAAGTCTGGGGCATTAGCTATAATTTACCTTATTAACAAGCATCATGTCTGTAAAACAATAAACTAAAGAAATTCTGTGGAGGCTCTTAGTAGCTTCACTTGGGGGAGCAGGAAAGTGGAAAAAATTATAACAAGGTTGTAGAGTATCACATTGCAAGTGTCTCACATGCATTTTCTCATGACTGGAATAAATAATTTACATTGCAAAAGGGCTGAAAGCAGATTGTTAGTCCTCAATGCCAGAAAATTGTACATAGCGAGGGGAGAAAAAGGTGCCTTATAATTGGCCTCAGTCCTCAATGAATTAATAAGGTTTTAGAAAACCTTGCTCTATATTAAAAAAAGTCTTGAGGTAAAAGACTGATTATTAATTCTTTACAGCTACTGTTGACCCGCTTCCAGCTGGAGAGGTTGCAATGAACTACCTGAGCAGATTTGTAAATCCTATATTGTTGTCTGGACTGACTGAACTCTGCAAGCAGAAACCCACAGACCCTATTGTAAGTACTCTTCAGTCGGTGAATCTTGTACATTAATGTATGTATTAAATGCTCATTAACTCATTCCTATTTACCTAGGACATTATTTTTATTTACTATTTTTAAAGTGGACATAGAGGATAAATTTCAGTAATTTTGTGCTCTGTTGAAATCGAGCTTGTAACACCAGATTTTTTTCACTATTGGGGGGTTTGCATTACTTTCTGTTGTAAATTTTTGCAAGCATGCTTTCTGGCTTTGCTATATCTTAAGTTCCAGGATAGTGCTCCAGCCTGCTATGTGATGCACAGGCAGTAACTCCACACAATGCATTCCTGTTGTCAGCCTTACAATCGATTTGGTACCAAGAAGAGGGAGGTAAAATTTGTAGAGTATCACATTGCAAGTGTTTCATATGCTCTTCCTCGTGACTGGAATAAATAATTTACATTGCAAAAGGGCTGAAAGCAGATTGTTAGTCCTCAATGCCAGAAAATTGTACATAGTGAGGGGAGAAAAGGGTGTCTTATAATTGGCCTCAATCCTCAATGAATTAATGGGAAATGTAAGCCAGTAACCCCAGTTGGAAAGTGAGTATGTGTAGATTTCCAGTAAGGACAGGATCAAGTTCAGCCATGATGTCGCACTTCAGTGGTTGAATGGCCTGACATTTATTCTGTATGCTAACATGCTGGACAGAAGAGTGCTCTACACAAAAATATTGTATAAACTATACGTTGGAATTGATATTTCTCTCTTTGGCTTATAATTTGCAGCCACTGTATTTTATATATTCCTTGCCAGTCATCCTATGCTGCTGTGGGCATTTTTTTTAAATCACTGCTGCATTGTCATAAATTTCATCCAGTCAGTATCAGTGTATTTAGTAACCCCATCATTTTAAAGATTAAGATATATAGGAAATCCCTGTAAATATGATGAATATTAGGAATTTGTTCTCCTGTCTTTGTGATGCATATCCTGCATTGTACTGTAGGGAGCACTTGCATAAATAGAAGTACTGTTATCTATAGTTAGGGTGGATTTATTCTTTGAGACAAGAGCCATTGAGAGATTGTTTGCGCACTGTTCTTTTATCCCTGATGGAATGAAAGCCTCCTCTCTTTGCTGATTGCAAGGGCTTATGTGAAATGTGTTTTGGGCACTTTCACCTAGTTTCTAGTTGCATGGGCCTAAAATTCCAAATTGACCACAACTTGCCAATAAATAGACAATCTCATGTAGAGAGGCCATTGGGATGGCTAGTACACAAAATGCAGTATGACTTGCTGTTCTGAGACTGGATTGAATTAAGTTGTTGGGAAATAGTAGAGGGAGATTTAATCTGATCTAACCTGAAATGGGAAAACTAGATGCTAAAACTGGGTGGCCAGAGTGGAAATGGCTCCACTTCCTAACACTGAGATCCATCATATTGATGTGCATGAATAGTCACTATAAATTATCTTCAAAAAATTTTTTTTTAATCATTTTAATTTCATTTTATATTGTGTTCTCTTTCAGACCTGGCTTGCAGACTGGCTGATTGCAAACAATCCCAACAAACCAAACATACAGGAGGGTCGGTTAGAATAGCCATAAAAAGGGCTATTCTGACAGCCAGAAGTACTCTGATTTGCTGGAAAGGTGAAAAACAGCTACAACTTTCAGGAAATATACATTGCAACTGGAATTTGACCAATGCAAACAATGGATGGCTTTGAATTTTAATACATTCAACATATTTGAGGTTGTTATTGTTTTAATATAAAATTGGAAATAAGGTTATGGGCAATTTTTGGTGTTGTCAATGGATGGCAAATGCAGAAAAATACTGTACTGTATCACCAAGCATTACTACCCTTCACCTTGATGATCAACGAAAAGATGTGAAAATTCTAAATTATAATTTCTATGTGTTAAATGTTGATGTTCCCAATATCCCTTCTTTATTGGAAGGGTCAAGGGTTGCCAAGCTGGTAATGATTAGGATTTTATGTGCTGGACCTAGCTATTTGATGGGGGAACTCAATGGTCCTATGACAGCTCTTGAAGGAGATTGTTCCAGTACCTCCACTTCCTATCAGATATATCCTACTTGTAAACATAATTATTTAATATGTTTTTTCAAGTGTTTACCTAATTCTCTCAAACATTAACACAGCTTACATATCAACTTGTTATAGTTCATTCCATATTCTAATGATCCTTTGCTTGAAATAAAATTCTTCTTACTTCCCTCTTTATGCTTCTAGTACTAATCCAAAGGTAATGCTCACTTGTTACCAATTCATCAACCAGTGGAAATCATTTTTCACTATTTACACTTTCAAAGTTTTGAACACTTCTGTTAAATTTCCCCCTTAATCATATTTACTCCAATGAATACATCAATACTTTTTCAAGTTCTCTCATCTCTCATATAATCCTATTGAGTGTACATTACGTCCTTTTTGTGACTCCAATATCCTTTCAATTATCGGGTACCCAAACTCCATGCAGTACTCTAATTACGGCCTAACTAATATCTTGTATAGATCCATCATCACCTCCTTGCTTTTCCATTTAATGCCCCTATATGTAAAATTCAGAATTGCATTGACCGTTTTTATGGCTTTATTCATGTACATTCTTGCTTTTAACAATATGAATTGGTACAATTCCTGTTTCCAAAATCTGCCATTTTATAACTAACCATCCTCTATTATGGAGTATAGACCATCTGGGCCTGGTGATTTATCTACTTTAAGTCCCAGTAATTCTTTCAAACCCATTTATTTTTAATATTTATATCTGTTAATGATCCCCCTCCGCTCCCCCATGTTCTCCTCTGGTACTCCTGCAGGATTTCCTTCACCCTCCTCAGGATGTTTTCAGGACTGTATGTTGGACAAGCAGTCTGACAACACACAGGCAGTGGAGGTGTTGAAACACTGGGAACACCAAAGCCATCGTCTTCATCCTCCCACCACAAATTTCTGTACCTATGCCATCGATTCCACTCCCTCACTGGCCACTGTCTCAGGTTGAACCAGACTGTTTGCATCTTCGGCATCCTATTTGACCCTGACCTGAGCTTCCAACCCCATATCCTCTCCATCACAAAGACCACTAGTTCCACTTCTATAACTTTGCCTGTCTCTGCCCTTGCCAAAACTCTCATCCACAAGCCAGATTACACTTGTAAGAAGAGCTTTAGGTGTTTTTCTATGTTAAAGGCACTATATAAATGCAAGTTGTTGCTAATTGAACTGTCTCCATATAGTTTTATTTACCACTTGATTTTTAACAACATTTGAATGATATTTTCTTTGGGTATATATGATATGTATAGCTATTTTAGAATTTTGCGTTGAATAATGATGTCAAAATGTAAAAATGAACTATATAGGTTTCTAAAATAAATTTACAAAAAGTAGGTGTATGTGAGTGAGTCAAATAAAAACGTTTTAGCTGTGCTATCCCTTGAATGAAATGGGCATTTACAATACCAAAGTAGCTGCCTGGAAAAAGAATTAGATTCAAGGATGAGATCTTTAGAAATCCAGCCCTGCATCATCCACTCTTACACAGTTGAGTATATGGATTTTCAAAAGATGCTTTATAAGATATCACATAGGAAGTCAGTATTCGGTCATTTGGTCATATGCTCTCTTCAGTGTATATATAAATGATCTGGATTCAGGTATTGGGGTAAAATATCAAATTTGCAGCTGACACAAACATAATGCCACCTACAGTCCTCTTCACAGTTCATTAAGTGGACAGACAGGTTAGTAAATTGGGCAGATAGATTATGGATGAAACCTAATGCAGAGAAATGTATTTTGGAAGGAAGAATGAGTGGTAACATACATGAGTGAAACTTTAAGAGGAACAGAGAAACCCAGGGGACCAGATATACAAATCCTTAAAAGTGGAAGGAGATGAAAACCAGCTAGTCTAAAGAGGACATCTGCTGTTCTCAAGATGAATGGGGATCATTCTGGCTAATTGGGCTGTCATGAGAAAATTGACCCTCGTTGTATCCAGAATTTGTTCATCCCTGTTTGGCATAAAAATAAAACAAAAAAGGTGACTCAACCGTGGCTAACAAGGGAAATTAGGGATAGCATAAGATCCAAGGAGAGGACATATAAATTGGCCAGAAAAAGCAGTAAACCTGAGGATTGGGAGCAGTTTAGGATTCAGCAAAGGAGGACAAAGGGATTAATTAAGAGGGGGGAAATAGAGTATGAGAGTAAGCTTGCAGAGAACATAAAAACTGACTGTTATAGATATGTGAAGAGAAAAAGATTGGTGAAGTCAAGTGTAGGTCCCTTGCAGTCAGAATCAGGGGAATTTATAATGGGGAACAAAGAAATGGCCGACTAATTATTCACAAAGGAGGACACAAATAACCTCCCAGAGATGTCGGGGAACATAGGGTCTAATGAGAGGGAGGAACTGAAAGAAATCAGTATTTGTAGGGAAATGGTGTTAGGGAAATTGACAGGATTGAAGGCCGATAAATCCCCAGGGCCTGATAATCTACATTCTAGGGTACTTGAGGAAGTGGCCCTAGAAATAGTAGATGCTTTGCTAGTCATCTTCCAAAATTCGATAGACTCTGGAACAGTTCCCATGGATTGGAGGGTAGCTAATGTTACCTCACTATTCAAAAAAGGTGGTAGAAAATGGGGAATTATAGCCTGACATCAGTAGTGGGGAAAATGCTAGAGTCCATTATAAAAGATGTAATAGCAGAGCACTTGGAAAACAGTGACAGGATCGGACAAAGTCAACATGGATTTACAAAAGGTAAATCGTGCTTGAATAATCTACTGGAATTTTTTGAGGATGTAACTGGTAGAATAGATATGTAGGGGTTTTTTCCTGCTCTCTTGCCCGTTCTGGCCCCCTGCCAGGCTTCGTGCAAGAATTACCCTTGAGTGGTTCGACCCACCCCCCCCTACGGTTCTAGACCTTGGACTTAGATGCAGAGAACAGTAGTGCAGAGAAGAGGACTCAATAGACCAGGCTGAATAGCACGAAATGGATGCTTTTATTTTTGAACAGTTTGAAGCATTACAAAATACATGTCATAGGCACAGATTAAAATAACTACAATCATGCACAAATTTATGAACTTGACTCTATGGAAATGGGGAACACACGGCACATCGTAAAAGGGGAAACACATTACGATTTCCCTTAACTCCCTCCCCTATACCTAAACTAAGTTTCGACCTGGGGAACTTGGGATCATGCTCACCACTCTCGAAATCGCGAAAAGGGGTTCGCAGACCTTTTAACACCGCTTCCCGTCGTCACGTGGATTGGAAGCTTCTGGCGCAGTCGATATTCTCTCCTCCCTCGAGGCGGTGGGGTAGACCCAGCCTCGATGAGCGCTCGTCAAGGTTGAGATCCACTAAGTCGATTTGGGTTCATGGAGCAGACCCAGATGCAGGCTATGCACATGGGAGAATCTTGTGGCCTAGATCGCCAGTCCTCCAGAGGGTTTCTTCTCCGTCGGCCTGGGTCGTCGATGATCTCCCGACCCCAGTACCCGGGCCACCCTCGTCGCCTTCTCGTCGTGGCCGAGCCTTGTTTGGCTGAACACCGGCCACGTTGTCCTTTTTCCGAAACCGTCCGTCTTTAAAAAGACGAAAACGTTTTCATCGATCTGCCGAAGTGGAAGAGGCGCCGATCCGGGCACCGTCCGCCCTTCGTTCGTTCCTCGTAGAAGAAAGTTCTTGAAGAAATGGAAGCCTGAAGTCGCCCAACAAGAAGCCGTGGCAGTGAAGAAGAAGTAACCTAGATGGACTTTCAATCCATAGTTATACTCTTTTGGGACAGTCTTATCTCCCGCCAAATCATAGTCCTGTCTTTGTATTAATTTTGGCGGGCAGAAATCTCTGCAGGGGCGCTTTGTCTTGTAACGGAGCCGGTGATAACTTAAACTGGCCTTCCTGGCCGATAATGTCTGTTAATGTCCTTTGCATTGTCACCGCGGCTCGGTTCGCATATTGATCGGTCCGGACATTTTCCTTGATGGCTGCTAAACGGTTTTTCCTTTGTACGATAAATGGGTATAAGTGTTTTTACATTGTCCGCCCATATCTTGATGGGCCCCATCCTGTACTTATAATCCATTGAATATGTATGCTGTTGCTCTGAGTTTCGGTTCCCAGATACTGGCTTTCGTGGGCTCACTGTCTTCAATCCACAAGCCTGTCTGGCTTGCAGTAACAGAAATAAAATGGTTCATAAACTGATCACGGGGCCTGGCGGCCATTTTGTATGCCCTTTTTATCAAAGGTTTTTCTGTGCAAGCTTACTTTGGTCAATAAACAGTCTTATTTTATCCAGTTTTCTTGCGTGATTTTTGCTGAAAATTGCGAATCTTACAGATAAGAGAGAACCAGTGGATGTGGTGTATTTGGACTTTCAGAAGGCTTTCGGTAAGGTCCTGCATAAGAGATTAGCGTGTAAAGTTAAGGCACATGGGATTGGGGGCAAGATACTGACTTGGATAAAGAACTGGTTGGCAGACAGGAAGCAAAGAGTTGGAATAAACGGCTCTTTTTCCGAGTGGCAGGCAGTGACTAGTGGGCTACCGCAGGGATCGGTCCTGGGACCCCAACTATTCACAATATATATTAATGATCTAGACGAGGGAACTAGATGTAATATCTCCAAGTTTGCAGACGACACAAAGCTGGGTGGGCGTGTGTGCTGTGAGGAGGATGCCGAGAAACTCCAGTATGATTTGGACAGGTTGGGTGATTGGGCAGAAGCATGGCAGATGCTGTATAATGTGGATAAATGTGAGGTTATCCGCTTTGGTGACAAAAACAGGAAGGCAGATTATTATCTGAATGGCAATAGATTGGGAGAAGGGGAAGTGCAACGAGACCTGGGTGTCCTTGTGCACCAGTCGCTGAAGGTAAGCATGCAGGTGCAGCAGGCGGTTAAGAAGGCAAATGGTATGTTGGCCTTTGTAGCGAGAGGGTTCGAATACAGGAACAAGGATGTCTTGCTGCAGTTGTACAGGGCCTTGATGAGACCACACCTTGAGTATTGTGTGCAGTTTTGGTCGCCTTATCTGAGGAAGGACGTTCTTGCCATGGAGGGAGTGCAGCGAAGATTCACCAGACTGATACCTAGGATGGCAGGAATGACGTATGAGGAGAGATTGGGTCGATTGGGCTTATACTCGCTGGAGTTTAGAAGAATGAGAGGGGATCTCATTGAAACTTATAAAATTCTAACAGGACTAGACAGACTAGATGCAGGAAGGATGTTCCCGATGGCTGGGGAGTCCAGAACCAGGGGTCACAGTCTAAGGATAAGGGGTAAGCCATTTAGGACAGCGATGAGGAGGAATTTCTTCACCCAGAGAGTGGTGAGCATGTGGAATTCTCTACCACAGAAGGCAGTGGAGGCCAATTCATTAAAGATATTCAAGAAGGAGTTAGATATATTTCTTAAGGCTAAAGGGATCAAGGGATATGGGGAGAAAGCAGGAACAGGGTACTGAATTTGGATGATGAGCCATGATCTCATTGAATGGCAGAGCAGGCTCGAGGGGCCGAATGGCCTACTCCTGCTCCTATCTTCTATTTTTCTATGTTTCTATGTCTTGCTATTTGGCAGGGAGAGCATACCAACCATTTTGAAGTAGAGTTATGATTTAATCAAGTTGTATGTGTTCGGTGCTCCTCTGAACTTCCCTCACTTGCTCCATTAAAACTCCAAATATGTTGTCCTACACATCCCACCTCCTCCCTATGAGGAGAGATTGAGTAGAATGGGCCTATACTCTCTGGAGTTTAGAAGAATGAGAGGTGATCGCATTGAAACCTATAAGATTCTGAAGGGGGATTGACAGGGTAGATGCTGAGAGGTTGTTTCCCCTGGCTGGAGAGTCTAGAACCAGGGGTCACAGTCTCAGGATAAGGGGTCGGCCATTTAGGACTGAGATGAGGAGGAATTTCTTCACTCAGAGGGTTGTGAATCTTTGGAATTCTCTGCCTCAGAGAGCTGTGGATGCTCAGTCGTTGAGTATATTCAAGACAGAGATCGATAGATTTTTGGACTCTAGGGAAATCAAGGGATATGGGGAACAGGCGGGAAAGTGGTGTTGAGGTCGAGGAACAGCCATGATCTTATTGAATGGCGGAGCAGGCTCAAGGGGCTGTATGGCCGACTCCTGCTCCTATTTCTTATGTTCTTATGGACAGACTCATGGCATAGCCTCTTGAGTGTCGGGCTGTTTTTCCCGGCACCCCGCTCCCCGGTGGTCCAGCAGGGCCCCAGGTGCGTGCAGCGCTAGGCCCCTCCCCTTTAATCAGGGGAGGGAGGCCTGCAATACTGCGGTGCTACATGCCAATGCGCGTGGTGCTGTTGCACGTAGCGCTGCGATATTCACTTGTAGCGCCCCAGGACTGGAGGGGGAGAGTTTCCAGTAGCACCCCCTGCCTCCTGCTTGGGGCGCTGTCACTGAATTTACAGCGTTGGGGCGCTAACTTTTTTGGGGCACGTGAAGTTAGCGCCCAAAAGGGGGCGCCACCGAATCTTTCCCCCAAAGTGTATAAAAGCAAGGAAGTTATGCTAAACCTTTATAAATCACTGGTTAGACCTCAACTGGAGTATTGCATCCAATTCTGGGCAGCGCGCTTTAGGAAGGACATCAAGGCCTCAGAGAGGGTGCAGAGGAGATTTACCAGAATGGTTCCAGGGATGTGAGATTTCAGTTATGTGGAGAGACTGGAGAAGCTGGGGCTGTTCTCCTCAGAGCAGAGATTTGTTAAGGGGAGATTTGATAGAGATGCAGGAAGGATGTTCCTGATGGCGGGGGAGTCCAGAACCAGGGGTCACAGTCTAAGGATAAGGGGTAAGCCATTTAGGACAGAGATGAGGAGGAATTTCTTCACCCAGAGAGTGGTGAACCTGTGGAATTCTCTACCACAGAAGGCAGTTGAGGCCAATTCATCTATATATATAAATCGGTACTTCTGTCATTCTGTCTGTCTATCTGTCTGTCATCGCGTGTGCGTCTGGGGGCTATGCGCTCAAAAGTTACAGGGCGTACCTACGCGCGCGTTACCTCCAAAGAAAGCTTACACTTCCGAGACGGTTTTAAGCGTATTTACGTTTCGGCCGGGCTAAAATCGCGCCCGCGGTATCCGAAAAACCTTCAACGCTCCGCTCATTAGCATCTCATTATCCGCTCATTAGCGACAGAGTGACCTCGAGGTCGACCAATCGTACGGCGGCTTGCTGCCGCGTGCGGCCGGGCCCTCCTACGGTCGAGTGACGGGACGATTGACCAATCCTACGCTTTGGTGACCTGACGGTCGACCAATCGGTGCGTGTGTGGGCGGGCCTTATCGTTCTGAACCGAGGTGAGTCGCCGCCATCTTGATTCCAAACTTTTCCTTTCTTTTTCCCGCTTTCTGCGTCTTTAAAAAAAACGTTGCTTTTAAAACACACATTGTTTTAAAAAAAAATGATTTAGAAAGTAATTAACTTAACTCATCTCATTAATTTTCCTACCTTTCCCCGTTTTTCCAGGTAGGCCTCCAAGCCTCGGCGTCTCCTCCGCACCCACGCCCGAGCTAGGCACCTCCTGGCCCCACTCGAAGGCTGGAGGGGCGGGCCTCAGCCCAGCGCCGCTACCTTACTAAAGGGTGCACGCGCAGCAGGAGCAGCTGAGACGCGGCGTCTCTCTCTCTGGCTCGGCCGGGGGTGGGGCTTGGTCAGCGTCAACGGTTACCCTGGCAACCGGGCCCTCCGGCCGTCTCGCACAGCCGCAATCTTGAAGCCAGCTCGGGAGGCCGGTGCTCGGAAGATCGCGCCTCCGGAGTTCGATGCTTGGTTGGTGGGGGGGGGCGAGCCTCGGGGGTGGGTGGGTGGGGGGGGCGAGTCTCGGGGGGCCAACCTCTGGAGTTCGGGGGGTGGGGATCAGGGGGCTCGGGAGTTTGGGGGGACGGGGATCAGGGGGCTCGTGGACTCTCCCCCTTCCCCTCCCCCCCTCCCTCCTCTCCCCCCCTCCTCTCTCCTCCTCCCTCCTCCCCCTCCTCCTCCCGCCCCTTCTTCCCCCCTCCTCTCGCCCCTTCTTCCCCCCTCCTCTCTCTCCTCCTCCCTCCTCCCCGCCCTCCCCTCCCCCCCCGCCCTCCCCCTCCCCTCCCCCCGCCCTCCCTTCCCCTCCCCTCCCCCTCCCTTCCCCTCCCCCCCCGCCCTCCCCCCTCCCCCTCCCCTCCCTCTCTTCCCCCCAGTCGCTCTCTCTCTTCCCCCCAGTCGCTCTCTCTCTTCCCCCCAGTCGCTCTCTCTCTTCCCCCCAGTCGCTCTCTCTCTTCCCCCCAGTCGCTCTCTCTCTCTCTTCCAAAAACAACATGCCCTCGAAAAAGCCTCGGCACCGCCGGGCACTCCAGCTAGTTAAATATATTCAAGAAGGAGTTGGATATATTTCTTGAGGCTAAAGGGATCAAGGGATATGGGGAGAAAGCAGGGACAGGGTACTGAATTTCGATGATCAGCCATGATCTCATTGAATGGCGGAGCAGCCTCGAGGGGCCGAATGGCCTACTCCTGCTCCTATCTTCTATTATGTTTCTATGTTTCAGTCTCCTAAGCATACATGTGGAAGCTGAGCTCATACTTCCTGATGACGTTGCCAAGAGGTTGCTTGCAGTTGGTGAAGAGGAGGGAATAATTTATTGATATTTTCCAATGTTTGGGACAGTGTGAAGTAAATAGAATGGGTGAACATGTGAATATGAAATGATACAGAACAATGGAAAGAGTGGTGGGCAGACAATCTGTTCCCTGGAAAGTTGCCTTTCGCACATACTCTCAGATGGAAGTTTTTCCTGAATCCATATCACTCTGAAACATTTCAAGTCGCGCAGTACATCATCTGAGTGCGATCCATGTTCACAACGCTCTGTAGCTGTCAAGATCACGGTATTCAGAGGCACGTTACAATGGGGTTGTACTGTACATCAAATAGTAGTAAGAGTATTGTGCTATGCACATTTCTGCAATTAATTTATCTTGAGATTTGTAAATTATCATAACGATGACAAAGAGGCTAAGGTCTGATGTGCATTGTTGCTACGGCACCTACCGTTCTATGAAAGATGTGATAATTAATTGTTCCAACATAGGCTGAGGCATTTGTTCTAATGCTATAAACTCGCTACACCGTTATTGCAGACATTGGGGTGGAATTTTGAGGGTAGCATCATATCAAGGCTAGATGCATTTACCTAAGTCACCGAACATTATTATAATATCTATTTCAGATCTCCAGTATGTGCAGATATTATCTTTTTATTTTTAGAACGTAATAAATACTTGGAACTGCTGCGGAGTTGTATGGATCAGATTCCAACCTTTGGCTTGGTGCTGATAGGTTTGTGACTCGGTGATGTTATTATGGGGCTGGGATTGGAAAATATAAATTGGGGTTTGTGGTGCGAGGGAATGGAGTATGGGACTGCGAGGAAAAACAGGCTGAAACAAGGGAGCTGTAGAGCACTGGCAGCAGGCAAGGTGGGAAACGGACACGGGCTTGGAAGAAATAAATTGCAACAGCAAATCACCGTCCGGGCTCTCTTTACCCTCATTGGTCGAGTGCAATCAGGCGTGTCACATACTTTCTAAGAGCCAATGAGATTGGTAGAGCGCGTCACAAACAGCCTGATCATATGACAACCGAATTGCCAATAAGAATACTCCAAGGGGTCCCCCCTCCCCCATGGTTTAGAGGCTGAATAAATTGAATTTGACTGATAATATAATGCTTTAAATTTCTCTATCATTGTTCAGTATATTTGAGAACAAAGGGAAAATTTTAAAGAACCTTAATTGTAAAATAATATTATTACAACAATAAAGGAAAATAAAATGTTTCCGCCCGGTTTCGAACCGGGGACCTTTCGCGTGTGAGGCGAACGTGATAACCACTACACTACGGAAACTGTCGTGGCCAAAGCCTTGCTGACAGCCACTTTGTCATATTCAGATCCAGATTAGATTTCGATTTTTTTTACTGGTTTGAGCTTAGTAATTGACCGCTTTCAGCATAAATTGTATGTCATCATTTTGCCTAAACCTCTATGGCAACCGTAGTGTCGGTCGCAATTATTGAAAAGGATTCAGGACAGAACAGACTTTTCAGTGAATACTGAGAGTGTGATATTTTTATTCGTTGTTTCTCCCACGGATCATCAAATAGGTTTAGGATTTTAGAAATGCTGTCCTGATACTTTGTGACCTTTGGCCTGGCACGCAACTTTGTGGTCATTTTATTATTAAAGCTTCCATAAACTGTAGGTGGATTCTCCGTGTGATTTGCCTCGCCATTTTACTCGGTCATATTTTAAATGCTTCCCATTAAATTTATGTCAAAATGTAAAACAATACAAATTATTGAATTAAATTGTTTCTCCCCCACCCCCCTCAAAAAAAGTGTTTCCGCCCGGTTTCGAACCGGGGACCTTTCGCGTGTTAGGCGAACGTGATAACCACTACACTACGGAAACTGCAATGCAAAGTGGGGTCCAAGACATTCAATTCAACGTCAGCCAGTAAATTCTGAACTTCCTGTCACCATCATCGGCACCCCGTGACCCCGTGACCCGAAGGCGCGGCTCCAGCTAACGGCATCGTAACGGCCGTCAGTTGCCCCGGTGATGGTGCTGTATCGGGCGTCATCAGGCTGCCATTCCGAACGAGACTTTAGCTCTTTATTTTTATGGGTAATCTGTCTCTTCTGCGATATGATTTTACTACATCTTCTAATTTGTTGTCCCCCCCTCCGATTTTATTCCCACAAATTAACCCCTCCTTCCACTTAACACCATAGATTTGCCTTTCGGGGATGCAGTTTATGCTGAGTGTTCTCTAGTAATATGTCTCAGCTTTCTATTTTATGTATAAATGACATTTTATATTTATTCATTAGCAAAATCCAACAATTATCACGTCCCCCTCCACCTGCCTCCGTGATTACTTCCAATGAATTCGGGGCTGCGTGATTTTCCTCGGAGTTTTCTCAGAGGAGGGAGGAGGAGGTTTGCAGCAAAACATAGAAACATAGAAGATAGGAGCAGGAGTAGGCCATTCGGCGTCTCGAGCCTGCTCCGCCATTTAATGAGATCATGGCTGATCATCCAAATTCAGTACCCTGTCCCTGCTTTCTCCCCATATCCCTTGATCCCTTTAGCCTTAAGAAATATATCTAACTCCTTCTTGAATATATTTAACTAGCTGGAGTGCCCGGCGGTGCCAAGGGTTTATTGAGGGCATGTTGTTATGAAAAAAGTACAAATAATTTTTACATATATAAATGAGTTTGTCTGTCTGTGTGGGAAGGAGAGAGAGAGAGAGAGGGAAGAGAGAGACCCCTTTAGATGTCACACCAGCCATCGCAAATCGGAACAACCTTGATCGTGAAATAAATAAAAGCGGTAGGGAGGTAGTGCAACTCTGCCGAGCCTTAGGCCTGTACATAGTTAACGGTAGGTTCAGAGGGGACTCCCTAGGGAGACTCACATACTCCTCAACTCTTGGGTCTAGTGTGGTGGACTATACAATCACTGACCTGGACCCCTGCGATATCAACTCATTCACTGTCAGGCAGCAATCCCCCCTCTCAGACCATAACCAAATAAATATGTACCTTAAACTTTCTGCCCAAACTACAGACACAAAAAAGGAACCCAGTAAGCTCCATAAAATAAACCAGACATACAGATGGGCCCCAGACAGTGGAGAAAAATTCATCACAGCACTAAAGTCACCTGATCTCACAAGTAAAATATCAAAATTTAAAGAAAACCCATACGAGATCACCAGAGATGGTGTAAACATGGCCATAGAGGATATAAATATGATCTTCCATGAGGCAGCTGTAAAAGCCGACCTTGTGAAACAGAAGAGGAAGCGTCACAAAAGACAAAATAAAAATAAGAAATGGTTTGACCACGAATGCAAAAATGCCAGAAAAGACCTGAGAAAAATATCAAACCAAAAGCATCACCAACCAAACAATCCGGACCTACGTACTAGATACAATGAAACCCTCAAAAGATATAAACACACCATTAGGAACAAAACACAAAACTATACCCACAAAATACTCGAAGAAATTGAAAACTCCACCAATCCAAAACAATTCTGGGAAATGTGGAATAACCTGAGTACAACACAATTGCAAGCATTACCAATCCAAGATGGCGACATCTGGAGAACACATTTTGAAAACCTCTACAAAGACATCCCAATAAACGAAACAAACCCAAGTCAACATCAGGTCACAGAAAAACTCCACACATTAGAAGCAACAATTAAAGACAACCAAAACCCTCTAGACTCCCCAATCACATGGAAAGAACTGGCCACAAAAACAAAATCTCTCCACCTAAAGAAAGCCTGTGGCCCAGACAACATCAAAAATGAAATGCTCAAGTTCAGCAATATGGAGATGCAGGGTGCGATACTCAAACTATTCAACATCATATTACGCTCAGGCTGTTTTCCCGATATCTGGTGCCAAGGACTAATCTCCCCCATATATAAAAGTGGAAACAAATCAGACCCAAATAACTACCGCGGCATCTGTGTCAACAGTTGTCTAGGGAAGTTATTCTGCAGTATTCTAAATAGTAGATTACTTGATTTTCTTAACAAACATAATATCCTCAGAAAAAACCAAATAGGCTTTCTTCCAAAACACCGCACAGCCGACCATATCTATACCCTTCACACCCTCATTGGAAAACATATACACCAAACAAAAAATGGGAAAATATTCGCCTGTTTCATCGACTTCAAGAAAGCCTTTGATTCTATATGGCACGAAGGGCTCTATTATAAACTTCTTCAGTGTGGAATAGGGGGCAAAGTCTATGACCTTATTAAATCAATGTATCTGAAAAACATATGCGGGGTCAAAATTGGAGACAAACGCACCGATTTCTTCACCCAGAGAAGAGGCGTCCGGCAGGGCTGCAATTTGAGCCCGACCCTGTTCAACATATACATAAATGAATTAGCAGACATGCTGGGGCAAAGCGAGTCACCAGGTCTCCGTCTCCTGGATGGAGAAGTGAAATCCCTGTTCTATGCGGATGACCTGGTTCTGCTGTCTCCCACAGAACAGGGATTACAGCAACAACTAGACCTACTCGACAAATACTGCCAAAATTGGGCTCTAACAGTAAATCTAAAGAAAACCAACATCATGATTTTTCAAAAAAGGCCCAGATGTCAGGAAAACAAATACCAGTTTACCCTCAGTGATACCACTATAGGACACACTATGAGCTACACCTACCTTGGTCTAACTATTACAGCATCAGGGAGCTTCAGCATAGCAGTGAATGCACTAAAAGAAAAAGCCCGAAGAGCCCTATATGCAATAAAAAGAAAATTCTACAACATCCAGATCCCAATCAAAATCTGGCTCAAAATATTTGACAGCATAATCCTGCCCATTGCACTGTACGGTAGTGAAGTATGGGGCCCGCTAAATCACCAAAGCTACACTAAATGGGGAAAAACACACAATAGAAGCCCTACATGCAGAATTCTGCCGAAGCATCCTTCGCACCCAAAGAAAAACGCCAACAAATGCATGCAGAGCCGAACTAGGCAGATACCCACTGATAATAAACATCCAAAAACGAGCACTAAACTTCCTAAATCACCTCAAATCTAGCTCCCCAGACACCCTTCATTTCAAAGCCTTTCAGACCCAAGAGCTAAACCCAGAAAAGAGTCCCCTGAGTCAGCTGCTACTGAAACTAAGTACTCAGCCGGACCCTGACCAGCCCCAGACCAACACAGCCGTCCAAACACCAATCCGAGTGAACCAAATCATTAAAAAATGCAAAGAAACCTACCTGGAACATTGGAACAAAATAACCAAAAGCCAAAGCAGATTAGAATGTTACCGGGCCCTAAAAAGAGAATATAAACTGGCAGACTACCTCACGACCATCAGAGACACAAAACAGAGACAGACCCTCACCAGGTACAGACTAAGCGACCACCAACTGGAAATTGAAAAAGGCAGATACAAGAAATCCTGGCAGCCTGGAGAGAATAGAATATGCGATCAATGTCTGGCTGGCGAGGTTGAAACAGAAATGCATTTCCTCCTAAAATGCGAAAAATTCAACACATCAAGAAACATATTATTCAACAAGCTAAGCCAAACAACCCCAGATTTCAAGGAATTGGATGATCTGTCAAAATTGAGATTAGTCCTAGGAGAAGGAGACAGACCATACCTTGGGGCTAAATATGTAACAACATGTCACAACCTGAGGACTGTTTAAAAGTAAGACTGTTTAAAATTAATATTGAACGTACCAAATGAAGTACAAAGACTGTTTAAAATTAATATTGTTTAAAAGTAATATTGTATGTACCCAACAAATGTCAAATCGATTGACACCTACAGAATGTTAGAAAACTGTACCTTTTTGCAATGTAAGCTTTGGCAATATGGTTCTCTGTAAACTTTCATGCCAATAAAGCATTTGAATTGAATTGAATTGAATTGAGAGGGAAAGAGAGGGGGAAGGAGAGAGAGAGGGGGAAGGAGAGAGAGAGAGGGGGAAGGAGAGCGGGGGAAGGAGAGAGAGGGAAGGAGAGAGAGAGAGGGAAAGAGAGAGGGAAGGAGAGAGAGACAGAGAGAAGGAGAGAGAGAGAGCGAGGGAAGGAGAGAGAGGGAAGGAGAGAGAGAGGGAAGGAGCGAGAGAGAGAGAGGGAAGGAGCGAGAGAGAGAGAAGGAGAGAGACAGAGAGGGAAGGAGAGAGAGAGGGAAGGAGAGCGAGAGAAAGAGAGGGAAGGAGAGAGAGAGGGAAGGAGAGAGAGAGGGAAGGAGCGAGAGAGAGAGGGAAGGAGAGAGAGAGGGAAGGAGAGAGAGAGAGGGAAGGAGCGAGAGAGAGGGAAGGAGCGAGAGAGAGAGGGAAGGAGCGAGAGAGAGAGGGAAGGAGAGAGAGAGGGGAGAGAGAGAGGGAAGGAGCGAGAGAGGGAAGGAGAGAGAGAGGGGAGAGAGAGAGGGAAGGAGCGAGAGAGAGAGGGAAGAAGAGAGAGGGAAGGAGCGAGAGAGAGAGGGAAGAAGTGAGAGAGAGAGGGAAGGAGCGAGAGAGAGAGGGAAGGAGAGAGAGAGGGGAGAGAGAGGGAAGGAGAGAGAGAGAGAGGGAAGGAGAGAGAGAGGGAAGGAGAGAGAGAGAGAGAGGGAAGGAGAGAGAGAGAGGGAAGGAGAGAGAGCGAGGGAAGGAGAGGGAAGGAGAGAGAGAGGGAAGGAGAGAGAGAGGGAAGGAGAGAGAGTGGGAAGGAGCGAGAGAGAGAAGAAGTGAGAGAGAGGGAAGGAGAGAGTGGGAAGGAGCGAGAGAGAGAGAAGGAGAGAAAGATAGAGAGAGAGAGGAAAGGAGAGAGAGCGAGAGAGGGAAGGAGCGAGAGAGAGAGGGAAGGAGAGAGGGGAGAGAGAGGGGGAAGGAGAGAGAGAGAGGGAAGGAGGGAGAGAGGGGGAAGGAGCGAGAGAGAGAGAGGGAAGGAGAGAGAGGGAAGGAGAGAGAGAGAGGGAAGGAGAGAGGGAAGGAGAGAGAGAGAGAGGGAAGGAGAGAGAGGGAAGGAGAGAGAGAGAGGGAAGGAGAGAGAGAGAGGGAAGGAGAGAGAGAGAGGAAAGGAGAGAGAGAGAGAGGGAAGGAGAGAGAGAGAGGGAAGGAGAGAGAGAGAGGGAAGGAGAGAGAGAGAGAGACAGAGGGAAGGAGAGAGAGAGAGAGAGAGAGACGGAAGGAGAGAGGGATGGAGAGAGAGGGGTGGGGTGAAAGGGGTGGGGGAGGGAAAGGGGAAAGGGGTGGGGGGAAGGGGTGGGGGGAAAGGGGGTGGGGGGAAAGGGGTGGGGGGAAGGGGTGGGGGGAAAGGGGTGGGGGGAAAGGGGTGGGAAAGGGGGGGTGTGGGGGGAAAGGGGGGGTGGGGGGAAAGGTGGGGGGGTGGGGGATGAAGTTAGAAGTTGAAGGCGCTAGATAAATGCAAGCTGGGTTAACGGCGTTTATTATAATCCCTCTGACGGCCACTGCAATAAAGAGAGATATTTTGAAAGCATTGGCAGTGCAACGTCTCGCAGAGGTCGAGGCAGATACCGACCTGGATGAGCAGAGCCCGGCCACAGAAGCTCAGGAAGCGAGCGCCGGGGCGGCTGCAGAGGAGGAAGCAGCAGCCGAGCGAGAGCAGGGCGGCAGCGGCCAGCGCCATGGTGCGGCAGCCCGAGCGAGAGCGAGCCCGGGCGCCGTCGGTGCAGCCCCGCAGCGGAGCAGAGTCTCCAGCACCCGGCGCCACTCGGGCTCGGAGGCGGGCAGCCGGCACCGGCACAGCCGCTCGAAATGGCCGTCAAAGTAGGCGAGCCTCCGGGTGAAGGGCAGCAACCGCAGGCCGGAGCAGCAGCTCCTTCCCCGCCGGCCCATCATGGCTGCTCCTACTTCCGCAAGGCCGGGGTGACAGGAGAGAGGGGAGAAAGCGGCGGAGACCCCGTGGACAGCGTAGCGCCTGAGGCCCGGCCCGAGTCACCCGAGCTGAGCTCCCGCTCCCTCTGACCCGAAGAGCTCGGCAGTGACATCCTGCAGAGCGGAGAGGCCCGGGTGACAGGAGAGAGGGGAGAAAGCGGAGAGAAGGAACAGGCCAGCCTTTACCAAGATGGCGCCGATGGCGGGCCACTGGTTTGGAATCAGGCCCAGCGGGACGGGCGGTGCCTAGCTCGGGCGTGGCTGGCGAGGAGAGGCCGAGGCTTCGAGGCCTGCAGGCAGCTCATCCGCCGTGGATGCAACCAACCAGCGAGTGGAGAGGCCGGGGTGACAGGAGAGGGGAGAAAGCGGAGAGAAGGAGGAGGGTGAGGGTGGGACTGGGGCCCATGGTCGGATAGAGGCAGAGTTGCTCCATCACAAACAACAATGCCGCCGCTTGCTTTTCAGTTTGAAGGATTAGGCCCCGCCCACACACGCCATGAAACACCCCCCGTGACGCAGCGCGCTCCCCCCGTAAGATTGGTCAACCTTCACGTCACTCAATGCTAATGAGCGGATTTCCCCCGAATGATTGGCCAACTGCTAATGAGTGGAATTTTGGACGTTTTTTGTCTACTGTCCGAACAAGTTTTTTCTGACCAAAAAGTAAATATGCCCAGGACACCCTCCTAATCACAACCTTTCTTTTGATATAACATATGTGTAGGTACGCTCTATAACTTTTGAGTGATGCCCAGACAGACAGACAGAAACCACTATTTTTATATATATTAGACTAGCTGGAGTGCCCGGCGGTGCCGAGAGTCTTTTGAGGGCATGTTGTTGTTGGAAGAGAGAGAGAGCGACTGGGGGGAAGAGAGAGAGCGACTGGGGGGAAGAGAGAGAGCGACTGGGGGGAAGAGAGAGAGCGACTGGGGGGGAGAGAGCGACTGGGGGGAAGAGAGGGAGGGGGAGGGGTGGGGTGAGGGGGCGGGGGGAAGAGGGGGAGGGGGAGCGGGGGGGGAGGGGAGAGGAGGGGGGGGAGTCCCCGAGCCCTGCCCCCCGATGTCCCGAGCCCCGCCTTTCCAAGGCCCGATCTCACGAGGCCCGATCTCCGGAGTCCCGCGCCCCGCCCCCCCGATCTCCCGAGCGCCGATCTCCCGAGCGCCAATCTCCCGCCCCCCCCGATCTCCCGAGCGCCGATCTCCCGAGGCCCGATCTCCCGAGCGCCGATCTCCCGAGGCCCGATCTCCGGAGCGCCGATCTCCCGAGGCCCAATCTCCCGAGGCCCGATCTCCCGAGCGCCGATCTCCCCCCGATCTCCCGAGGCTTGCCACCCCCAACCCCCCCCCGATCTCCAGAGGTCCGATCTCCCGAGCCCCGCCCCCCGCCCGAGCCGGCTTCAAGAGCAGAGAGAGAGACGCCACCGCGCAACCTACCGCGTGAGGCCCGGCCGGACTCAAGTCGCGTGCGCTGACTCCTGCCCCACCCGCCTTTACTAACATGGCGGCGGTGGCGATGCTCAGCTCAGGCCCACCCCCTCCAGCCTTCACAAAGATGGCGGAGATCGCAAGCCGCTTGTTCAGCGCGACGGGAGGTGCCTAGCTCGGGCATGGCTGGGCAACAGAGGCCCAGGCTTACAGGCCTGGAAAAACGGTTAAAGGTAGGAAAATTCTAGATGTTACAGAAAAGATTTACAAATTAATTAACTTTTTTAAAAAACAATTTGTGTTTTAAAAGCAACTTTTTTTTTGCTGGAAATGTAGATTTGAAAAGAAACACACAGAAAGCGGGAAAAAGAAATGAAAAGTTTGGAATCAAGATGGCGGCGACTCACATCGGTTCAGAACGATAAGGCCCGCCCACACACGCGCCGATTGGTTGACCATCAGGTCACCAAAGCGTAGGATTGGTCAATCATCCTGTCACTCGACTCTAGGAGGGCCCGCCCGCACGCGCCAGGAACCCGCCGTACGATTGGTCGACCTCGACGTCACTCTATTGCTAATGAGCGGATAATGAGATGCTAATGAGCGGAATGTTGAACGTTTTTTGGATACCGCAGGCGCAATTTTTGTCTGGCCGAAACGTAAATATGCTTATGACGGTTCTGGAATCGTAAGCTTTCTTTCGATGTAACACACGTGTAGGTACGCTCTATAACTTTCGAGTTTATTCAATACAGACAGACAGACGGAATGACAGACAGATTGACCGCTTTATATATATAAATAGATAGATAGATGAATTGGCCTCAACTGTCTTCTGTGGTAGAGAATTCCACAGGTTCACCGCTCCCTGGGTGAAGAAATTCTCCCTCATCTCACATCTAAATGGCTTACCCCTTACCCTTAGACTATGACCCCTGGTTCTGGACTCCCCCGCCATCTGGAACATCCTTCCTGCATCTAGTGTGTCTAGTCCTGTTAGAATTTTATAAGTTTCAATGAGATCCCCTCTCATTCTTCTAAACTCTAGCGAATATAAGCCTAATCGACCCAATCTCTCCTCATACGTCATTCCTGCCATCCCAGGTATCAGTCTGGTGAATCTTCGCTGCACTCCCTCCATGGCAAGAACATCCTTCCTCAGATAAGGCGACCAAAACTGCACACGATACTCAAGGTGTTGTCTCACCAAGGCCCTGTACAACTGCAGCAAGACATCCTTGCTCCTGTACTCGAATCCTCTCGCTATGAAGGCCAACATACCATTTGCCTTCTTCACCGCCTGCTGCACCTGCATGCTTACCTTCAGCAACTGGTGCACAAGGACACCCAGGTCTCGTTGCACTTCCCCTTTTCCCAATCTATTGCCATTCAGATAATAATCTGTCTTCCTGTTTTTGCCACCAAAGTGGATAACCTCGCATTTATCCACATTATACTGCATCTGCCATGCATCTGCCCAATCACCCAACCTGCCCAAATCATACTGGAATTTCTCTGCATCCTCCTCACAGCACACGCGCCCACCCAGCTTTGTGTCATCTGCAAACTGGGAGATATTACATCTAGTTCCCTCGTCTAGATCATTAATATATATTGTGAATAGCTGGGGTCCTAGCACCGATCCCTATGGTATCCCACTAGTCACTGTCTGCCATTCAGAAAAAGACCCATTTATTCCAACTCTTTGCTTGCTGTCTGCCAACTAGTTCTCTATCCAAGTCAGTACCTTACCCCCAATCCCATGTGCTTTAACTTTGCACGCTAATCTCTTATGCGGGACCTTATCGAAAGCCTTCTGAAAGTCCAAATACACCACATCCACTGGTTCTCCCTTATCTATTCTACCAGTTACATCCACAAAAAATTCCAGTAGATTTGTCAAGCATGATTTACCTTTTGTAAATCCATGTTGACTTTGTCCGATCCTGTCACTGTTTTCCAAGTGCTCTGCTATTACATCTTTTAAAATGGACTCTAGCATTTTCCCCACTACCTATGTCAGGCTTACTGGTCTATAATTCCCTGTTTTCTCTCTACCACCTTTTTTAAATAGTGGGGTTACATTAGCTACCCTCCAATCCATGGGAACTGTTCCAGAGTCTATAGAATTTTGGAAGATGACCAGCAATGCATCTACTATTTCTAGGACCACTTCCTTTAGTACCCTGGGGATATATCGGCCTTCAATTCCGTCAATTTCCCTAACACCATTTCCCTATAAATACTGATTTCATTCAATTCCTCCCTCTCATTAGACCCTATGTTCCCCGACATCTCTGGGAGGTTATTTGTGTCCTCCTTTGTGAAGACAGGACCAAAGTATGTATTTAATTGGTCTGCCATTTCTTTGTTCCCTATTATAAATTCCCCTGATTCTGACTGCAAGGGACCTACGCTTAACTTCACTAATCTTTTTCTCTTCACATATCTATAGAAGCTTTTACAGTCAGTTTTTATGTTCCCTGCAAGCTTACTCTCATTCTATTTTCCCCCTCTTAATTAATCCCTTTGTCCTCCTTTGCTGAATCCTAAACTGCTCCCAATCCTCAGGTTTGCTGCTTTTTCTGGCCAATTTATATGTCCTCTCCTTGGATCTTATGCTATCCCTAATTTCCCTTGTTAGCCATGGTTGAGTCACCTTTTTTGTTTCATTTTTATGCCAAACAGGGATGAACAAATTCTGTAGTTCATCCATGCGATCTTTAAATGTTTGCCATTGCCTATCCACCATCAACCCTTTAAGTAATGCTCACCAATCCATCCTAGCCAACTCGCGCCTCATACCATCATAGTTTCCTTTATTTAAATTCAGGACCCTAGTCTCTGAGTCAACTACTTCACTCTCCATCTTAATGAAGAATTCCATCATATTATGATCGCTCCTCCCCAAGGGGCCTCGCACAACAAGATTGCTAATTAATCCTTTCTCATTAGATAATACCCAGTCTAAGATGGCCTGATCTCTAGTTGGTTCCTCGACATATTGGTCCAGGAAACCATCCCGTATACACTCTAGGAATTCCTCCTCGACAGTATTGTTACTAATTTGGGGTAAACTTGCCCGGTGCCTGAGCACAGCTTCCCCGAGAGGAATCATAAAGTGAAAGAGATTGCAGAGTGTCCAGAACCAGCGGCAGAGATGGGTGCTGTCAGAGGACGAAAACATTTCTAATTGCAACATACGAGTTGGATCAGAGGTGGCCAAATGGCTGCATATAAGTCACATCAGGGAAGGGGAGGCCGAGATGTAATTTTCAACAAGGAAGCCTATTCAAGTTAGCCACCAGTTTTAGAAGCAGGAGAGAATAGTTATGGAAAACCAGGCCCCTGCCTGATTTCACCCAACTGCGAGTTTTATGATTGCCTCGCCTATGAAGGTTGGTCGCGAGTAATCAGTGACCATTTAAAAATATCTATTACAATGTCAGCATTGTTTCTGTGTTAGCATCACATTTAATTTCTTGGTGACACTCCATTTATTTAAGTTGTTGTAGAATCACAAAATCATAGATTCTTACAGCACAGAAGGAGGTCATTGCATCCATTGCATCTGTGCTGGCTCTCTGAAGGAGCTCTCTACTTTGTCCCATTCTCCTTCACTTTTTGGCGTGCACTTTTAATAACCACAAAATTCTAACTTATGATCAATTTAATCCCAGTGAGCTGTGGTAGTTTGAAGTTTGGCTTCATGGGATCCTCAGGAGAGAGCATAGCACTGAATTTTGTCTGATTACACTCCTGTGTAACGCCTCATAGAGTCATAGGCCTAGAAATTCGGTGGGCTGCGCCACCAGTTAGCGCCTAAAGAGGGCACTCAGTGGCTTTAGCGCCACTGGCCACGCCTCCCGCGATATTTAGCGGGGCGCTAATGGCGGCGTTAGCCTGTAGCGCTGCGCTGCCACCGATGACGTCATCGGTGTGCGCAGCACCCCGCTACCGCCCCGATCACGATATTTGGTAGCGCCCGCCTCTGTAACGCCGTTCGCAAATCACGCCCGGTTCACGGGGCCTACCTGTGGCGGTAGTGGCACAAATTAAGGTGGAGGTGTGGGGCAGCCATTTTTTTCGGTGGCCACCTGCCAGCACCTCCTTCCCCGGCCTCCTGATCCCCCCCCACCCCCGGCCATGCCGGCTGTGTCCCGAGAGCCCGGCACTTCTCCTCGGTGCCGGGCTCTTTTGCCGTCACTCGCGATCGGTCATCGTGCTGGTGCAGGCCCCTCCCCCTTAAGAAGGGGAGGAAGGCCTGCAGTACTGCAGCGCGGCGTGCCGCAGCGTGTGGCGCTACGGCACGTTGCGCTGCGATATTCAGTTTCAGCGCCCCAAGAGGGACGTGGAGCGCCTCGAGCAGTGCCCCGCGTCCCTCTTGGGGCGCTCAAGCTGAATTTCCGGCGGGCGCAACTGCTCCGCTCGCAGTGGTAATTCCGGCGCCCAGGCGAGCTTGGCGCCCCGTTTGGGCCTCCACCGAATTTCTAGGCCATAGAGTTATACAGCACAGAAAGAGGCCCTTCGGCCCATCGTGTCTACGCCGGCCATCAAGCCCTATCCTAATCCCATTTTCCAGCACTTGGTCTGTAGCCTTGTATGCTATGGCATTTCAAGTGCTCATCTAAATGCTTCTTGAATGTTGTGAGGGTTCCTGCCTCTACCACCCTTTCAGGCAGTGAGTTCCAGATTCCAACCACCCTCTGGGTGAAAAAGTTTTTCCTCAAATCCCCTCTAAACCTCCTGCCCCTTACCTTGAAACTATGCCCCCTGGTTATTGACCCCGCTACTAAGGGGAAAAGTTCCTTTCTATCTACCCTATCTATGCCCCTCATAATTTTGTACACCTCAATCAGGTCCCCCCTCAGCCTTCTCTGCTCTAAGGAAAACAACCCCAGCCTGTCCAGTCTCACTTCATAGCTGAAGCGCCCCAGCTCTGGTAGCATCCTGGTGAATCTCCTCTGCACCCTCTCCAATGCAATCACATCCTTCTTATAGTGTGGCGATCAGAACTGCAAACAGTATTCCAGCTGTGGCCTAACTAGCATTTTGTACAGCTCCATCATAACCTCCCTGCTCTTATATTCTATGCCTCGGCAAATGAAGGCAAGTATCCCATATGCCTTCTTAACCACCTTTTCTACCTGTCCTGCTGCCTTCAGGGATCTATGTACATGCACACCAAGGTCCCTCTAATCCTCTGTCCTTCCTAGGGTCCTACCATTCATTGTATATTCCCTTGCCTTGTTAGTCCTCCCAAAATGCATCACCTCACACTTTTCAGGGTTAAATTCCATTTGCCACTGTTCTGCCCATCTGACCAACCCGTCTATATCGTCCTGTAGCCTGAGGCTTCCCTCCTCGCTATTTACCACTGCACCAATTTTCATGTCATCTGCAAACTTACCTCCTACATTCATATCTAAATCATGAATGTACACTACAAACAGCAAGGGATCCAGCACCGATCCCTGCGGTACACCACTGGACACAGGCTTCCAGTCACAAAAACAACCTTCGACCATCACCCTCTGCCTCCTGCCACTAAGCCAATTTTGGATCCAATGTGCCAAATTGCCCTGGATCCCATGGGCTCTTATCTTCTTGACCAGTCTCCCATGCGGGACTTTGTCAAAAGCCTTACTGAAGTCCATGTAGACTATATCAACTGCACTACCCTCATCCACACACCTAGTCACCCCCTCAAAAAATTCAATCAAATTGGTTAGACATGATCTCCCCCTGACAAAGCCATGCTGACTATCCTTGATTAATCCTTGCCTCTCCAAGTGGAGACTAATTCTGTCCCTCAGAATTTTTTCCAATAATTTCCCTACCACTGATGTTAGGCTCACTGGCCTGTAATTCCCTGGTTTATCCCTACTACCCTTCTTGAATAATGGTACTACGTTAGCTGTTCTCCAGTCCTCTGGTACCTCCCCTGTGGCCAGAGAGGTTCTGAAAATTTGTGTCAGAGCCCCTGCAATCTCCTCCCTTGCCTCACACAGCAGCTTGGGATACATCTCATCTGGGCCTGGGGATTTATCCACTTTTAAGCCCACTAAAACTGCTAGTACCTCCTCCCTCTCAATGTTAATTTGTTCAAGTATATCACAATCCCTCTGCCTGATTTCTATGCCTACATCATCCTTCTCCATAGTGAACACAGATGCAAAATATTCATTTGAAATCTCACCTACATCTTGGGACGTTTTACTATGTTAAAGGCACTATATAAATGCAAGTGGCTGTTGTTCGATTGGCTGTGTCTGATAGCATTTCTGTTACCTGACCCCTGCCGGCTATCTTCTCCTGGACCCTCATTTTTGCAGGCATATGAGCCTCAATATTTTGACATTTTCAATGTTGGCATCTCTGCTCTTCTGGTGCAGCAGAGTGAATTGTTTTTCAGTAAAATTAGTTTTCAAATTTAAATGTTAATAGCCTGCTAGGCAAAGACCAGTATGCAAAATAATTTTGTTAGAGAGAGCAGAGAAAATTAATGAAGATATGTTTGATGATGGTGGGCTGCTTAACCGTGAGCCTGTAAATATTGTACTTAAGAATTATGTTTTACAGCTTGAATATTCCATTCCCAATACTTCCTAAATTGGAAGAAGAGTAAAAAAAATGAAAAAAGCTGCCATCATGAAGTAAGTTACTGAATCTACAGAATGGTGTATGCCAAAAGTACCAGATGTAAAAGAAGAACATGTTCCAAGGAAAGAGTTAATTGTAGTTGATACGCTATCTGGGAATTGGTTTATGATACAGATGGAACAGAGAATAAGGTACAATGTTTGGAGAGGGATTTGCACTGATAAGAGAAGCAACAATTACAGACAGAAAACCTCAAGAAGCTATCAGGTATACTAAAAATGAGTGGCCTAAGTATAGTCAGCATGTTCCTATTGAATTGAGAGGATATTATATTGTACAAGGCGAACTCAGTAATAATTGGCTTGTTAGTATACTGGAACAGGATTGTACTCCAATCAACAATGTTGAGCAAGATTCTTGACACAATTACATTGAGGATTGATGAAGTGTGTGGAAAGAGCAAACATATCTGTGTAGTGGCTAAGCATCAGCAATGTTTTTTTATTCATGCATGAGATGTAGGCGTCACTGCGAAGTCCAACATTTATTGCCCATCCCTAGTTGCCCTTGAGAAGGTGGTGGTGAGCCGCCTTCTTGAACCGCTGCAGTCCGTGTGGTGAAGGTTTTCCCACAGTGCTGTTGGGGAGGGAGTTCCAGGATTTTGACCCAGCGACGATGAAGGAACGGCGATATTCTTCCAAGTCAGGAAGGTGTGTGACTCGGAGGGGAACTTGGAGGTGGTGGTGTTCCCATGCACCCGCTGCCCTTGTCCTTCTAGGTGGAAGAGGTCGTGGGTTTGGGAGCTGCTGCCGAAGAAGCCTTGGCGAGTTGCTGCAGTGCATCTTGTAGATGGTACACATTGCAGCCACGGTACGCTGGTGGTGGAGGGAGTGAATGTTTAAGGTGGTGTGTGACTTGATTGAAACGTATAAAATTCTGACAGGGCTAGACAGACTGGATGCAGGAAGGATGTTTCCCCCGGCTGGGGGGTCTAGAACGAGGGGTCACAGTCTCAGGATACGGGGTAGGACATTTAGGACTGAAATGAGGAGAAATTTCTTCACTCAGAGGGTGGTGAACCTGTGGAATTCTCTACCACAGAAGGCTGTGGAGGCCAAGTCACTGACTATATTTAAGAAGGAGATAGACAGATTTCTAGACACAAAAGGCATCAAGGGGTATGGGGAGAGAGCGGGAATAAGGTATTGAGATAGAGGATCAGCCATGATCATATTGAATGGCGGAGCAGGCTCGAAGGGCCGAATGGCCTACTCCTGCTCCTATTTTTCTATGTTCTATGTTTTCGTGTGAGCTTAATAAACAAACTCACAGGAAAAATTTGATGACAACACCATCACTGGAACACCCTTAGCAGAAGATTGCAGCTGACTTCTGTAAGTTCAAAGGACAAACACATCTTGTAGTTATTGATTATTATTCCTGATTTCTTGAAATAGCACCTAAAACGAGATTTGAGAATGTCTATAGTCTACTCTATCACACTTATTTTAGTGGCATGGGCCTCATTATATTTGTTGTCTTTCTCTGTCTGTGGATGCCTTACTGGAGTCATCAGCCATGACTGCATCCATCCTGATACGTGGCTCCAAGTCATGAGGGCTGATATGGTGGATTGTCACATGATGAAGCATCATGGCAGCTCCCTGGGCACCTAGCATTCATGTGCAGGATATGGTGATTGGCATTGAACACAAGCTGGACATTAATAGAATGAAAGTCCTTCCTATTCATAAATTCAAATGTGGTCATATAGGGCTTTCAGTGGCACATGCGTTCCATCAATTGCTCTTTGCACCTCTCTCTTATATGAATTCTGTTCTGAATATCGTGATGATCAACTGCCTGACTAATGTAGCAAATGTCATCTGATGCTGCTGGGAAGGATCCAATTGCAAAGACCTTGACTGGTACAAACAATGCTGTTCTGGATACATTTCCTCAATAGCCTCTGAGAGGAAACACAGCCTTCTGAGGCACTGACAGTCAGAAAAGTCTAAGTCTTGGTCTCTAGACCATGGTGAGTGGCTATATGCGTGTAGGGAAGAGATGCTTTCGGTAATGAATCACTAAGAGCCTCAAGTTTAGCCTTTTCTATGTCGTCATGCTCCTCCTCTTCATAACACAAGAATAGAAGGATTGATTCCCTTTGGGAAATCCATATCCCCAGTGTAAAGCAGTAATTTGAGCAGAACTTACTAAAACCAGCAGCAAAAGTCCTGGCTAAATCACCAGAGTACTAAAGAGATCGATATGCAGGCAAAGTAACACCAAGGGGGCGATTTTGCCAGCCCTGAGGAGGCGGGACTGCTGGGAAAATGGCAGAATCTGGGGGCGGGGACTCATCCCGTCACTGTGCCATCTTCCCAGGAGGCGGGTACCCAGCCTGCGCTGGGAACCACCTCCCCGAGGCGGGAAGGGGATTAGTGCCAATTTTTTGGGAGAATTCCTATTTTCAGCCCTGAAGTGTGGGCTTCCCAATGGCTCCGAACCATGCCAGGGTCAATAAGGTGGGCCGTCGGTCTGCGAGGGTCGGAGGGGTCGAGATGTCCGGTGTGCAGGTGAGTAATGGGTGCAAGTGTGGAGAGATAAGTGTGTGAGGTGAGTGTAAAGTGTTTTAATAAGTTTTACTTACCTTTACTTCTTCCTGCAGGCTTCATCTCTTCAGGTCTCGGGAGCCCCTCATCTCACCGGCACAGAAAGCAGAATGGCTGCTGAACTGTCAAAAGCTGCAGCCTTCTGCTTTCTGCTCAGGAGAGATCTCTAACTGAGCCTGAATGAGAGGGCTCAACTTAGAGGACAGATTGTCAGTGTTTGACAGCTTCACAGAGCTGTCAAATGCTGACATTTCATCTGTCAAAAGCTCTTGACAGATGAAACGTCACTTGCTGACGTCGTCTGTAACCAGCTTTCCCTTAATTGGCCTGCTAAGCCCGCTGGGCGGGCTGAACAAAGTCAATCAAGGGAAAATAGCGTGGGTTGGCCACAAGTCGATGGAGGCGGGACTAAAACCCGACAAGTGGGAGTCCCGCCTCCAAAAGCTCCCCATTGAGAAAATCCAGCCCTAACATTCTGTTACAGCACACAAAATGGCATCCTCAGTGTGGAATCCACCTCAGAGGTACCAATGCTGAGTTCATACCATTGCTTATATAGTGGTGATAAATATTACGGCAGGTTTGGGGCAGAGGTTGGGGAAAACAGGTCAGAAAGGTTAACCACAGGCCCCTGACCCCATTTACATGTGGCAGATTTCCCAGCAGGCCTTTAAAGAGAATGATAATTCTGGTACAGTTTCTTAGTGACAGTTTTGAGGCAGTAGCCTTTAAGAACCTATTTTATTCTGTTTTACATCCCCATCTGCCACAAAATGGGCATAATTCAGAGGAGAATCCAGCTCACATTTGCAGTGAGACATGATTTCTTTTCAGCTATTTATCTTTCACGGAAGCTGTTATCAGTACAAAGGAAATGTACCTGCATGGTATAAACTGGAGGAACAGCACAAGCTTTCTTTTAGTGGGAGGGCCGTTAAGTGTCTTGTGTGCAAAGAAGTTTAAGATGTGGTTCCAATTTGATCTGCGTGATGAGTTCAATTTCCTGGAGGATCTTTGGCCTGTATTGTTGAATTATTGGACATCCAGAGCTGGATTTTCCTCCATGATGAGTTTGCCACCACAAATGCGTTGGGGCTTCACCTCTACTGCTCTAAACCTATTGCATTTTTCTGGGCCAGCTTAATAATTTTAATATTGTGGTTAGGCTCTCAGTGGTGTGCGCCCTCTATTGGGAACTTGCCTCTGTGGGGAGAGAAATCTAGCAATGCTGCAGCATTTATGTGGCTGCAACAGCTTAAAGAGGCAGGTTAGCCATTATGTGAGTGCAAGAAATTGGACTACTGTCAGGATAGGAAGGATGTCCGAGGCCACTTCCTCAATCAGTGCCTGAATTTCCTGCCTACCCTCCCTGCTAGCCTTGGTTTCCTTCCATTTCCTTCTCTGGAGCATTAATTAGCACTCCTTTGCAGACGACAAAATTGTGCAGCAAACAGCAAATTACAATGATGCTAGAGTTCAGACTATTTGGCAATTAAAGTCAACAACAATTTGCAGTTATACAATGCCTTTAATTTGGAAAAATATCCCAAGGCATTTCACAGAGCATAAGGAAAATAGTGGACACTGAGCCAAAGAATCACCCAACCTGTCCAAATCATACTGGAGTTTCTCTGCATCCGCCTCACAGCACACACGCCCACCCAGCTTTGTGTCATCTGCAAATTTGGAGATATTACATCTAGTTCCCTTATCTAGATCATTAATATATACTGTGAATAGCTGGGGTCCAAGGACCGATCCCTGCGGTACCCAACTAGTCACTGCCTGCCACTCGGTAAAAGACCCGTTTATTCCAATTCTTTGCTTTCTGTCTGCCAACCAGTTCTCTATCCAAGTCAATACCTTGCCCCCAATCCCATGTGCCTTAACTTTACACGCTAATCTCTTATGCGGGACCTTATCAAAAGCCTTCTGAAAGTCCAAAATACACCACATCCACTGGTTCTCCCTTATCTATTTTACCAGTTACATCCTCAAAAAATTCCAGTAGATTAGTCAAACACGATTTACCTTTTGTAAATCCATGTTGACTTTGTCCGATCCTGTCATTGTTTTCCAAGTGCTCTGCTATTATATCTTTTATAATGGACTCTAGCATTTTCCCCACTACCGATGTCAGGCTTACCGGTCTGTAATTCCCCGTTTTCTCTCTACCACCTTTTTTGAATAGTGGGGTAATATTAGCTACCCTCCAATCCATGGGTACTGTTCCAGATTCGATCGAATGTTGGAAGATGATCAGCAATGCATCTACTATTTCTAGGGCCACTTCCTTAAGTACCCTAGGATGTAGATTATCAGGCCCTGGGGATTTATTGGCCTTCAATCCCATCAATTTCCCTAACACCATTTCCCTACAAATACTGATTTCTTTCAGTACCTCCCTTTCATCAGACCCTATGTTCCCCGACATCTCTGAGAGCTTATTTGTGTCCTCCTTTGTGAAGACAGAACCAAAATATGTATTTAATTGGTCTGCCATTTCTTTGTTCCCCATTATAAATTCCCCTGATTCTGACTGCAAGGGACCTACGTTTGACTTCACCAATCTTTTTCTCTTCGCATATCTATAAAAGCTTTTACAGTGAGTTTTTATGTTCCCTGCAAGCTTACTCTCATATTCTATTTTCCCCTTCTTAATTAATCCCTCTGTCCTCCTTTGTTGAATCCTAAACTGCTCCCAATCCTCAGGTTTACTGCTTTTTCTGGCCAATTTATATGTCCTCTCCTTGGATCTTATGCTAGCCCTAATTTCCCTTCTTAGCCACGGTCGAGTCACCTTTTTTGTTTTATTTTTATGCCAAACTGCGATGAACAAATTCTGTAGTTCATCCATGTGGTCTTTGAATGTTTGCCATTGCCTATCCACCATCAACCCTTTGAGTGACATTCCCCAATCAATCCTACCCAACTCGCGCCTCAGACCATCGTAGTTTCCTTTATTTAAATTCAGAACCCTAGTCTCTGAGTCAACTACTTCATTCTCCATCTTAATGAAGAATTCGATCATATTATGATCGCTCCGACCCAAGGGGCCTCGTACAACAAGATTGCTAATTAATCCTTTCTCGTTACATAATACTCAGTCTAAGATGGCCTGATCTCTGGTTGGTTCTTCGACATATTGGTCCAGGAAACCATCCCATAAACACTCCAGGAATTCCTCCTCCACAGTATTGTTACTAATTTGGTTAGCCCAATCTATATGTAGATTAAAGTCACCCATGATGACTGCTGTGCCCTTATTGCACGCTTCTCTAATTTCCCTTTTAATGCCATCCCCAACCTCCGCCTTACTGTTTGGAGGTCTATATACCACTCCCACTAACGTTTTCTGCCCCATGGTATTTCTCAATTCTACCCATACAGATTCCACATCATCAGAGCTCGTCGTCGTACGTGTCTTCATACTGTTCCCTTTTGGGGAACTGTATGAAGTGGTGGAAGGATTTCTGGCCACGATTAACGCTCCTTCCGTGACTGTAACCATCTTCGTACCAGCCATTAGGGTGGTTAGTCCTATGATGGGAGGGTTTTACGGGCTTTTTACGGATGATTCCACATCATCAGAGCTAATATCCTTCCTTACAGTTGTGTTAATCCCTTCTTTAACCAGCAATGCTACCCTACCTCCTTTTCCTTTTTGCCTATCTTTCCTGAATATTGAATACCCCTGGATGTTGAGTTCCCAGCCTTGGCCACCCTGGAGCCATGTTTCCGTAATCCCAATCAAATCATATTCGTTTACCTCTATTTGCGCAGCTAATTCATCCACCTTATTACGAATGCTCCTCACATTAAGACACAAAGCCTTCAGGCTTGTTTTTTTAACGCTCTTAGACCTATTAGAATTATTATTTACTGTGGCCATGTTTGATTTAAACCGTTGATTTCTCTGACTGCCACTTTTGTTTTTCTCCTTCCTATCTTTTACTTTTATCCTTGTTTCCCTTTCTTCTGTCCCCTTGCTCAGGTTCCCAACCCCCTGCCATTTTAGTTTAAACCCTCCCCCAGAGCACTAGCAAACACTCCCCCTAGGACATCGGTCCCGGCCCTGCCCAGGTGCAAACCGTCCGGTTTGAATTGGTCCCACCTCCCCCAGAACTGGTTCCAATGTCCCAGGAATTTGAATCCCTCCCCCTCGCACCATTCCTCTAGCCACGTATTCATCTGAAATATCCTTCTATTTCTACACTGACTAGCACGTGGCACTGGTAGCAATCCTAAGATTACTACCTTTGAGGTCCTATTTTTTAATTTACCTCCTAACTTCCTATATTCAGCTTTTAGGACCTCATCCCATTTTTTACCTATATCATTGGTACCTATATGCACCACGACAACTGGCTGTTCACCCTCCCCTTCCAAAATGTTCTGCAGCTGCTCTGAGACATCCTTGACCCTTGCACCAGGGAGGCAACACACCATCCTGGAGTCGCGTTTGCGGCCGCAGAAATGCTTATCTATTCCCCTTACAATAGAATCCCCTATTACTATAGCTCTACCCCTCTTTTTCCTCCCGTCCTATGTAGCAGAGCCACTCCTGGTGCCAGGAAGTTGGCTGCTGCTGCCTTCCTCTGATAAGCCATCCCCCCAACAGTACTCAAAGTGGTGTATCTGTTTGAGAGGGGGATGTCCACAGGGGACCCCTGCACTACCTGCCTGCACCTGTCTGTTGGTCACCCCTTCCCTTTCTGCCTGTCCAACCTTTGCCTGTGGTGTGACCAACTACTTAAACGTGTTATCCACGACGTCCTCAGCATCGTGAATGGTCCAGTGTGTATCCAATCGCAGCTCCAGCACCGCAATGCGGTCTGCCAGTAGCTGCAGCTGGACACACTTCCTGCACACATAGTTGTCCCTCTGAGTACAAACATTTCTCAGTCTCTCACCATTCAAAAAATATTCTGCTTTTTTCTTTTTCCTACCAAAGTGGATAACTTCATAGTTCCCCACATTGTATTCCATTTGCCATGTTCTTATTCACTCAGTCAACCTGTCGATATCTCTCTGCAGCCTCTTTGCGTCCTCCTCACACCTTACTTTCCCACCTAACTTTGTATCATCAGCAAACTTGGATACGTTACACTCTGTCCCTTCATCTAAGTCATTAATATAGATTGTAAATAGCTGAGGCCCAAGCACTGATCCTTGCGGTACCCCGCTAGTTACAGCCTGCCAACCTGAAAAAGTCCCGTTTATTCCTACTCTCTGTTTTCTATCCATTAACCAATCCTCAATCCATGCTAACATATTACTCCCAATACCATGAGTCCTAATTTTGTGTAATAACCTCTTGTATGGCACCTTATCGAATGCTTTTTGAAAATTCAAATACATTATATCCACTGGTTCCCCCTTATCCATCCTACTAGTTACATCTTCAAAAAACTCTTAACAGATTTGTCAAACACGATTTCCCTTTCCTAAAACCATGTTGACTCTGCCTAATCATATTATGATTTTCTAAGTGCCCTGTTACCTCGTCCCTAATAATAGATTCTAGCATTTTGCCCACTACTGATGTCAGGCTAACTGGCCTATAGTTCCCCGTTTTTTCTCTTCCTCCTTCCTTAAATAGTGGGGTTATGTTTGCTACCTTCCAATCCTTGGGGACTGTTCTAGAATCTAGGGAATTCTGGAAGATTAATACCAGTGCATCCACTATCTCTGCCGCTACCCCTTTTAAAACCCTAGGATGCAGGTCGTCAGGTCCAGGGGATTTGTTGCCACTTAGTCCCATTAATTTCTCCAGTACTATGGCCCATATTTTCCGATCCCTACGGGTGTGTACGAGGTGTGTACACACCCGTAGGGACCTCACAAATGCCGGTTTCAGGCGAATGGAAAAGGTAAATATGAAATACTGCTTTAAATTAAATTTTGAGAGTACACAGGTTCAAATTAGTAAAAGATAAATTTAGGACTGAAACCAGGAAGTTTTCTTCACACAAAAAGTGATCAAGACTTAGAATGGACTCCTAGATAGAGTAGTGGAGGCAAAAATTCTGGAATCATTTAAGAAACAATTAACTGCGGCAATAGGGTCCTTCTGGATGGAAGAATTAAGATGGGCCAAATGACCTTCCTTATCTAGAGGTGTCTTGTGATCTGATTTAACTGTATTATGCAGAATTGCCTTAATTCTGCAGTTGTTCAGCATTGCTCGTCTCAGGGGAACAATGTATACCCCTAGCATGAGCCTGTTCGGGTGGGTGGCAAGGCTTGAGTGACGGCTGTATTTGGGATTCATTTAGTGACTGTGGCTGTACTGCCTTCTCTGTGTGAGAAAGTCCCCAGGGGCCTTTAACATATGCATGTGGTTACACCTCCCACACAGAATTTGAAGCACATCATATTACCCCACTTTAAACAATGTGAAAGCAGATATCACAGGATAATGTCACTAACTTGTTAAAGCTTCTGGGAATCATTCATGACTTTAACGGTTGTTGTAATTGTTCAACTACAGCAATATAAGAAAAAGAAAGCCCATAGCACTTGCCTGCATTATTATGGTGTACAGGGGTATAATACTACTTGCTCTGGGGTGGTCCTGTACAATGTTAATGTTCAGATTTTGCTGAATTTTCTCTGATAGTTTCTTAGATTTTAAAATTATTCCTAATCACCAAATAACTGCCAGACTTGCTAACTTCTGTGACTTTCTAAATTTTGGGATTTTTGTAAGCCTCAGAAGATGTGGTTCATCTCTTTCAGCTGCACATGGAAATATCAAGTTTGGCCTGTAGCATTTTCTCATCTCTGAGGTGCACTATCAAAAGATAAATCACACAAGTGATAATTAAATGTAATCTTTAGTCTACTGGTTTCTACTGTGTATTCAAACAGTATTGAATTTTCAGCAGGCTTAGGGTTAATAAAACAAGATGTTTAGAACTTGTTTCTTTCCAAAACAAGAAATAATCAATATTTAATTCCAGCTGACTCAGAAAGTGACCTTTGGTGCCAGTTGTAGTGCCCATAATGACAGGGTACACATCTAGCCTTACTACTACCAATGAACTTAAGTCAAACAACTCACAAAAAATTGCTGTGAATTTGTGCCTTTTTTTTAAACAAGGCTATTTCTTTTGTGGCTTATTCATTTTGAACATGTGCATATTTGTAATGACATACATTGTTCATACTATATAGCAGAAGTTGGAAGCTATAATACAGATAAATATTACTTAAATATATTGATTTAACCAAACTATTGTCCAGAATATTGTACTACATTAATATAGTCAGTTCAGACCATGTTTCTGTAGGCAATATTATTGGTGGTTAGTTCTGATCCATTGTAAACAGGAAACTACTTTAATTATTTACTATCAGTACTGCAGGATTTTATATTGGCTACTCATGTTGGGTCTGCTTTCAAAATTTCAAATGGAGTCATCAGTTTTTAACCAAACCGATCTGGACTCCATTTCAATCTAGAGCAGATCTTAATAAGCATGCTTAACATAGAAATGAATTGGGCCGATAAAAAGCTAGAGTTGTAAGAACTGGCTCCTTCACTGAGGAGAAAGAGCCTGGAGGTTCTCCTGGAGGAAGTGGTGCTCAGGAAAATGCTTATTTTGGGGGCAAAGGGGCACCCTCCTAACAGAGCTACTGTGCAGCAGGCATGGCAAGAACTCGTCAATTGGGTGAATACTATCTTCTCTGCATCACTCATGGAAGCAAATGAGGAAACGTTCTCCAGACTGAAGAGGAGTGCCAAGGTACGGAAGACTAGTAAGAGTCCACTCAAAGTAAGGCTGTACTATGCATGCACCAAGCACTCAGCTGGAATCTGCTGTCACAACCACAATGCAGCTAGCAAAGTCTTGACCCGTCACCTCTCACTTTCTAAACATCCTAAAGAACTGAAGTTGCACCTTCAACTTGGTGGCTGCCAAAGAGATCGACTTCCTTTCACTGACACAACTCTAGCATGTTTTCTCACCAACTCACAATATGGCTTCTAGAATTACTTGTACATGTCCTGCTCATCCTTTCATACCAGGTGGACTGCAGTCTCCTTATTAGGATGCTCCTTGTGCTTAAATGGTCTCTTTAGTCTCTGTTCAAAGGAAAAGACTGCACATAACCATCAGCAGAGAGGTCATACTGGTGCCAGCAGAGCTAACATGAGGAGCAGACCCTCCAAATAATTAGTGTGGAGGCCACCAAGAAAATGGGTGAGGGACAGCTTGGTGATTTTGTACCAGTCAAACAAGGTAAGGGTTTGCATCTACTTCATCTTGCTAGCACCTAACACCTAAATAGGTATCCACATCTGCCTTCAAATATGGAGTTGTGGGAAAGTTGGGCATGGATTTGGGAGATGACAACACTGTGTTTGCCACTTTGAGACTTTGGGCTCCATGTTACATGAGACTTTCACATAGTCTATAGAGGCTAGGGGATTAGCTTGAGAAGATCTTGCTGACAGACTTCACACTACGTACTGGTGGCCAAGGGTCCCTTGGCATCCACAAGGTACAGCAAATGGCTGGGGTATGGCAAGATAAGTATGAGGACTTGACCTCTCAGGCCAATGACCCATCTGCCCCTCAGTGGACCCCTCAGAGAATTGCAGAAGAAGTACATAAGGAACAGGAGCAGCCAGCCAGACAGACACTGAGATGCTGACAATAATTGAATGGACATCTCATGACCTAGCAGAAATGGGGTTTTTGCAATAGGCAAGTCAGAAGGACCCCATTGAGGAACCACATTTATTTCTCCCACTGAGATGGCACTTAGTAGAGAACACGCACCCTACACTATCACCAAGGGCAAGCACCGGGGAAGCCAACATTGATGCAGAGACATACATGAAGTAGGAAAATAAACTTTTTGCACCATCTTTGGCTTGTTTAATTATGATTAGTTGGCCAGAAAGGACATATGGATGTTGATCCTCAACCGAGGATTCCCTTCTACTGTGGTTGACATGGCCCTTGACCGTGTCCGTTCTATTTACCGCACTTCTGCTCTCACCCCTTCCCCTCCCTCCCGGAACCATGATAGAGTTCTTCTTGTCCTCACCTTTCACCCCACCAGCCTCCACATTCAACAGATCATCCTCTGCCATTTCTGCCACCTCCAGCGTGATCCCACCACCAAACACATCTTTCCCTCACCTCCCCTTTCAGTATTCCGAAGGGACCGCTCCCTCCGTGACACCCTGGTCCACTCCTCTATCAACCCCAACACCCCTTCGCCCAGCACCTTCACGTGCAAGTGCAGGAGATGCAACACATGCCCTTTTACCTCCTCCCTTCCCACTGTCCAGAGCCCCAAACACCCCTTCCAGGTGAAACAGCGATTTACTTGTACTTGCAATTTAATATACTGTATTCGCTGCTCACAATGCGGTCTCCTCTACATTGGGGAGACCAAACGCAGATTGGGTGACTGCTTTGCGGAGCACCTCCGTTCAGTCCATAAGGGTGACCCCAAGCTTCCGGTCGCCTGTCACTTTAATTCTCCGCTCCACTCCCAGTCTGACCTCTCTGTCCTTGGCCTCTTACACTATTCCAATGAAGCTCAACGTAAGCTCGAGGAACAGCACCTCATCTTTCATTTAGGCACTTTACAGCCTTCTGGACTCAACATCGAGTTCAACAATTTCAGACCATAACCTCTGCCCCTATCTTTTTTCCATTTTTTTCTCTCTCTCTCACATGGCAGCTGTTGATCATTCTGCCATTGCCATTTACGTTTCATCTAGTGTCATCTTTTGTTTCTTAACTTGTCCCATTACCATCTCCTTTTACCTTGCACCATCATCCCTTTTGTCTGTTAAACTCTCCTGCCTTCCACTCTATCACAGACCTTCCCTTTTGTTCTTTCCTCCCATCCCCCCTTTCCCTGCCCCTACACTTGCTTAAAAACCTGTTCCATCTCCAACTTTTTCCAGTTCTGACGAAGGGTCAGCGACCTGAAACATTGGCCAGGATCTTACCTGAGGAGGCGCGTTGGGGCGGGACTGCTGGTTTCTGGGTTCTAGTCCCGCCCCCAGCGACATCTGATGATCTGACGCTATTTTCCCTTGATTGGCCTTGTTAAACCTGCCCTGCCGGCTTGCCGGCCAATTAAGGGAAAGCCGGGGTCAGATGACGTCAATAAAGTGCCAGTTTTGTTAAAGTGACAGGTACCGTTATTTTTTGACAGATGAATTGTCAGTGTTTGACAGCATTGAGGTGCTGTCAAACAATGATAATCACTGTCCAAAGGTGAGCCCTTGCACCCAGGCTCACCAATGACTCTCTCCCTAGGAGAAAACAGATGGCAGCTGCTTGTGAGATTGCAGAAGCCATCTGTCAATTCTGCCGATCAGATGAGGCTTCACAGAAACATCAAATCTTGTCACCTGCAGTTACATATAAACAGATTAAAAATATTTCTCACTACATTCTCTCACCTGTCATACTTACCTGTGCACCATTGCACCCATCACACTACCTCTGCAACTCTCAGGCAGTTAATTGGCTCTAATCCCCTCCCCGCCGCAAGGAGATGGGTCCCTGCGCGAATCGGGAACCCGCCTCCCGGGAAGATGGTTCGGAGGTGGGTTGGGAGTGGGATTGGGACCCGCTCCCAATTTTTCCCATTTTCCCAGCAGTCCCACCTCCAAAGCCGCCTCCTCAGGGCTGGTAAAATCCAGCTCATTATTTCTCTCTCCACAGATGCTGCCTGACCTGCTGAGTATTTCCAGCATTTCCTATTTTTATTTCAGATTTCCAGCATCCACAGTATTTTGCTTTTGTATGGATGTTGATGTTGGGTACAAACATTTTGAGATAGGGTGGTAGTGAAGATGGAGGTTATTTGGCCAAGCTAATTAGTATTGGGTGAATGTAGTACAGCGAAGACCATAGAGCTGTTCTTGTAGGAGCTCAAGGTGTGCTTTTAACTGAAAATGTTAATCACGTCATCATAAATCAGTCTGTCTAACCAGCTATCAGCCTTGGCCAATTCTTCCTCCTCTTAATTTTCTTTCTTTCAGCAGCCGAGTATAGAAATAGGAGGATAGAGCAGATGAATGCGTGGCTGGCGAGATGGTGCAGGAGGGAGGCTGTTAGGTTCCTGGGACATTGGGACCGGTTCTGGGGAGGTGGGACCTGTACAGGCCGGACGGGTTGCATTTCAACAGAGCTGGGACCAATGTCCTCGTGGGGGGGTGGGGGGGAACGAGGTTGCTCGGCTGTTGGGGAGGGTTTAAACTAATTTGGCAGGGGGGTGGGCACCAGGATGTAGCATTAGAAAGGAGAAACAAGGTGCACAAAGAATTGGGAGAAACAGATAGCACTAGAGTATGGTATTAGGTGGGGTCAGACTAAGAGAACATACAAGAAGGTCTAAGATAGGTTTACAGTGCATGTGTGTGAATGCACAAAGTGTGGTAAATAAGGTTGGTGAGTTGCAGGCGTAAATAGACACCTGGGAATATGATGTTGTGGTGATAACGGAGACCTGGCGCAAAAAAGGGCAGGATTGGGTACTAAATATTCCTGGATATAAGGTGTTCAGGAAAGATAGGGAAGGAAGGAAAGAAAGGAGTTGGGGTGGCAGTATTGAATAAGAAGAATATTACAGTGCTGGAGAGTGAGAATGTCCTGGAGGAGTCAAGGACAGAATCTATTTGGTTAGAGTTGAGAAACAATAGAGGTGCCATTACACCACTAGGTGTATTCTATAGACCGCCAACTAGTGGGAAGGATATAGAGGAGCAAATTTGCAGGGAAATTACAGAGAGGTGCAAGAACTATAGAGTAGTGATAATGGGGGACTTCAACTATCCTAATATAGACTGGGATAGTAATAGTGTAAAGGACAGAGAGGGGAAAGAATTTCTGAAGTGTGTTCAGGAGAACTTTCATGATCAGTATGTTTCCAGCCCAATGAGGAAGGAGGCATTGCTGGATCTGGTTCTGGGGAATGAGGTGGGTCAAGTAGAGCAAGTGTCAGTAGGGGAACATTTAGGGAACAGTGATCACAGTATCATAAGGTTTAGATTAGCTATGGAAAAGGACAGGGAGCAATCTAGAGTAAAAATACTTAATTGGAAGAAAGCCAATTTCAGTGGGTTGAGAATGGATCTGGCCCGGGTAAATTGCAATCAAAGATTGGCAGGCAAAACTGTAATCGAACAATGGGCTGCATTTAAAGAGGAGATGGTTTGGGTACAGTCGAGGTACATTCCCACGAGGGGGAAAGGTAGGGTCATGAAAGCCAGAACTCCCTGGATGACGAAAGAGATAGCGAGTAAGATAAAGCAGAAAAAGTATGACAGATGTCAGGTTGAGAATACCAAGGGTCACAGTCTCAGAATAAGGGGTCAGCCATTTAGGACTGAGATGAGCAGAAATTTCTTCACTCAGAGGGTGGTGAATCTTTGGAATTCTCTACCTCAGAGGGCTGTGGAGGCTCAGTCGTTGAGTATATTCAAGACAGAGATGGATAGATTTTTGGATATTAAAGGAATCAAGGGGATAGGAAAGTAGAGTTGAGGTAGAAGATCAGCCATGATCTTATTGAATGGCGGAGCAGGCTCGAGGGGCCGAATGGCCTACTCCTGCACCTATTTCTTATGTTCTTATGTTCTAATACAAGTAAGAACCAGGCTGAATATAGAAAGTTCAGAGGGGAAGTGAAAAAGGAAAGAGGGGCAAAGAGAGAGTATGAGAATGGATTGGCAGCTAACATAAAAGGGAATCCAAAAGTTTTCTATAGGCATATAAATAGTAAACAGGTAGTAAGAGGATGGGTGGGGCCGATTAGGGACCAAAATGGAGACCTACGCATGAAGGCAGCGGGCATGGCTGAGGTACTAAAAGAGTACTTTGCATCTGTCTTTACCAAGGAAGAAGATGCTGTCAAAGTCATAGTGAAAGAGGAGGTAGTTGAGATACTGGATGGGATAAAAATTGATAAGGGGGAGGTACTAGAAAGGCTGGCTGTACTTAAAGTAGTTAAGTCACCAGGACCAGATAGGATGCATCCTAGGATGCTGAGGGAAGTAAAGGTGGAAATTGCAGAGGTACTGGCCATAATCTTCCAATCCTCCTTGGATACGAGGCTGATGCCAGAGGACTGGAGAATTGCAAATGTTACACCCTTGTTCAAAAAAGGGTGTAAGGGTAACCCAAGCAACTACAGGCCAGTCAGTTTAACGTCGATAGTGGGAAAGCTTTTAGAAATGATAATCCAGGACAAAATTAACAGTCACTTGGACAAGTATGGATTAATTAAGGAAAACGAGCATGGATTTGCTAAAGGCAAATCGTGTTTAACTGACTTGATTGAGTTTTTTGATGAGGTAACAATATCGTTGATGTGGTGTACATGAACTTCCAAAAGGCATTTGATAAAGTTGAAACCCATGGAATAAAAGAGACAGTGGCAGCATGGATACGAAATTGACTAAGTGACAGGAAACAGAGAGTAGAGATGAACGGTTGTTTTTCACACTGGAGGAAGGTATACAGTGGTGTTCCCCAGGGGTCGGTACTAGGACCACTGCTTTTCTTGATATATATTAATCACTTAGACTCGGGTGTACAGGGCACAATTTCAAAATTTGCAGATGACACAAAACTTGGAAGTATAGTGAACAGTGAGGAGGATTACAGTATGCAGAATTACAGTACGCAGATGACGCTTGCGTCTGCGCTCACTCGGAGGTCGAACTCCAAACCATCGTCAACACCTTCACTGAAGCGTACGAAAGCATCGGCCTTACACTAAACATCTGTAAGCCAAAGGTCCTCTACCAACCTGCCCCCGCCACACAGAACTGACCCCCCGATTATCAAAATCCACGACAAGGCCTTGGACAACATGGACCACTTTCCATACCTCGGAAGCCTACTGTCAACAAGGGCAGACGTCGATGACGAAGTCCAACACCGCCTTCAGTGTGCCAGTGCAGCCTTCAGTCGCCTGAGGAAGAGAGTGTTTGAAGACCAGGACCTCAAACCCAGCACTATGCTCATGGTCTACAGAGCAGCAGTGATACCCACCCTGCTGTATGCCTCAGAGACATGGACCATGTACAGCAGGCGCCTCAAAGAACTGGAGAGGTACCACCAACGCTGCCTCCGCAAGATCCTGCAAATCCATTGGCAGGATAGGTGCACCAACATCAGTGTTCTCGCTCAGGCCAACATCCCCAGCATCAAAGCTTTGACCACGCTCAATCAGCTCCGATGGATGGGTCACATCGTCTGCATGCCCGACACGAGACTTCCAAAACAAGCACTCTACTCAGAGCTCCAACACGGCAAGAGAGCCCCAGGTGGGCAGAGGAAACACTTAAAGGACACCCTCAAAGCCTCCTTGAAAAAGTGCAACATCCCCACTGACACTTGGAAATCCCTGGCCCAAGACCGCACAAAGTGGAGGAGAAACATCCGGGAAGGCACCGAACACCTTGAGTCTCTTCGCCGGGAGCAAGCGGAAGCCAAGCGCAAGGAGCGCACGTCAACCCAAGCACCCCATCCACCTGCCCCTTCAACCACCGTCTGCCCCACCTGTGACAGAGACTGTAGGTCCCGCATTGGACTCATCAGTCACCTGAGAACTCATTTTTAATGTGGAAGCAAGTCATCCTCAGTTCCGAGGGACTGCCAGAGAAGAAGAGGATAGTGATAGACTTCAAGAAGGCATAGACAGGCTGGTGGAATGGGCGGACACGTGGCAGATGAAATTTAATGCAGAAAAGTGTGAAGTAATACACTTTGGTAGGAAGAATGAGGATAGGCAATATAAACTAAAGGGCACATTTCTAAATAGGGTGCATGAACAGAGAGACCTGGGGGTATATGTGCACAAATCGTTGAAGGTAGCAGAGCAGGTTGAGAAAGCGGTTAAAAAGGCATACAGGATCCTGGGCTTCATAAATAGAGGCATAGAGTACAAAAGCAAGGAAGTTATGATGAACCTTTATAAAACACTGGTTTGGCCTCAACTGGAGTATTGTGTCCAATTCTGGGCACAGCACTTTAGGAAGGATGTGAATGCCTTAGAGAGGGTGCTGAAAAAATTTACAAGAATGGTTCCAGGGATGAGGGACTTCAATTACGTGGATAGACTGGAGAAGCTGGGTTTGTTCTCCTCAGAGCAGAGAAGTTTGAGAGGAGATTTGATAGAGGTGTTCAAAATCATGAGGGGTCTAGACAGAGTAGACCGAGAGAAACTGTTCCCATTGGCAGAAAGGTTGAGAACCAGAGCACACAGATTTAAGGTGATTGGCAGAAGAACCAAAGGCGACATGAGGAAAAACTTTTTTACTCAGTGAGTGGTTAGGATCTGGAATTCACTGCCTGAAAGGGGGTGGAGGCAGATTCAATTGTGGCTTTCAAAAGGGAATTGGATAAGTACTTGTAGGAAAAAAATTTGCAGGGCTACGGGGAAAGGGCAGGGGAGTGGGACTAGCTGAGGTGCTCTTGCAGAGAGCCAGCACAGGCTCGATGGGCCGAATGGCCTCCTTCTGTGCTGTAACCATTCTATGATTATATGATTCTAAATGTATATGCTTTCTTTCCTATCTTCTGCTGCATGTGGTTTCCTTTACAAATGATGAAGTTGTGCAATAGACAGTAGATTCTGATGACCTTTGACTCTTTACATAGAAACATAGAAGATAGGAGCAGGAGTAGGCCATTCGGCCCCTCGAGCCTGTTCCGTCACTTAATGAGATCACGGTTGATCATCCAAATTCAGTACCCTGTGACGTAAGAAAACTACTAGGCACTTTGTCTAAGCGTTAAACAAAGCTTTAATCAACTATTTTACAACATGGAGGTCTAGTTGTGTCCTTCACTAGTTCCTGTTAAGAATCTCCTGCGCAAGCTGAGCCCGTGCCTGAGTATTTATACTCTCCCTGGACAGCACCACCCGTAGGCTGCTCAGTATTATTTCATAAGTCTTTCTTTCATGAATGACTGATTCATGTCACCCTTTCCCTGCTTTCTCCCCATATCCCTTGATCCCTTTAGCCGTAAGAAATATATCTATCTCCTTCTTGAATATATTTAATGAGTTGGCCTCAACTGCCTTCTGTGGTAGAGAATGCCACAGGTTCACCACTCTCTGGGTGAAGAAATTCCTCCTCATCTCAGTCCTAAATGGCTTACCCCTTATCCTTAGACTGTGACCCCTGATTCTGGATTCCCCGACCATCGGGAACATCCTTCCTGCATCTAGTTTGTCTAGTCCTGTTAGAATTTTATAAGTTTCAATGAGATCCCCTCTCATTCTTCTAAACTCTAGCGAATATAAGCCTAATTGACCCAATCTCTCTTCATATGTCATTCCTGCCATCCCAGGTATCAGTCTGGTGAATCTTCGCTGCACTCCCTCCATGGCAAGAACATCACTCCTCAGATAAGGTGACCAAAACTGCACACAATACTCAAGGTGTGGTCTCACCAAGGCCATGTACAACTGCAGCAAGACATCTTTGTTCCTGTACTGGAATCCTCTCGCTATGAAGGCCAACATACCATTTGCCTTCTTCACCGCCTGCTGCACCTGCATGCTTACCTTCAGCGACTGGTGCACAAGGACACCCAGGTCTCATTGCACTTCACCTTTTCCCAATCTATTGCCGTTCAGATAATAATCTGTCTTCCTGTGTTTGCCACCAAAGTGGATAACCTCGCATTTATCCACATTATACTGCATCTGCCATGCATCTGCCCAATCACCCAACCTGTCCAAATCATCCTGGAGTTTCTCTGCATCCTCCTCACAGCACACACGCCCACCCAGCTTTCTGTCGTCTGCAAACTTGGAGATATTACATCTAGTTCCCTCGTCCAGATCATTAATATATATTGTGAATAGCTGGGGTCCTAGAACCGATCCCTGTGGTACCCCACTAGTCACTGCCTGCCACTCGGACAAAGACCCGTTTATTCCAACTCTTTGCTTCCTGTCTGCCAACCAGTTCTCTATCCAAGTCAGTACCTTACCCCCAATCCCATGTGCTTTAACTTTGCACGCCAATCTGTTATGCGGGATCTTATCGAAAGCCTTCTGAAAGTCCAAATACACCACATCCACTGGTTCTCCCTTATCTATTCTACCAGTTACATCCTCAAAAAATTCCAGTAGATTAGTCAAGCATGATTTACCTTTTGTAAATCCATGTTGACTTTGTCCGATCCTGTCACTGTTTTCCAAGTGTTCTGCTATTACATCTTTTATAATGGACTCTAGCATTTTCCCCACTACCGATGTCAGGCTTACCGGTCTATAATTCCCCGTTTTCTCTCTACCACCTTTTTTAAATAGTGGGGTTACATTAACTACCCTCCAATCCATGGGAACTATTCCAGAGTCTATAGAATTTTGGAAGATGACCAGCAATGCATCTACTATTTCTAGGGCCACTTCCTTAAGTACCCTAGGATGTAGATTATCAGGCCTTGGGGATTTATCGGCCTTCAATGCCGTGAATTTCCCTAACACCGTTTCCCTACAAATACTGATTTCATTCAATTCCTCCCTCTCATTAGACCCTATGTTCCCCAACATCTCTGGAAGGTTTTTTGTGTCCTCCTTTGTGAAGACAGAACCAAAGTATGTATTTAATTGGTCTGCCATTTCTTTGTTCCCATTATAAATTCCCCTGATTCTGACTGCAAGGGACCTACGCTTCACTTCACCAATCTTTTTCTCTTCACATATCTATAGAAGCTTTTACAGTCAGTTTTTATGTTCCCAGCATGCTTACTCTCATATTCTATTTTCCCCCTCTTAATTAATCCCTTTGTCCTCCTTTGCTGAATCCTAAACTGCTCCCAATCCTCAGTTTTGCTGCTTTTTCTGGCCAATTTATATGTCCTCTCCCTGGATCTTATGCTATCCCTAATTTCCATTGTTAGCCACGGTTGAGTCACCTTTTTTGTTTTATTTTTATGCCGAACAGGGATGAACAAATTCTGTAGTTCATCCATGTGATCTTTAAATGTTTGCCATTGCCTATCCACCGTCAACCCTTTAAGTAACATTCCCCAATCCACCCCGCGCCTCATACCATCGTAGTTTCCTTTATTTAAATTCAGGACCCTAGTCTCTGAGTCAACTACTTCACTTTCCATCTTAATGAAGAATTCTATCATATTATGATTGCTCCTCCCCAAGGGGCCTCGCACAACATGATTGCTAATTAATCCTTTCTCATTACATAATACCCAATCTAAGATGTCCTGATCTCTAGTTGGTTCCTTGACATATTGGTCCAGGAAACCATCCCATGTCCACTCTAGGAATTCCTCCTCTACAGTATTGTTACTAATTTGGTTAGCCCAATCTATATGTAGATTAAAGTCACCCATGATAACTGCTGTGCCCTTGTTGCACGCGTCTCTAATTTCCCATTTAATGCCATCTCCAACCTCAGCATTACTGTTTGGGGGTCTGTACACAACTGCCACTAATGTTTTCTGCCCCTTGGTATTTCTCAGCTCTACCCATACAGATTCCACATCATCAGAGCTAATATCCTTACTTACTATTGTGTTAATCTCCTCTTTAACTAGCAATGCTACCCCACCTCCTTTTCCGTTTTGCCTGTCCTTCCTGAGTATTGAATACCTCTGGATGTTGAATTCCCAGCCTTGGTCACCCTGGAGCCATGTCTCCATAATTCCAATTACATCATATCTGTTTACATCTATTTGCAAAGCTAATTCATCCACCTTATTACGAATGTTCCTCGCATTAAGACACAAAGCCTTCAGGCTTGTTTTTTTTAACACTCTTAGTCCTTTTAGACTTATTATTTACTGTAGCCCTGTTTGATTTACACCCTTGATTTCTCTGCATTCCACTTTTGCTTTTCTCCTTCCTGTCTTTTGTTTCTATCCTTGCTTCCCTTTCCTCTGTCTCCCTGCACAGGTTCCCAACCCCCTGCCATTTTAGTTTAAACCCTCCCCAACAGCACCAGCAAACACTCCCCCTAGGACATCGGTCCCAGTCCCAGTCCCGCCCAGATGCAAACCGTCCAGTTTGTACTGGTCCCACCTCCCCCAGAGCCGGTTCCAATGTCCCAGGAATTTGAATCTATCACCCATGCACCATTGCTCTTGCCATGTATTCATTTGAAATATCCTTCTATTTCTACTCTGACTAGCATGTTGCACTGGTAGCAATCCTGAGATTACTACCTTTGAGGTCCTATTTTTTAATTTACCTCCTAACTCCCTATATTCAGCTTTTAGGACCTCATCCCGTTTTTTACCTATATGCACCATGACAACTGGTTGTTCACCCTCCCCCTCCAGAATGCCCTGCAGCCGCCCCGAGACATCCTTGACCCTTGCACCAGGGAGGCAACATGCCATCCTAGAGTCTCGTTTGCGGCCGCAGAAACGCCTATCTATTCCCCTTACAATAGAATCCCCTATTACTATAGCTCTCCCACTCTTTTTCCTCCCGTCCTGTGCAGCATGGTGCCAGGAAGTTGGCTGCTGCTGCCTTCCCATAATAAGCCATCTCCCTCAACAATATCCAAAGTGGTATATCTGTTTGAGAGGGGGATGGCCACAGGGGACCTCTGCACTACCTGCCTGCGCCTACTACTCTGCCTGGTGGTCACCCATTCCCTTCCTGCCTGTGCAGCCTTTACCTGCGGTGTGACCAACTCCCTAAACGTGCTATCCACAATGTCCTCAGCATCGCGAATGTTCCAGTATGTATCCATTCACAGCTCCAGCACCGCAATGCGGTCCGTCAGTAGCTGCAGCTGGATACACTTCCCGCACACATGGTTGTCAGGGACACAGGAAGTGTCCCTGATTTCTCACATAGCGCAGGAGCATGTCACGGGGCCGAGCTGTACTGCCATGACTTACCCTTTAATTAATTTAAATTAAATTAAATCAAATCAATACCACTAATTACACTACAATTAAATTATATACTCAAGGGCCCTTGGTTACTAGCACTCCCCAATGCACAACAGAGACCTTAGAAACTATAACCACAAAAATTAACACCTTCTAAATTTTATAAACTATTAATATTAACTGTCAAACTATAGAGTAGTATAAATACTCACCTGGCCGTACTCACCCAATCAGCTGCTTCCTCTTGTCTGCATCACTTTTTGAATTGTGACGTGGCTCCGGAACGCCGCCGTCAGTCTGTGAGATTGGTAAGCCTCTGTAAATAAGCCCGTGAAAGTGAGTTTAAGTACTCACTGTACCGCCGCTCTCTGCTCCTCCCGACACTGGCCTCTGTAAAAAAGCCCACGAAAATGAGTTTAAGTACTCACTGTACCACCGCTCTCTGCTCCTCCCGACACTGGCCTCTGTAAAAAAGCCCACGAAAGTGAGTTTAAGTACTCACTGTACCGCCGCTCTGAGGACCGTAGAGCAGAACACCACCTGATCTGTCCAGATATTGGAAGCACTACTTTAACATACCAATCACATGTTCCACCAGAATTCAGGTGGAGTATAAATATAAATACAAGTGCCTCATTGTGTTTTTTGTGGGGGTTCTGGACTGGTGTTGATAGCCTGCGCAGCAAGAGGTAGCTCTGGTCACCCACCAGCCAACTATTCATTCTGCCTGCTTCTTCAAATAGTTGTGCCATTGTAGACTGTCACAAGATGAAAGCATCATATCGTCTGCTGGGGCATCTTGCAGTCAACTGCATTGTTGTGTTGTGGTGGTGTGAGATTACCTGGACATTGATCAAATGGAATTATTAATACAACTTGTTGTGGTTGTTGTTACAAGTTTTTGGTCTGCCTTAGACATTCTTTTGGCTACGATGATGCTGATTGTTTCCATAAGCGGTCTGAGCAATTTACAGCCAGGACTATGCCCATGCTGTCCAATATCTAACCCTGGGGTGTAACACTGGGGCCCCCACTTGTGATCTGAACTGGATATCATGTTTTTCACGCGTGCCCTTGCATACACTTCTCCAATCTTTCCAAAGATGGACTGGAATACTTGGTGAGATTAGGTGGTATGTGAATTGTTAAGCTGCTTTATTTAACAGATACCAAGTGCAGAGTAACAGTCAAAGCAAATCCATTTACTTTACTTAATCTGACTAATGTCCTTGAAAAATGGGGAAAAAATAATGTACCAAATGCCCTGTCCTTTTCGTAGACCAACTTACTTGTTTTTGGCTCTATCTTCTGTCTAGACTACCTCTAACTGCAAAAACTGATCTCCTGCATTTTGGTTTCCAGCTGCAGACCCCAGGCCTACACCTTAGTCTCTTGTTTGAAACCTAGATGCCTCTTGATCCTTTTGTACCTTTATTTGTGCGCCCTTAGCCAGAGGGCGGGCTGTGATGCTGATTTCCTCTGGTCAGTGACTCACCAGTAGACCTGCCCATAAAACCGGCTACCTCTTCTCTCTCCTTGGGGTGTGGGTTTAAAGAGAACGTCTCCTGCTGTTTTCAAAATGAATGGGGGTTATTCTGACTAATGGACCTGGGATGAGACAATTGACCATCAGTTGTGGTACTCCACAAACTAGCTTGTTTGGCTCTAATATATATTATCAATGGCTTTAGCCTGTGGCTTTTTTTTTGTAAACCAGTGAGAATTCACTTTGTTTTAAAACTCAACATTAAAACATAACTCAATCCCAAAATCCTTTCTGAAGAAAAAAATTACAAAAAAATTCTGAAACATTTCATGAATCTTTTGCAATTTATATATGCCAATGAATTATTATGTGTCCTGATGGTTACATGGATGTCATCAATTGGGCTTTTGCACTTTTGATAATCTGGTTACTTGTAGAAGTGCTGCATGTTTTCAGGTTGGTGTCTCCTTTATTTAGGATAAGTGACATATGTGTTGTCCTGGCAGACAAGATTGCAGTGATCTATTGATGCATTGGTGTCCAAATGACTGACTGATTTGGCAAATGTCACTAGTGGTGGTTTGAAATGTGCTGGTGGCATAAAAGTTCAATACTGTACTGTGGTGACTTGGGCAGTGGGTAAAGATTTCCTCTAAAGTTCGTGCTCCAGTAGACAGGGTAACTTGACTGTCCCCTGCTGAATCGTAGATGGAAAAGACAGATCTCTTCCAACATGCAAATGATTCCTGGGCCACCTGTCAGTGGGAACCAGATGTCTGCGGTGCCGTCACAGCTGCTTCCTCACCGCTGCAAGAATTCCTCTTCCTGCAAATCCAGCATGCATATTGACTGAGGATTGTGCTTGCAGCTGCAGCCCCAACTGGTGGCAGCAAGAATACTGCTGTTGGAAATGTGTACTCAGGAAATGCTGAACTACAGACAATAGCAGCAAGCAGCAGAAAAAAATAAATGCACTGGCTGTAATGTACAACATTTAGTTTGGCAAGTGAAAAACAGCAGTCAAAAAATATAATTCTCACAAATGTGACAAGCCTCAGCATGGTGCACCTCCTAAGTGGTAAAGTTCTTCATTGAGGTTGCAGGTCACCAAGTGCTTGTCTTATATGGGTACTCAGCAAATCAAGAGCTGAGCTGCAGAACAGCATGGAGATCATTGTGGGACCAATTATTATGCATTTACATAATTTCTCAGCCACTAATGAGGCCAGTGTATGCGAGTAGCATGGCCTTCAAAATAGGGAAATGTTTGCCCATGTAGAATTGGGAGTTCAGTGCCCATTGCACTGAGGCGTACCTGCTCAATTCTGTGGGTTTCATGTGGCTCTAGATAGGGGCCGCTCCCCAAAAGCAACATTTGGAAATCAGTCCTATGTCTGGAAGACTTCTGTACTGTGTAGTAACTTTAAGTGCTGGGACCCAGAAATCCATTCAGTCAATCTTAACCTACCTACAAACATAATGCAAACATGCTTGGTATAATTACTGCTTCCTGTATACATAGCACGTTTGATGTTATTGCAGCTGTTTGTTCCCACTATGTGTTTCTGGATTCATTCTTTTAGAAGGTTTCCAAAAGAATATAGGCTGAGTTTTGACAGAACAACTGAATTTTGACCGTGACTGTCTTTGTTTTGCAAATGTCATTAGTAAACAGACACCATGCTGACCTGCTGAATGATACTGTCGGTCAAATTCAATAAAGACAACAAAAGCTAAGGAAATGAAACCTTTTTGGGTTGCCCATTCATGTAATTGATAGTTTATCACACTGCTTACGATGTCAGAGCAGCAAAGCAGATTTTGCTAATATTTTGATATCTAATAAACATTGTTGAAATTGTAAAGCTATTATGCCATCAGTATGGTAAATAACATAAAAAAGAAAAAGAAGGTAAAATAAAATTGTGAAGTGGAATCTCTCAACTTCTTAGAATTCTGCTGGAATAGCTAGCTTTTCAGATCTCCTCCAGTTTTCCAGCATTGAAGTCAAATCTCTTGGATTTTTAAAATGTTACCTATAGTCATAAAAATAAACAAGTGAAATAGAACAATGAATAAAATATATAAATAAGTTGGCAGAAATATTGTTTTAACAGAAAATTTAACAGGGATAAATAATAGTTGGAAAATAAATTATCCAGCCTCTGCTGTAGGAGATGAAGTATACAGGCATATGGTCCAACAAGTAAGTATAGCAACAGCCCCCTGGTTCCTCACCCAAGCAGTCATTCTTTGTATGTGTCTAGGCAGTAATTGTTGGTAAGCAATTTTTCTGTAGGGGTCAGTCCTGTACTCATTCAACCTCACATCCATACTTGCATGTTTTCTGGATAGTGATCAGGAGCCAAAATCATTGCTGTTCTCTCAATAAATGATAATGACTAAGTCATACACCATCCGGATTTAGACATATATTGCTGCCATTCCTTCATCATTGCTGGGTCAATATCCTGGAATTCCCTATCCGACACCATTGTGGGACCACCATCACCACAAGGATTGCATTGGTTCAAGAAGAAGGCCCATTACCACCTTCTTGGGGTAACTAGGGATGGACAATAAATTTAGCCTTGCCAGTGATCCCTACCTCCCAAGAACAAATAAAACATTTCCCAGTAAGTGAAATCTATTTATTTGGGATCGCAATTTGTTAGTACAAGTGCATGTTTTCGTTTTTAATTAGAATAAGCACTTTGTATTACATTGTGCTTTGGCAGGGTTTCCTTCTACAGCCAAAATGTATTATTTTAGTTGATTTTGCTGACAAAAATAAATTGATGTACTGAGATACACTGCTGAGCTAGATAAATTAGTAAATTTGTTTTACTGGATGAGTATTATCATCACTCATCTGTATGTTATGTTTGTGCCTCAGAGCCCAATCCTTCCAGGGTTTACACTGCAGGGATCTTTAGTCTAAATCTTACCACCATCTAGCTTGCAATAAGACCTGGTGATAGGCCCCGTTTCCACCAGGAGCTACACTGCAGGGAGCTTAAATATGATCCTTCCCACTGCCGACCTCGGCTCACTGCTAGTCCCAGTTCATTTGTATGTCATGATTCACACCACAGGGAGCCTAACTACAGATTCCACCTATCACTGTCTGTCTGCAGAATCTACAGCCTTGTTTATATTCACAATAAAAGATTGAATCAGACCGAACATGTGTGGAAATCTAACCTCCAACTGGCAATTGTATGTGGCAAATTCTATGCTCTGAATCAATCCTAAACTTAAGCAAACTGACATCTTGGTAGGATTCACACTACAGAGACAGTATAATCTAAATGGTACTCAGACTAGCAGCCTTATTCCTTTTTCCTCTTTCTTGCATTCCCTCCCTTCAGTCTACTATTTGTTCTGTCAGCTGCTTTCCAGTTCTTCATATGTGATGCGCAAACAAACAAGTGTCATTGGACAGAAATCGGGAGAAGAAGCCCGGCTGATTTTTCCCTATGCTACCCCAGGGGCACTGAAGCCAAATGTAATGCCCCAGCTGAGATCAGCTAATTCAACACAGACCAGAAATTGAGAATGAGACCTAGTCTGTATGTGCTTGATCTTACCAGTGGTGCCTTTATCTATTAGGCCATTAGAACAACCCACATATGCTTAATAATATATACAGATCATACAATTCCCTGAAAGCTGCAATAATCAAACCCCAATATTGAACAAATACACTTGCGTTTATTTAGCATCTCCCATGACCTCAGGCTATGCCAAAGCACTTTACGGCCAATGAAGTTGTGGTAAACCACTGTTATACCTGCCTGTGTGGGTGTTTGTATTCCACTGTGTACATGTCTGTACATGCCTCGGCTGACTCCTCCCACGAGTCCAGGTATAAAGGTGACTGCTCCACAGTCCCTCTGTATTCTGGACTGGTCGACCACTCGAGGCACACCTTCATTCTCTTGTTAATAAAAGCCTGTTAGTTACTCGCTTAACCTCAGTCTTTTGAGTAATTGATAGCGCATCAATTTTATTAACAAGATTTTTTATAATGGAGAAGATCCTCACACCAGCATGCCTGGACTTAGACCATCGGGAGGCGGACGCATCCACCAAGTTTGCTCACTGGCTTAGGTGCTTTGAAAGATTCCTGATCGCCTCCGCTGCAACGGTCAAATCGGATGAGGACAAACTGGATGTCCTGACCTCCAAAGTGAACCACCGAGCATACTCGGTCATCCAGGACGCGACCTCGTACACGGCTGCTCTCAAGCTCCTCAAGGACCAGTACACGCGCCCAGTGAACGAGGTGTACGCCAGGCACCTCTTGGGGAGTCGTAAACAACAACCTGGGGAATCGACCGAGGAATACCTTCAGGCACTGTCTGTGCTTGGCCGGCCCTGTGGTTGTAACGATGTAAAGGCTGCCGTGTACACAGAGGAACTTATCTGGGACGCTTTTGTAGCGGGCCACAGGTCCAATTACACCCGACAGCGACTGTTGGAGCAGAGTGACCTCGACCTCAACAAGGCCTCTGAACTCGCACTATCATTGGACGCAGCCTACCGGGGCATGGATGCCTACTCCTCTGCACCGTGGACGCCGCGGGGAACGACAGCCTGGGACACGGTAGGACCGTCTCATAGCGCCATGCCACCCCAGCCACATCCCAGCAACGGCCTAACTACCGCAGCAGTGTCCCAAGGACAGAAATGCTACTTCTGTGGCCAGGCCAAACACCCCAGAGCGCGCTGCCCGGCGAAAAATGTGATCTGCTCGGGCTGCGGGAAGAAGGGACACTACGCCAGCATCTGCAGGGCCAAAGCCACCCCGAACCCCAGCAGCGCCCCGTGCGGGCTGCCATCTTGGGCCTCCCCAGCCATGTACGAACCACCGGAACAGCAGCCATTTTGGACGCCTCCAGCCACATGGGGATCATGGACGCCGCCATCTTGGACGCCAGCCAGGACGCAGCAGGCCCCCAACACCGCCTCATCTGATACCCGCAGCGACACACCAACCCCTACGCTGGCCTCCGTTACGCTGGACCAAGCGAGACCGCACCAACTGGCCCAGTCCACAATGGACATTAAGGTAAATGGTCACGAAACAACCTGCCTTTTTGACTCTGGGAGCACGGAGAGCTTCATCCACCCCGACATGGTGCGGCGTTGCTCTCGCCCAGTCCTGCCTGCGCACCAGCGGATTTCTATGGCCTCCGAGTCCCAGTCGGCGGACATTGGCGGCTACTGCGTGGTGACACACTTAGTAGACGGGACTGTGTACGATAATTTTAAACTTCTGGTCCTGCCCCACCTCTGCGCTGCCGTTCTACTGGAGTTAGATTTTCAGTGCCACCTTAAAAGTGTTACGATGGCGTACGGTGGACCCCTCCCCCCACTCACAGTCCGCAGCCAGCAGCTTCCAAACTGCCCGCCGCGCACCAGGTGCAACCTCTCCACACTCAGAGTCACCCCCCCCCCCACTATTTGCTAACCTCACCCCCGACTGTAAGCCCATCGCCACAAAGAGCAGGCGATACAGTGCCGGGGACAGGGTTTTCATTAAAACCGAAGTGGAGGGGCTCCTGAAGGAGGGGATTATTGAGGGCAGCACCAGCCCCTGGCGAGCCCAGGTTGTGGTCGTTAAGACCGGCGAGAAGCAGCGCCTGGTCATCGACTACAGCCAGACAATAAATCGCTACACCCTGCTGGACGCTTACCCACTCCCCCGCATAGCTGATATGGTCAACCAGATCGCGCAGTACCGCGTCTTCTCGACCATTGACCTGAAATCAGCGTACCACCAGCTCCCTATCCGCCCTGAGGACCGCCAGCATACTGCCTTTGAGGCAAACGGCCGCCTCTATCACTTCCTTCGGGTTCCCTTTGGCCTCACCAACGGGGTCTCCGTCTTCCAAAGGGAGATGGACCGGATGGTCGATCAAAATGCATTGCAGGCCACTTTCCCATATCTGGACAATGTGACCATCTGCGGCCATGACTTGCAGGACCATGACGCAAACCTCGAAAAATTCCTCTGCACCGCCCAACTCCTGAACCTGACGTATAACAAGGAGAAGTGCATATTCCGCACAACCCGCCTCGCCATCCTTGGCTGTGTTGTGGAACACGGAGTCATCGGTCCCGACCCCGACCGGATGCGTCCCCTTATGGAACTCCCACTGCCCCACTGCCTCAAGGCCCTGAAGAGGTGCCTAGGGTTTTTCTCCTATTACGCCCAGTGGGTCCCCTACTATGCGGACAAGGCCCGTCCGCTGATCAAGTCCACCTCTTTTCCCTTGACGGCAGAGGCCCGCTTAGCCTTCCACCGTATCAAGGAAGACATTGCCAAAGCCACCATGCACGCAGTGGACGAATCCATCCCCTTCCAGGTGGAAAGCGATGCGTCCGACTTTGCCCTGGCCGCTACCCTTAATCAGGCGGGGAGACCCGTGGCCTTCTTTTCACGAACCCTCCAGGGCCTGGAGACCAGACACTCCGCTGTTGAGAAGGAGGCCCAGGCTATTGTGGAGGCTGTGCGTCATTGGAGGCACTACCTGGCCGGAAAACGATTTACCCTGCTCACTGACCAGCGTTCAGTTGCTTTCATGTTTAACAACAAGCAGAGGGGCAAAATCAAAAACGACAAGATCTTGAGGTGGAGAATCGAACTTTCCACCTACAATTACGAGATCTTGTACCGGCCCGGGAAGCTCAATGAACCCCCGGATGCTCTATCGCGTGGCACCTGCGCCAGCGCGCAGATCGATAGACTGCGGGCCCTCCACAATGACCTCTGCCACCCGGGGGTCACCAGGTTCTTCCACTTCATCAAGGCCCGCAACCTGCCTTACTCCATTGAGGAGGTCAGGACCCTGACCAGGAACTGCCAAGTCTGCGCTGAGTGCAAACCGCACTTTTATAGACCAGACGGCTCACCTGATAAAAGCCACTCGCCCCTTCGAGCGCCTGAGCGTTGATTTTAAAAGGCCTCTCCCCTCCTCCGACCGCAATGTGTACTTCCTCAACATTATTGATGAGTACTCCCGTTTCCCGTTCGCCATCCCCTGCCCGGACATGACCAGTGCCACGGTCATTAAATGTCTGAACGACCTCTTCACCCTGTTTGGTTTCCCCAGCTATATCCATAGCGACCGGGGCTCATCGTTTATGAGCGACGAACTCCGCCAGTACCTGCTCGCTAGGGGTATTGCCACAAGCAGGACCACCAGTTACAACCCCCGGGGGAACGGACAGGTGGAAAGAGAGAATGCAACAGTTTGGAAGGCTGCCCTGCTAGCCTTAAAGTCTAGGGGCCTTCCGACCTCCCGCTGGCAGGATGTGCTCCCCGATGCACTCCACTCTATTCGGTCACTGCTCTGCACTGCCACTAACGCCACCCCTCATGAGAAAATGTTTGTCTTCCCAAGGAAGTCCACATCGGGGACATCGCTACCGCCATGGCTGACATCCCCAGGGCCAGTCCTACTGAGAAGACACGTGAGGACCCATAAAACGGACCCCCTGGTCGAGAGGGTCGACCTCCTCCACGCCAACCCCCAGTATGCTTACATTGCGTACCCGGACGGGCGGGAGGACACAGTCTCCATACGAGACCTCGCACCCTCGGGGGCCCCAGTAACCCACTACCCACTACCACCCCCCCCCCCCCACGATCCAATATCCAACCCCAGCAGATGGCACGCCTGGGCCCCGCGACCCGCTCGACACCCACGAGGAGTACACACCAGTGCCCCAGCCTATGCGGGACTCGACGCCGGAAGCTTCACTACCCCTGCCGTCGTCACGTCGATCACAGCGGCAGACAAGACCTCCGGAGAGACTCCAATACACAAACTTTTAATACACTTCACCCCGCCGGACTCATTTTTAAACAAGGGGTGAATGTGGTAAACCACTGTTATACCTGCCTGTGTGGGTGTTTGTATTCCACTGTGTACATGTCTGTACATGCCTCGGCTGACTCCTCCCACGAGTCCAGGTATAAAGGTGACTGCTCCACAGTCCCTCTGTATTCTGGACTGGTCGACCACTCGAGGCACACCTTCATTCTCTTGTTAATAAAAGCCTGTTAGTTACTCGCTTAACCTCAGTCTTTTGAGTAATTGATAGCGCATCAGAAGTACTTTAAAGGCAGATGGGATCTTGGTCTAATGCTTCACTTAAGAGACAGAACCTCTGACAGCCTCCATACTGCACTAACTGGTCAGCCTAGATTATATGCTCAAGTACATAGCGAGGCTTGAACCCATAACCTTCTGATTTAGATGTGAGAATTTTACCACCTGAGCCAAGCAAACACACACTATATGCTGGATTTTGCCAGCCCTGGAGAAGCGGGACTGCCGGGAAAATGGCAGAATTTGGGGGCAGGTGCCCAACCTGCCTCCATGCCATCTTGCCAGGAGGTGGGTAGCCGTCCCGCGCCAGGTCCCATCTCCTTGGAGGCGGGAAAGATTAAAGCCACTTAACTGCCTGTTAACAGGCAGAAAATAGGCTTATCACCATTTTGCCCACACAGGTGCGGGCTTCCCGAAGGCTCCGAAACCCGTCAGGATCACCCAGGCGAGTAGTGGGTCTGCGAGGGTCGGAGGGGTCCAAAAGTGTGCTGTGGAGGTGAGTGATGGGTGCAAGAGAGGTGAGTATCTGAAGTAAGTGCAAAGCGTTAGAAAAAGTGTACTTACCTTTGTTTCTTCCTGCAGGCTTCAATCGGTGGGTATGCGGAGAGTCTCGCACCTCCGCGGTAGAGATGACAGATGGCCGTTGCATTCTCCAATGCAACAACCATCTCACTTCTGCAAAAAAGAGGTTTGATGAGGTCTTGAATTCAATACCTCATCAAACTACAGAGGATGTCACTGACAGCTTCACAGAGCTGTCAAACGATGACAATTCATCTGTCAAAATTTTTTGACAGATGTAACGTCATACGTTGACTTTCTCTGCATCCGGCTTTCCCTTAATTGGCCTGCTAAGCCCGCTGGGCGGGCTTAACAAGGTCAATCAAAGGAAAATAGCGTGGGTTGGCCAGAAGTTGATGGAGGCGGATCTGAAACCTGACAAGTGGGAGTCCCGCCTCCAAAAGCTCCCCATTGGCAAAATCACCCCCTATGTATTTTTTCTCCTCAAAGGCACTGATTCTTGCTCGTTATAGTTTCCTGGACACTGTCCGCACTCCAATGCATTCTTCTTGTGTGAGCCTTGACGATGAGTAGTGATGAACTATTCACGTTGCAAGGCATTACAGTGGGACCTGTTCCTGTTACCACTTGACATCATGTCGGTTTTCCAGCACAAGTCACTAGATGGTGATCAGGAGAGGAAAACTTGGCCAAGGGTAATATAAGCAGTAGGACATTTGCCATACCAATGGCAGGATGTTATTTTGTTTGACTTACCAACAATCCTGCTAGTTGATTGTTTTCCCTTCCTAACCCCTTCCTAACCCCTGGGAACTGAAGCCAATTATTACACCACACCTCGGGTGACTGTCTGTGTGGAGTTTGCACATTCTCCCCGTGTTTGCGTGGGTTTCCTCCGGGTGCTCCGGTTTCCTCCCACAGTCCAAAGATGTGCGGGTTAGGTTGATTGGCTATGATAAATTGACCCTTAGTGTTAGGGGGATTAAATACGTGGGGTTACGGGGATAGGGTGGGATATGTGTTGGTGTAGGGGTTACGGGGATCGGGTGGGATATGTGTCGGTGCAGGCTCGATGGGCCGAAATGGCCTCTATCTGCACTGTGGGGTTTCTGTGATTCTGTGATTCTGTGAACTGCTGCTCCTGTAGAAATTGGCTGGCTCACCATAGACCAAACATTGAACTTGGAACCCTCAGGTCTTTTTAGCTTAGTGTTGTATCAAGAGGGGCCTTTAGCCAGGAGGCCAGTAGCATTCAAGGCACAGTCTACGACCAGATTAACCCACCACTTTCTACAACATGGCCCACAGTTCTGTTTGCATGCTGAGCAGTTCAAGCTCCTCGGGCCCTGAGGCTTAGAAAAGCTGCTTCCTGATTGGTGCATTTTTACACTAATCAGGAAACAGTATCATGCCCAGGAAGTTTAAAGAGGCCCTGTGAACTGTAGAAAAAGACATGGAAGCAGACTAAGCCAGAAATAAATTTCTAGTATGGGGGCTGGGGTTTTTAGCATAGGTGGGGTGGATTTTGTGTATAGGTGTTTGGATTTTCAGCTCGTTGGGGCCTTCAATCTTTAGTCACATGCGGCCCACTCAGTAGTTGTACTGTGTGACTCTGGATCCCTCTTTCAAAATATTGGATGCTTTGCATAGCCAATCTTGAAGCATCCCTCTATAGATTACCTTGTAGGAAATATTTTATGAAATAAACTTAAACATTGCTTCAGTATGAATCACATGATAGAGATGGGTGTCATTTTGAAGTAGAACTACATTCACTATGGGGGAGAATTTGGGTGGAGTCGCAAACGGGGCGCCAAGCTCGCCTGGGCGCCAGATTTTGCACTGCGATCGGAACAGCAGCAATCGCCGGAAATTCAGCTTGAGCACCCCAAGAGGGACATGGGGCGAGGCTCGAGGCGCTCCGCGTCCCTCTTAGGGCGCTGAAACTGAATATCGCAGCGCAACATGCCGCAGCGCCACACGCTGCGGCACGGCGTGCTGCGGTACTGCAGGCCTTCCTCCCATTCTTAAGGGGGAGGGGCCTGCACCAGCGCGATGAGCGATCGCGAGTGCCGGCAAAAGAGCCTGGTGACGGGCTCTCGGAAAACAGCCGGCAATGTCGTGGGGGGAGAACAGGAGGCTGGGGACGGAGGTGCTGGCAGGCAGCCGCCGGGAAAAACGGCCGCCCCGCACCTCCACCTTAATTTGCGCCACTGCCGCCACAGGTAGGCCCCGTGAACCGGGCGCGATTAGCGAGCGGCGTTACAGAGGTGGTCACTGCCAAATATCGCGATCGGGGCGGTAGCGGGGCACTGCGCACACCGATGACGTCATCGGTGGTGGTGCAGCGCAACAGGCTAACGCCGCCATTAGCGTCCCAGCTAAATATCACGGGAGGCGTGGCCAGTGGCGCTAAAGCCACTGAGTGCCCTCTTTAGGCGCTAACTGGTGGCGCAGCCCACCGAATTTCTCCCCCTATATATTTTATTTAAAGTACTAATCATGTCCATCCTGATCTTGCAGGCACAATTTCATTGTAAACTGGTTGTTTCCAAGTTATTTTCAAGTATTTATTGTGCTTTAAACAGTATTATTTTCCATTACCAGTGTAAAGAAATTCTGTTGGCCCTTGTCTGATCCTTACAACAACAACAATTTGCATTTATATAGCACCTTTAACGTAGTAAAATGTTCCGAGGCACTTTACAAGAGCGTAATCAAACAAAATTTGACACCGAGCCAAATAAGACGAAATTAGGACAGGTGACCAAAAGCTTGATTTAAGAGGTAGATTTTAAGGAGCATCGCCCATCTCTGCCCTTGCCTCACCTCATCCGCTGCTGAAACCCTCATCTATGCCTTTGTTACCTCTAGACTTGACAATTCCAACGCACTCCTGGCTGGCCTCCCACATTCCACCCTACGTAAACTTGAGGTTAACCAAAACTCGGCTGCCCATGTCCTAACTTGCACCAAGTTCCGTTCGCACATCTCCCCTGTGCTCGCTGACCTACATTGGCTCCCTTTTAAGCAGCGCCTCGATTTCAAAGTTCTCATCCTTGTTTTCAAATCCCTCCATGGCTTCGCCCCTTCCTATCTCTGTAATCTCCTTCAGCCCCACAACCCCCCCCCCCCGAGATATCTGCGCTCCTCTAATTCTGCCCTCTTGAGCATCCCTGATTATAATCGCTCAACCTTTGGTGGCCGTGCTTTCTGTTGCCTAGGCCCTAAGCGCTGGAATTCCCTGCCTAAACCTCTCCGCCTCGCTACCTCTCTTTCCTCCTTTAAGACGCTCTGTAAAACCTACCTCTTTGACCAAGTTTTTGATCACCTGCCCTAATTTCTCCCTTTGTGGCTCAGTGTCAAATTTTTTGTCTTAAAATACTCTTGTGCAGCACCTTGGGATGTTTTACTATGTTAAAGGTGCTATATAAATACAAGTTGTTGTTGTTGTTGAGTGTCTTAAAGGAGGAAAGAGCGGTAGAGAGACAGAGAGGTTTAGGGAGGGAATTCCAGAGCTTACAGCCTGGGCAAGAGAAGGCATGGCCACCAATGGTGGAGCGAAGAAAATTGGGGATGCGCAGGAGGCCAGAATTGAAGGAGCACAGAAATCTTGCCAGATTGTGGAGCTAGAGGAGGTTACAGAGATAGGGAGGGGCGAGGTCAAGGATGAGAATTTTAAAATCGAGGCGTTGCCGGACTGGAAGATAATGTCGGTCAGCAAGCACAGAGGGATGGATGAGCAGGACTTGTTGCGGGTCAAGATACAGGCAGAAGAGTTTTTAATGAGCTGAAATTTATGGAAGGTGGCCGGCTAGCACTCCAGCCAGGAGAACATTGTAATAGTCGAGACTGGAGGTGGCAAACACATGGATGAGGGTTTTGGAAGCAGATGAGCTGAGACAGGGGCAGAGGCAGGCGATGTTATGGACGAGGAAGTAGGCAGTTTTTGTGATGGAGAGGATATGGGGTTTGAAGCTCAGCTTGGGGTCAAATAGAATGCCGAGGTTGTGAACATTCAGCTTTAACCTCAGGCAGTGGCGGAGGGGGGCGCGGGTGTGGGGTAATGAATCAATGGCAAGGGTACGGAGTTTGTGATGGGGGACAAAGACAGTGGCTTCAGTATGTTGAACTGGAGGAAATTATGGCTGGATGGACTGGATGTCGGACAAGCAGTTTGACAATACAGAGGCAATGGAGGGGTCAAGAGAGATGGTGAAGAGGTAGAGCTGGGTGTCATCCGTGTACATGTGAAATTTGATGGCGTGCTTTCGGATAATGTCACTGATGGGCAGCATGTCGATGAGGAATAAGACGGGTGTAAGGATAGATGCTTTGGACTCCAGAGGTAACAGTGCGGGGCGGGAAGAGAAACCTTTGCTTGAGATGCTCTGGCTGCGATCGGATGGGTAAGAGTGAAAACAAGCGAGGGCAGCCCCACTCAGCTGGACAATGGAGGCAAAGCATTGGCGGAGGATGGTGTGGTCGACCATGTCAAAGGCTGTAAGGAGGTCAAGAGGGATAGTATACCACTGTCACAGTCAGAGGATATCATTTGTGACTTTGATTAGAGCCGTTTTAGTGCTTTGGCAGGGGTGGAAACCTGATTGAAGAGATTCTAACACAGAGTTGCGGGAAAGATGGGTTGGGATTTGGAAGGCGATAGCATGTTCAGGGACTTTGGAGAGGGAACGGAGTTGGAGTTGGGGTGGTTGTTTGCAAGGATAGAAGGGTCAAGGGTTGTTTTTTTGACGAGTGGTGTGATGGCAACAGTTTTGAAAGGGAGGGGGACAGTACTTGAGGAGAGCGAACCATTTACAAGGTCAAGGGTAGCCTTGAATATGGGTAGGAGAGTTTATGTGATGATCATCAGCCTTTTGTCACCAGATGGTTATGTTACATTATTTCCTACTGCTTAATAAAATACCAAAGGAAAATATTAAAGAGAGTTCCTAAGTATATACTTTAATTAAACAAATGTAGGAGACAGTTTTATGTATTAATGGTTGTGTTGTAACTTACTGCCTGGGCTCATACATAAAAAAATGGCTCCTTGTGTAAGTGGGAATATTGGGATTGGAAGAAGAAACTCTACTTTGAAAGCAGTTTAATTTTTTTTAAGACGATAATGTAGGAATGGCTAGATTCCTAACTAAAGGACTGAGGTCGAGTCAGTCTATCAAACAAACGATGTTTAATACTATTGAACAGAGTTTAACACGAAAACACAGGAGAACTAAATTACAGGTCTGTACTCTTTGCTGGCACCACGAGGACTGGCTAGGGCGGCTCCCCAGCCTGACGTCATGACATCATCACGTTTTCCCGCCGCTGGAGGATCACGTGATCAACGTGATGACGTCATCGCGTTTGGTCTCATTCTTAAAGGGATCGCGCTATGTACATGCAATAATATGAACAAAGATACAGATTCATTCTGTAGCTAATACTTTGTTAAAGATAATTATGTACATTAGATCAGAGTCCCCTGGTGGCTCTGCCACATGTGCCCCCCCAGAATTGTCTTTAACAGTAAAAGTCAATCGACTAGGAGGTCTGACAAGCCTGTCAGAGTGACTCCTGTATTCTTGGAGTGGACGTTGTTGAACAGCGGGCGGGCTGGCGGATGGAAGCCTTCGGTCTGGCGTAGATGCAGCGGGAGGTCGACCACGTCGTGGTGGCTGTGCGGTCTCTACTGGCCGGTCGATGTCTAGGTGTGCCGGTTTGAGACGGTCAATGGATATGTGGTCGGGTTTACCACCGATGTCTACAGAGAAACTCTTGTCGCCTGTCTCCAGTACGCGAAAAGGGCCTGTGTAAGGGGCCTTGAGCGGATCCCTATGGGCATCATGACGAATGAATACAAATTCAGCATTCTTTAGCTCCGCTGGTACGTGTGAAGATGGAAGGCCGTGATGCGAAGTTGGGATAGGTGTTTCCCGGTGGTTGCTGAGTTGGTCGGCTGCGGACCAAGGCTCAGTTGGAAACGGCAGGAAATCTCCCGGTACGCGGAGTGGCTGGCTGTACACGAGCTCCGCGGCGGATGATTGCAGGTCCTCTTTGGGTGCCGTGCGAAGACCCAACATGACCCACGGAAGCTTATCCACCCATCCGGCGCCTTGGAGGCTGGCCCTCAGCGATGCCTTTAACGATCTGTGGAAACATTCGCACAAACCGTTGGCCTGCGGGTGATAGGCTGTGGTGCGGTGAAGCTTGGTGCCGAGACCCTGGGCCACAGCGTTCCAGAGCTCGGAAGAGAACTGTGGACCGCGGTCTGAAGAAATGTCCGCCGGAACGCCGAAACGTGCGACCCACGAGGAGAGGAATGCTCTGGCGACATCAGCGGATGTAGTAGACGCCAAAGGAACAGCCTCTGGCCATCTAGTAGTACGATCGACCATGGTGAGGATGTGTGTGAACCCCTGTGATGGTGGAAGCGGCCCGACGAGGTCCACGTTGACATGGTCGAATCAACGTTCTGGTACTGCGAACGTGGCCAATGGGGCCTTGACGTGACGTTGCACCTTAGACTTTTGACAGATGACGCAGGTGTTAGCCCAGTCGCGGATATCCTTACGCATTCCTCTCCAGACGAACTTAGCCAACATTAATTTTTGAGATGCCTTCACGCCAGGATGTGAAAGCCCATGTATGGCGTCGAAAACTTTGCGGCACCAGGCAACTGGAACGATCGGGCGGGGATCTCCCATGGAGACATCGCAGAGTAACGAGGTGCCTGCAGCATGGAATTGCACATCGGCCGGTTGGAGGCTAGAGGTGTCGGTGTGATACGCCTGTGTTTCAGGGTCGGATGCCTGATCGGTAGCCATGAGGGCATAATCGATGCCCAGCTGGACCGCCCGTACGGTCGCGCGAGAAAGGCAATCAGCTATCAAGTTGTCCTTGCCAGCTATGTGTTGGATGTCTGTCATGAATTCTGAAATGAAAGTTAGCTGTCGCTGCTGTCGAGCCGACCACGGTTCGGCGTTCTTGGCCATGGCGAAGGTCAGTGGTTTGTGATCTACAAATGCAGTGAAGGGACATCCTTCTAACAAAAAACGGAAATGGCGGATAGCCAGAAACAACGCCAGCAACTCCCGGTCGAAAGTGCTGTATTTGCGTTCATTGCGCTGGAGCTGGTGGCTGAAAAACGCCAGTGGTTGCCACGTCCCGTTTGACCCACAGTTCCTGTACGGCGCCTATGGCATAGTCGGAAACATCGGTGGTAAGGGCAATGGTGGCACCTGGCAGAGGGTGCGCCAACATAGTTGTATTGGCTAGAGCGGTTTTTGTGTTGTCGAAAGCGTTGTCCATTTCAACCATCCAGGCTATTGTATCCTTTCCAGCCTTGCCTTTGAGGGCCTCGTAGAGGGGCTGCATGAGTTGTGCTGCCTTAGGTACAAAGCGGTGGTAGAAATTCACCATGCCCAGGAATTCTTGAAGAGCCTTGGTGGACTGCGGCCTTGGGAATGCCATAATTGCTTCGACCTTTGACTGCAGCGGAATTGTGCCCTCCGAAGTAATGCAGTGGCCCAAGAAGTCAATCTGCTGTAGGCCGAACTGACACTTGGCCGGGCTGATTATGAGGCCATGTTGGCTGAGGCGCCGAAAGAGGGTGCGTAGATGGCAGACGTGTTCCTCTTTGGTAGAGCTGGCTATCAGGATATCGTCGAGGCAGACAAATAAAAACCTAAGATCCCGCAGGACCGAGTCCATTAGTCGCTGAAAAGCCTTTGCAGCGTTCTTGAGCCCAAATGGCATCCATAGAAACTCGAACAGTCCAAAGGGAGTGATGACTGCAGTTTTCTGGATGTCCTGTGGGTGTACGGGAACTTGGTGGTAGCCACGGACGAGTTCGACCTTGGAGAAGATTGAGTTTCCCGCCAAATGGGCGGAGAAATCCTGAATATGCGGGATCGGGTACCGATCAGGAGTAGTGGCGTCATTAAGGCGTCGGTAGTCCCCACATGGCCACCATCCACCGCCGGGCTTTGGGACGATGTGGAGAGGCGAGGACCAGGGACTATTCGACCGGCGAATAATCCCCAGCCGTTCCATCGTGGCAAACTCTGCCTTCGCAGCCGCGAGCTTGCCGGGTTCCAGGCGCCGAGCTCGTGCGTAAACTGGAGAGCCAGTCATAGTAATGTGGTGTTCGACACCATGCTTAGTGGCCGAGGAGGAGAAAGTGGGCTTGGTCAGCTCCGGGAATTCACCTAATAAGCGAGTGAACTCGTCCGGCTAAAGATAATTATGTACATTAGATCAGAGTCCCCTGGTGGCTCTGCCACAATAAAAAGAATTAGAGAAAGAAACTAATTGCATTTATATGGTGTTTTATCAAGATTCTCAGAAATATCACAAAGCACTTCACATACAATGATTTACTTTGAAGTGCATTGACCATTGGTATGTAGTGATAAGATATGGGATGAAAGTTCTTTGTATTAAAGGTGGTCAACTGAATTACCACATCATCCTAACTATATATAGGGAGGTACCTGAGCACTTACTGTCCTGCTGTCTCTCGTACTCTATTTACTTTTCCGCTGAAGTCAACAGGAAAGTAACCAAGGTGACACAAGTGCTGATGAAGGCAGTATCCACCACTAAAATAGCCAGTGTTGCCCATGCCTCGAGAATCATTTAAGATGACACTATAATTGCTTGCTGTCGGAGGCAGTCATGTTTTTTGTCTGCAAGGGTAGAGCAGCTGAAGAGATCACACCTACCACATAAAGGTAATTGAAACAGTTTACATACACATTTTCGTCGGCAAGCAAAAAAATCACTTGCCAGAATGTTCCTGTTGCCGGGCGGGTCGCCAGTAAAAATCCTGGAAATTGCGAGCACATCGGGAACCCACCGTCATCCCGCCGCCTCGCGCATTTAACTTGGGCAGATTTGAATGCGCGACACGGACCCGATCAGCAGAGGTGTGCGACCTCATTCACGCCATTAACTGCTTGTTGAGAGACCCTTAAGAGGGTTTTTAACACCAGCTTTTGACTTTTACTGCAGGAGCACGGGATTCACGCAGCTCGGGTACCTCGTCTGTGAAGGAGAGTCGGAAGCTCAGTGACCATTGGCGAGTCCATTCATTGAGAACTGGGAAAAGCACAAAAAACTCCAACATTACACCTCATTACTTGCCTCATGGAAAGGCTCTTGCTGACTCCATTTTGCCCACAGATTTAGGTGTCAGCAGTTTGCAGGTCATTTCTGCAACCTCGGAAGCCACTCTCACCACATTGCTACTCAGTATCAGAACATTGAGGGATTGGCCCTCTGATCTCCACTTTACCTGCCATCTACAAGCATATGTGCCGCTTATACTGTCTCACCTTGGTCCTCAGAATCAGACTAAGATGAGCCCCACCACCAGCAGCAGCCACACCAGCAGCAGCAGCAACCACAACAGCAGCCTTCTCACAACGACTTGTTGCTCCACAGGAGAGAGGGAGCCACCACAGGGCTGCAGCGTGCCAGAGGCAATACCCCCAATGCAGGGTATACAGGCAGAGGATGAGCTTCCTCAACATTACTGAGCAGCAATGCTTCAGGAGGCTCAGGCTATCGTGCAGACATTTGTAGCTTGCTGGAACAAGACCTGCTGCCCAGAGGTCCTTACCAGTAGCTGTCAAAGTGACTCAACTTCTTCACCTCAGACTCCTTCCAGGGACCTGCAGTAGACATTTGCGGGATCTCGCAGTCGGCCACCCACAGATGCATCATCCAAGTGACCGATACCATGTTTCATTAATCAGCCAATTATATCAACTTTGCCATGGATGAGGCCAGTGTTACTGAGCAGGCGCACGGCTTTGCGGCTCTGGTTGACTTCTCACAGGTGCAGGGCGTCATCGACTGCACACATGTGGCCATGAAGGCACCCCAAGGGCTTCCACTTTGTGAACCGCAAGGGCTTCCACTCCCTCAATGTGCAGCTCGTCTGCAACCATAAAAAGATGATCATGCATGTGTGCGCCAGATTCCCTGGCAGCTATCATGACTCTTTTGTGCTGTATCAGCCCACCCTCCCTCAACTCTTCGCACCTCCAAACAGACTTACCGGCTGGCTGCTTGGAGACAAGGGCTCATGAAAGACCTTGAGGGCGTCAAGTACTGAGGCCGTGGAGCGTTATAATGAGAGCCACATGTCCACCAGATGTGTCATAGAGCAAATAATAGGCATGCTGAAGATGCGCTTCAGGTGCCTTGACAGATCTGGAGGAGTTGTTCAGTACGCACCAGCCAGGGTCTCCAGAATCATCGTCGTTGCTGCGCAACATAGCACAGCAGCAAGGATTGGAGCTGCAGGAGCAAGGCACAGAGTGCACAGCCTCTTTAAAGGAGGAGGAGGAGCAAGTGGAAGATGAGGAGGAGGAGGAGGAACCTGAGGTGGAGATGGCACCAGCAGTGGCGCACATTGCTGCCAGGAAGGCCCGGGATGGCCTCATCATGGCTTGATTTACTTAACTAGCTCCAATGCAGCCATGTCGCTGCCACAAATACTGTACTAAGTTTCTCCCACCCCAACAACACCATAAAGCATCCCTACAATGAACAAGCCATTCCTCTCACCCAAACCTCCAGTGCTCGAGCTTAAGCAATGTCTCACAATTCACTCCAAGTGACAAAGCCACTTCCAAGGTAGCAGGCAAAAATGGACAAGACCAGAAAGTGGTGCAAAGAAATACATTTATCTGTGTCATCAAAAGAACTGAAACTTAACAGTAACATTTTTTCATAAACCCATGTGCATACTCTTATGCATCTACTTTTGTGTCTTTTTTCTTTTCCGAGTGCTTCTACAAGTTGCAACCCCTGTGGTTTCAGCAGAGGTAGAGGCAGGCTGCTCACTTCTCTGCTGTGACTGGTTAGACACTTTTGGCTGACATCCTCTGGGTTTTGGAGCCTGTGGTGGCCCCGCCAAAGTCTGCTCCTCCTGCAACTGTGCAGGGGCAGACTCAGCCATCGGGATCTGAGGAAGCATGTGGGGCTCTGACTGAGGGGGAGACAACGAGAAGAAGTGGGAGCACTTTGAGAATAGCCCCCACTTCCATGTCCCCTCTCAGCATCATCCCTCTCATGGGCCACCCGCACTTCCCTGTTAGCAAGGAGCTGGAGAGCACCTTGCTGCACATCAGTAGGGCGATGAAGGCCCAAGTCTATGTTTATATCCCTCCTAGAGATGAGGTCTATGAGCGTCTGCCATCTGTTGTCCACAGCAAGCATGTGCTCATGTGACTGGCACATTTGCTGCTCCATGCAGGTGGCCATCCTTTCCATGGAAAAGCACATCATCGCCATCGCCTACAACATGGTGGTGATCATGTTGGAGATGGACTCCTCCATTCTCTGCACATTTGCAGACATCGCGGCTGAAAAAGATGCCAGAGCCTCATGCAATTGTTGCTGCCCCTCCAAGATCACCCTCTTTCTCAATGGCCACCGAGGCTCAGTGTCTGCATGCAGCTCAGCAGAGCTTGGAGCATCCTGTGCCCTCCGGCGAGGAGTCTCCACTGCTGGCCCTTTTAACACCATCTGCTCTTGCTCACTTGTGAAGTGTGAGACAACAGGTGACAACACTACTTTATCTCACACAGGACCCACCAATATGTGTGTATCTGCGCTGGTGCTGGGTGAGCTTGGGTCTGCTGACGATGCACCCTCAGAGGCTGGAGATTCCTCTGAGGTGTCATCTTCCTCCTCTGGCTGGACATTCAGGGACGGGGGGGGAGGGGGGGCTCTTGATGGACCAGTGGGAGAGTAAAGAGATGAATTAGAAGTGTTATAATAAGAATGGATAATGTTACCAATATGCACATGATGACATTTCACTGGCTGCTGACATCAGTCACCATATGAATGACTGCTGTATGCCATGTGGCTGTATGACATGTAATTCTGTCACCAGGTTGCTGGGATGTCCGCCTCCCACCGCCAGCAGCTCTGCAACTCCCGATATCTCCAGGGCCCGCTCTCTGCTGGTGTCAGTTGTGTGAAGACTGGAGGGCTATCTCCGGTTCTCCGCCTCTCCCCTCGTGTTCTGGGCTCTTTTCTCCTGCAAGGAGGGAAAGAAGAGAACTTTGAGTGAGAGTGATGGAATGAATGTAAGGAATGGATGGGATACATCTGTAGAGGGTGACTATGAGGGAGTGGGGTGCCAATGCCAAATGGCCTCCTTCTGTGGTGTTACTTGCTATGATTGCATTAGGATGAGGGTGAGTGTCAGGGTGGTTAGTCAGATGGGGATGTGAATATGTACATAGAGAGAGAGGGATGGGTGGACCTGCAAGGTATGTTGGCGTGAGGAATGATGTGAAGGAGTAGGCTTGGGAAGGCAGAATGATGAGGATGTGATGACAGGCACATCAGAATGAAGGTGAGTGTGGCATTGCACTCACCTTTCCTGACCTTATGAGATCATTGAATTGTTTCCTGCACTGGATCCAGGTCCTCCTGACCACATCCCTGCTGCTGACCTCCTCTGCTATCTCCAACCAAGCCCTTTTGGTGTCTTTGGGAGGTCTCCTGTGCCTAACTGCAGGGAACAGGACCTTCCTGTGTGCTCTCACTGCCTCCACCAGAATATGCAGGGATGCATCAGAAAATCAGGGTGCAGCCCTGTACCTTTGAGTATCTATCATTTAAACTTTGGAACAGTACTCAGACCTTTCTATTTCACCTTCTATACTCCTCTAGCAACTTTCAAATGAGTTATGTGCAAGGCTGCTTTAAAAATCGGCGCTGGAAACGAGTCATTGATGACGTCATCAGACCCGTTCCATTTAATTGGGCCAGGAAACGCGCATGACTGCTTTAAGTGGGGCCATTAAGTTAAAGTCGCCTTGAAGAATGCGCTGAGCAGAACTTGGCATTCCCGACCTACTACGCGGCCCGCACGCACCCAAACTGACTCCACAGTAAAAATTCTAGCCACTATGTGCAACTTTAAAACAAATGTGCAAGCACAAACTTGCAGTTGTTTACATGTAGATCTGGTGCTATAGAAGCCATCAATGTAAATGGGGTCGTTTCAGCAGCTGGATCACATCTCCTCTCAGTCAGTCTTTTTCCAGTTTCTCCAATTAAAACAAATCCAATGATGTCAGACTGATCTCAAGACTTCATCTTAAGGCCCAGAATTATTCTTGCTGTTCTTCTCTAAACCTGTTTCAGTGCATACCGACTAAATCGCAGCTCTTTGAGTCATAGCAGTTTATGACACTATACCGTAGATATATTAGACCTGAATAATTTACAAGAATTAATGATAAATATGAAATTGATTTCTAATTGAAAATGCTGTACTGATTTTTTGAAGTGTAACTGAACAAGAATCAGAAACAAAGTTGGAATTATTCAAAACAGAGAGGTTTAGTTAAAATGTTATATTTTATGACACATTCATGAGAATGTCATGTTGGCAAATGTGGGAGAAAATGGCTTATTCATTTGGCAAACTAGCATCGGAGATTTTGTTTAATCAATTTAGAATTTTGCATTTCCTTTACAACTTGTGAAACCAGGCATTGCATAGGGATAGCCATTAAGTTGGAGAAAGAAAAGAATAGCAATGGCACTTAATTGTGAAAAAAACAAAACTGTGTGAAATTGCCACTTGAGTAGCAAATAATCTGTGAAATTCAGTGTCAAACCCCGAACAGTGTGATATTTGGCATGTAATGCTGCAGGAGGTCCTTTGGTGCAGCCACTCTGGCTATCATCTATATCATAATCTCTATAAAATCCTGACTAATTTTCCAAGTATCCATTTACATCAAAAATTGCATTGGAAATCTGGAATACAAAACTACATTTACTGACACCAGTGGCCAATAACAGTGATTCAAAAATGATTTGTAAGAAGAGTCTGTTGATTAATTCAATAAATATGACTTTTAATCTGTTGTGCTTCAAACCATCACTTTATCTCTTCATTTAATAAGAGGGTATAGATGTTCGATAATTTGCTACATAGAATTTCAAACACTAAACAAATTAGCAAATCTGATTACATCCATTTTTGCTCAATATTTATCCTCATTTAAGTCCAGTGTTGAAATGGTTGCTTTATACCATGTAGTTGATAATGCTTCTGAGTATTTTCACATAATGATTATGTACATATTCACAAACTACACAGCCCTTGTGCAGTGAATCAGTATTTGCCTGTTATGGCCCATTAGTCAATTTACAGATTCTATGGATTATATCAGGTATTGGTTGCATGTTTATGCTACAGGTACCTTTTGAGAGATTTTTGAGATTTGAGTGCAGTGCAATCCAACATGATTATAAATCTGCACCATTCTCATCAAAGAAAGTAGAGCCCCGTGCATGTATATCTGAACACCTGTGCAGAGCTCTGTTAACAGACACTGATGACATTTTTAGCAATAATAAAGAGCAGTGTGAATCCAAGTGGTAGGAGACCACCTCCTTAAAATGGTTTAATACCCAAAGCTCAAGCCTGTACATGTGCTGGTTTGGCTGCAGTAACCACTTTGCTCAAAACAAAATGTGTCATTTAACTGTGCTTTAAGGTACAGAGTAAATGTAGATTGTCAACTATATTTTTAGCAGTTGCATATTTTGTTGCCATTTATTGTAAATATTGGCTCTGATTTGATGTTAGAATTACAATCAATGTTTTAACATATAGCTACCGAGGTCCGATCACATGATATTTGCTATTTGTCATCTGGGTCGTTTTCCGAGTGGCAGGCAGTGACTAGTGGGGTACCGCAAGGATCGGTCCTAGGACCCCAGCTGTTCACAATATATATTAATGATCTGGACAAGGGAATTGGATGTAATATCTCCAAATTTGCAGACGACACAAAGCTGGGTGGGAGGGTAAGCTGTGAGGAGGATGTCGTGAAACTCCAGTACGATTTGGACAGGTTGGGTGATTAGGCAGGAACATGGCAAATGCACTATAATGTGGATAAATGTGAGGTTATCCACTTTGGTGGCAAAAACAGGAAGGCAGATTATTATTTGAATGGCAATAGATTGGGAGAAGGGGAAGTGCAAAGAGACCTGGGTGTTATTGTGCACCAGTCGCTGAAGGTAAGCATGCAGGTGCAGCAGGTGGTTAAGAAGGCAAATGGTATGTTGGCCTTCGTAGCAAGAGGGTTCAAGTACAGGAACAAGGATGTCTTGCTGCAGTTGTACAGGGCCTTGGTGAGGCCGCACCTTGAGTATTGTGTGCAGTTTTGGTCGCCTTACCTGAGGAAGGACGTTCTTGCCCTGGAGGGAGTGCAGCGAAGATTCACCAGGCTGATACCTGGGATGGCAGGAATGACGTATAAGGAGAGATTGGGTTGATTGGGCTTATACTCACTGGAGTTTAGAAGATTGAGAGGGGATCTCATCGAAACCTATAAAATTCTGTCAGGCCTGGACAGACTAGATGCAGGAAGGATGTTTCTGATGGCCGGGGAGTCCAGAACCAGGGGTCATAGTCTAAGGATAAGGGGTAAGCCATTTAGGACTGAAATGAGGAGGAATTGCTTCACCCAGAGAGTGGTGAACCTGTGGAATTCTCTACCACAGAGGGCGGTGGAGGCCAGTTCATTAAATATATTCAAGAAAGAGTTGGATATATTTCTTGAGGCTAAAGGGATCAAGGGGTATGGGGAGGAGGCAGGGACAGGGTACTGAATTTGGATGATCAGCCATGATCTCATTGAATGGCGGAGCAGGCTCGAAGGGCCGAATGGCCTACTCCTGCTCCTATCTTCTACGTTTCTATGTTTGGTGATGATGAATCTGAGACTCTAAAGTGACATGCAAATTCAAAGTGAACAAAACTGGTCTAACTTTACTCAATTCTGAGTTACATAATCATGTAGAGTAGATGAGCAACGTCAGTGTTCTTGCTCAGGCCAACATCCCCAGCATCGAAGCTCTGACCACGCTCAATCAGCTCCGATGGACGGGTCACATTGTCTGCATGCCCGATACGAGACTCCCAAAACAAGCGCTCTACTCGGAGCTCCGGCACGGCAAGAGAGCCCCAGGTGGGCAGAGGAAACGCTTCAAGGACACCCTCAAAGCCTCCTTGAAAAAGTGCAACATCCCCACCGACACTTGGGAATCCCTGGCCCAAGACCGCACAAAGTGGAGGAGAAGCATCCGGGAAGGCGCCGAACACCTCGAGTCTCTTCGCCGGGAGCAAGCGGAAGCCAAGCGCAAGCAGCGCAAGGAGTGCACGTCAACCCAAGCACCCACCCACCCGCCCCTTCAACCACCGTCTGCCCCACCTGTGACAGAGACTGTAGGTCCCGCATTGAACTAATCAGCCACCTGCGAGCTCATTTTTAATGTGGAAGCAAGTCATCCTCGGTTCCGAGGGACTACCGAAGAAGAAGAAGAGAGTAGATAGTTATATCATTTGGTGAAGCTATGTCCATGCTGGAGCTAACCTTATTTGCGTACTGCAACTTTCAAAATGTGCATAAATTTATGTTATACAACATCTACAAAACTGATTATGTGTAAATTATTGAGCAGTAGTAGAGAACACACACACACACATATTTTTACCTTTATAGAATTCCAAAAGGTAAAGTTGTTGAACTGCAATTTGAAAATTTGCTGTAATTCAGAATGAACTAGGAACAGAGGAATAGGAGTAGGCCATTCAGCCCCTTGAGCCTGTTCTGCCATTCAGTGAGATCATGGCTGATCTGTATCCTAACTTCATCCACCTGCCTTGGCTCCATAACCCTTAATACCCTTGACTAGCAAAAATCTATTGATCTCAGATTTTAAATTATTAATCTACTGCTTTTTGTGTGAGTGTGTGCCACACTTCTACCACCCTTTGTGTGAAGAAGTGTTTCCTAACTTCTCTCCTGAATGGCCTGGCTCTGATTTTAAGGTTATGTCCCCTTGTCCTAGACTCCCCCCACCAGAGGAAAAAGTTTCTCTCCATCTACCTTATCAATTCCATTCAAAATCCTAAATACCTCAATCAAATCACTCCTTAACCTTCTATATTCCAGGAATAAAAACCTACTTTATATAATCTCTCCTCATAATCTAACTCTTGGAGCTCTGGTAACATTCTAGTGAATCTGTGCTGCACTCCTTTCTAAGGTGCGGTGCCCAGAACTGTACACATTACTCCAGATGTGATCTAATCAGGGCCTTGTATAGCTGTAGCAAAACTTCCTCCCCTTTATATTCTAGCCCTCTAGTTATAAAGGCTAACATTCCATTAGCATTTTTGATTATTTTTTTGTATGTAGCTGCTACATTTCAGTGATCTATGTACATGGACCCCTAAATCTCTTTGGACCTCCACTATTCTTATCCTTCCACCATCTAAAAAATACTTGGATCTATCCTTTTTGGTCTAAAATGGATGACCTCACAATTAACTGTGTTGAAATCCATCTGCCACAGTTTTATTCACTCACTTAATCATCAATGTCTCTTTGTAATTTTATGCTCCCGTCTACGCTACTTACAATGCCACCAATCTTTATGTCATCAGCAAACTTGGATATATGGCTCTCTATTGTGTTATCTAAGTCATGAATAAATATAATGAATAGTTGAGGCCCCAGCACAGATCCTTGTGGAACACCACTAGTCATTCCCTTCCAATTTGAGTACATACCCATTATCCCTACTCTCTGTCTTCTATTGCCTAACCAATCTCCTAACCAGGTCAATAATTTACCCAATTCTATGAGCTTTAATTTTAGCTAACAGCCTCTTATGTGGAACCTTATCGAATGCCTTCTGGAAGTCCATATAAATTACATCCATAGACATTCCCCTGTCTACTACTTTAGTTACTTTCTCAAAAAATTCAATTAGGTTTGTTAGACATGACCTACCCTTTACAAATCCATTTTGGCTTTCTAATCAGCTCAAATTTCTCTAAGTGTCCTTAATTATAGATTCCATTAACAACCAATGTTATTGGCCCATATTTTCCTGCAATGGTGAGATGGATAACGTAGACTGTAAATTTCACCATCTCGCACACCAATCTTGCCATTGATAACTTACTCCATATTTTCCTACCTTTAAGGTACGTGAGCTAATTGAAGGCTTCTAAATTGTAATCATTTTCAGATGGTGGTGGGCAAATTAATTTCAAAGCACATGTCCTGTGTTTTGCAGGGGAAATATGCAAAACTCAATGCAAGATCTATAGGAAGTAATTATTTAATAATTCATTTCTCAAATATCCCTGCATTTAAATTCTAAGCAGCAGCTACATGATATCTAATAGTCGTCTTAACTCTTTAAATAGACAAATTTCACATTTATTCCCTCAACATAATATTTTCTACATCACAACAATGACTACACTTCAAAAGTACTTAATTGGCTGTAAAGCACTTTGGGACATCCTGAGATCGTGAAAGGCACTATATAAATGCAAGTGCTTTCTTTCTCTACTGATGCAGTAGTCCATGATGTAGAATACAATGTATTTATTAATATGAATTCTGAAAGAAACACGTATTTTGATAGGTAATCCACATTAAAATTAGCATATTGACACTTTTAAGGGATGAGAGATCATTGAATCGATATAATCATAATTAGATGCTTTTTTACTGCAGTTCTCATTTGTGTGAGCCAAAATATAGATAATTTAATGAATGTGGAGGATTTTTGCCGTGGCTATCATCATTGCAGTACTTAGAAAGCGCACCAGTGGCATTTGTTCAACTGTCTAAGTGGCAGCAATGGTAATAGCTACAGCAAAACACGGTAAAAAGAGAAAGCCAAAGTTGAGAAAGTGGCAGTCATATAGGAAAACTTGAATGGAAAACTAACAATGAACAGCCATTTGTGGGAGCTGGAGGAGGGGAGAACATGGGGCTCAGGTCTTTTATCTTTTGTAGCCTGTTTATGATAACTGACTAACTTAAGTTCTTAAATCTTCTGTTGTATCTTCTTTACTGGGATCCCCCACAAACTATTCTTTACAATCACATCATCATAATCAATTTTAATTGAGTAACAATTTAATTACACAATATATTAAGAAGTATTTTTAAGAGTAACCACTTCTCGTGCATTTAAACATACCATTTGCTCCAAGTGTTTCAACTGGTCCTGATCCACATTTGAGTAAAATGGCTAATGTTACTGGAGTTTTCAGAGAACAAGTATAACTGTTAGGTTTAACACCATGCACAAAAGTGTTGATTAATGTCCTCTTGTTATTGTTATTTAAAGGAAGAGTTTTTACAAATCAAAGGAAACATGTTCTTTGTTTCAGTTCAAAAGGAACAGCTAAAGTTAAACTCAGTTAAAAATTGTGTCAAGTGGAATACTGTGTGACCAATTGATTGGGATACATATGAAAAGCCCTCATGTCACTTGTATAAAAGGAAATGTGCCATTTGTTGTTTTCTGTGATTGATAATCCTTATTCCTGTTAACAAGTAGTGGGTATGAAAACCTCAGGGTGACAGGAGACACTACTTGTATTTTTTTATTTTTAGATTACTCTTTAATAATAGAAAGAAGAATGTGTATTAGATCTACAGAGCAAAATTAAAGATTTTCAACTTCTATATCTGATATAAAGTAACTTAATTATAACTGTCAGCTCCGCAATGGCCAATTAGGTAAAGACAGTGCTCAGTGTAGCCACTTTTATTTTGCGCAAGGTTCATGCTAGTGCACCTAGCTCCTAACAAGTAAGTCTCACACAACCAAGAGTAATGCTGAAATAAGCTTAGCAGATTCACTAAAGCTGTTGGGTGGAAAGACCCAGTAAAAATAGGAAGTGAAAAGGGAAAATTGGTGGGATTTTATTTTAAACACTATTACACCTCCCATTACATTGCCAGCAGGAAATCCAAAAAAATACTGTTTTATAAGAAAGTGGATATGGTGTGGTCGTGGTAACAGGGAGTGAGACAATTAATTCATTCATTCATTTGTGGTTGTCCTATTGTTCCTGAAGCCTGATTGCATCTATCCATTTTTTAATTGATTCATTTGTAGGTTGGCCCACTCCTGCCAAAGCCAGATTGCATCAAGTAATGAATCAGAGCTGGCATGCCCCATCTCAAATTTCTATTGGATGTATTTAGGGTATATTTATTCAATTTATTAATTAATGGGTGGCCCACTGAAGCCTGATTGCATTTATTTAGAGTAGATTTAATTATTTGCCAACTGGCTTGCTTCCCCTGTAATTCCATTGGATTTGTTCAGGTTACATTTATTTATTTATTAAATTCTCTGGTGGCCCACTGATCCCAAAGACTGAGTCCAAGTATTCAGGATGAATTCAATTATTTATTATTTTTTGGTTGGCTCCATTAATTAATAGAACGAATTGCCAGCTGACTCGCTGCCCTTTCAGCCTGATTCCACCCTGGCCCACAGCCCCCAAAACCAGTAACATTTATTGATAGGCTGCTCCCAAAACCCAATTCCATCTTGGCCTGCTCTCTGCCAAGACCAATACAATTTATTGAGGTTGCATTTATTAATATCATTAATTACCAGCTGGCCCAGTGCCCCAAAACTGTTGTCACTGCAGTTATCTGAAAATTAAAACTTCCATTCATTTTTAAAAGGTTAGGAAATTACAAAATCATCTTACCCTTAGTAGCAGGAGAGCTGGGCAACATAGTTTTAGGGCACCACTAGGAGGACTGAAAGGTGAGTATAATTTTAAATATGGATAAGTTAGCACTTAGCAGGCTTTACCCAGGAGAGGCAGGTGTGTGAGAAAGTGTGTCAAAAACATGATAGAAACATGACAAAATTGTGAAACAGGAAATAAGTGTGACAACAGGAAGTACATTGTAGTTGCAATGTTTTTAATATATTATAGATTGTAAATTAATAGTGATAAATTATGAAATGTTATTATTACATGTGGGTGTTTGATAATACAATCTTTAGGTACAAAGTATATATATTAATCAATGTCAATTTTATTTTGCCTAAATTTTTTGATTGTATAATTGTCTTGAAATTCTTTCATATTATGTGTAATTTTCCAAATGTATGCTGATAGAAGGGATTCTTGACTTCGTCCAGTGCATGTCATAAAATTGCAAAGAAACTAGCTACAATTTTCCAATATGTGCTTGCAACAAGTGGGGTTCCCTGCAACCAATGCTTTCATGGAAAAGTTAAGTTATTGTTTCTATAATATACATTAGATACTTGATTCTCCTCTTCTTTTATTGAGCACTCTCAAAATGCCCATGAATTTCAGAAAGTCTAAAGCGAGTGTAAAGCGACTATACCTGATTGAAACAGGGCCAGAAACTTGCTAAATCTAGGCTCATTTCAATGCTGCATGCAATTTTGCATCTGGTTTCACATTGGAACGAGTACAGACGCACCCGCCAGTTTGCTTCTTATAATTTTAAAATGTGGCCAGAATAGCGTCCTTCATGGATTTTTCTAGTATTCCCATGGATATTATTGATTTATACATCTATTTACATAAAATGGGTGTCCAGGGTTTCCAGGACTGAGCTGTTTACTTAAGTGGATTTAAACAGCACTATATGAAGATTTATGGCAGCATAAGAGAGCAGTGAAACGTGGCACTATTCTCAAATGTCCAGGAGGTTATAGATTGCACCATGTGGCCCTCTGTGCTCCATTGCATTATGCAACTACCTACATGAATCAGAAATGATTCCATTCTATGAATGTTCAGATTGTTTGCAATTATCAGCACTGGATTATGTAAGTCATTGCTTGCTTCCAAGCAACTGTCATGATGCCTTCACCCCACCAATATTTCACCCACAAAAGCAAGTGGCAGGGTGTTCCTGAACAATTAAGGTTTCCTTCTATACCATAGCTCATGACACCTTTGTGGCATCCAAAGACCCTAGCTAAAAATAGCTATAATGAGGTGGCATGTTGAAGCAGTACTTCAAGTGTTTGGATAGGTCTGGGGGTGTCCTGTAGTAGAGCATGGATAAGGTATCAAGGATCATGTTGCACAATTTTGAGGCATTATCATGGAGGCTCCAGAGGAAATTGGCACCTAGCTACATTAAGGTGACCAGCAAGATGAACAGTACAAAGAGGCTTTATAAGAGAATCTATTCCCAGCTTCAAGAGTCATTCTACAATCTTGCATAGAGGAAATTTTCTTGCAACATGAAAACCTGCCCATTGCATCAGCAATCCTGTTTACACCTTCCCTATGAACACCACTAATCTGCCTTCACCTACAATGTCTTAACTCCCAAAACTCATTCCCACCAGCTGCTGAAACATGGTGTAAAACCTTAGAAATAACACTCTCTGCAAACAGTCCAATTGCAATGCAACAAACTGTTTAATGATCCTACAAAGGATATGTGTGCACCCCAACTGTTTGGGGTGCACCAAAGTGGTTGGGAACCTATGCACAAGTTGTGCAGTGGCCTCATTAGGACAAGTTCTATTTAAATGAGATGCCTATCCCATAGTGCTGCAAGTCTATTGACCTTCCATTAGTACATGGTACAAATTGGGGCTAATAATGTTGCCGGAGTGCTATGCCGAACAGCAACATGTGTTTGTACACAAATCATCGGTCCTCACTGAATGGAGTGAGGTTAACCAATGTGAATAATTTACTGGCACTCCAGTTGTGTCTGTCGTGATGTGCCGAGAGTGCCAGTGCCGAATTGTTGGGTGTCAGCGTCTAATGAAAAATTGCTGGCTCATGGTGTGATGGGTGTTTTCACAGCAGATGGGGCAAAGGCTTCATCTGCACAGCACTCATTTGGAAAATGCTTCAAGGACACCCTCAAAGCTTCCTTGAAAAAGTGCAACATCCCCACTGACACCTGGGAATCCCTGGCCCAAGAGCGCACAAAGTGGAGGAGAAGCATCCTGGGAAGGCAGCGAACACCTCGAGTCTCTTTGCCGGGAGCAAGCGGAACTCAAGCGCAAGTCAACCCAAGCACCCCACCCACCCGCCCCTTCAACCACCGTCTGCCCCACCTGTGACAGAGACTGTAGGTCCCGCATTGGACTCATCAGTCACCTGAGAACTCATTTTTAATGTGGAAGCAAGTCATCCTCGGTTCCGCCTAAGAGAGAGAGAGACTCATTTGGAACAGGCACTGAAGGGTAGGCCACCACAAGACTTTTTATATACTGCAGCCATGTCTGCCCTTTGTCCCCCAGCACTAATCCCCCCCTTACCCAGTATCCCACTTTGAAAATGCCTATCACACAAATAGCCAGCAGTCCTTCACTGGATGCTGGCACACAACAATGTGGCTGACACTCCCAGAACATCATGAGGCATATGCTTGGAGTGCCAGTAAATTATAATTTAACCTCTCATTAAATTAGGTTAAATTATGCACAGGTGCATGGAGCACCTATGCAGCACTGGTACCATGGCTTAGGCTGCATTATTGGCCCCGCGAATACAGTACTAATGGTGCATACTCAGTGATTGACTAGGTAAGTTCATTAAACTTCTTGTGGCACTACTTCCCTGTGCATGGACTGGTGAAGGTGACATTGATACTAATTTCTCCCATTATTCTCCTTGGTCTGTTCTTCGTGCAGCCCTGCAATGCTCATTGCTGAAGAGAGTCCCCCTCCACTGTGTGATACCCTGCTTGAGGACTTCCATTAGAGAAATACACCATTCTCTGCCTTTCAGCGTCTACCTCTTTAAGCTATCACAGACCTTTAAATGATCAATAGATGAACTCCCAGTCACAGGGCTTTCTCTGCTGGGAGCTTGCCCACATACGATAATGAGGCTGACGGTAGAAATACATGCAGATCAGCACACCAAGGTGAGACCGGTGCGGTTCTCACACCGCAAACTTCCAGTTGAGCAAATACCCAATTGGAAAATTTAGACCTTTGATTCATCTTCACTTCCGTTCAATATTGTGCTGGACAATCCCACAGTAATCAACAGCTTGCTGTCTGGGAAAAGTTCAGCTGCAAAACACAGATTCTGGGATTCAAGCCTGATTCACTGATCAGTGGAATAGTGCATAGAAGCATTACATCACCAAATTGCTATGATTTTCTAAAACTGTATAATGTCAACTTTTTGCCCTTTCCTTCTCTCCTTGCTGGGGTGAAGTGCCACAGGCTCCAGAAAGCCTCCTTGCTCAAGTGACCATTATGCAAAATATACAGAAAATGCTGCAAATACAGATCAGTCAACATCTGTAAAAAGGAATGTGTGTTTCAGGTGTGTATTGTTATCAGAACTGTGACCATTTTACTGTGAGCCGGTAAAATGCATTGTGCAGAAACCCACCAATGGTTAATCGTTTTCTAAACCCACGTAGAAAAGATCACAAGAATCCAAAGAATGGTCAGTACAGTACTGACATTTAAATACAGCAATCGTTAAACCCGGGAAACGGTGAAAGAAAATTAAATTAAATCCAATTGTTAATAAAGGTATAGCGACTTTTATATATCGTGGAGTTGAACACAATTCAGGACGGGTGTCGGTGAATATTCATCCCATCATAACTGGTCCCCGACTCGAAACGTTAACTCGGTTTCTCTCTCCTCCATGCTGCCTGACCTGCTGAGTGTTTCCAGCATTTTCTGTTATTGCAGATTTCCAGCATCCGCAGTATTTTGCTATTATGATAACTGGTCTGTTTTGCTAATCGTTTTACACTCAAAGATTCAACCCAACTCCTTTATTGCGTCTTATTTTATGTATCAAAGCCCGATAACTTCCCATTTCAAAATCGTAAACTCAAGTAATTAACAGTGGCCGTTAATTATGCACAATTTCTACCTCTAGGTTCCGTGGCAATGAGAAACTCCGCACAATAAACCTCCGAAGTATGCAAAGCTAGTGGTGGAGTCCTATTCTTATGTTATTCAGAGCCTGCTTTTCGCGCACATTAAAAATTGTAGAGAGCAGCTTTACAAGTTCACAGGCTTAGAAAAAAGGAACACGTTTTCTTTTTCTGCTCAAGTTCAAAGGGACTCCACAGTATTCCTTGGAATAATGAAATGAATGACTGCTGCTCCTTTCCATTTCAAAGCATTACTGAGACAACTAGATTTACCAGCCAGTGCATGCATTTTAAACGTTGCAACTACTGTAACTCGCGTTGGTTAAACTTTTACAGTCGTAGGAGGAAGCAATCAGCTGCTTGCTTGAAAGAGAAGTAAACGGTCTAGGGAGCGAGCAGGGTTAGACTAGGTGGAGTATGGGGTGGTACGGTAGAGTTGGAGGCGAATAGCCTGGTTTTGTGCCTAGATCATTTTATGATGCTGTGATGTGCATTGGCGCCAACTGAAGCAGTTAAATAGAAAGGACAGACTATGCTTGATCGGTTTTATGTTATTGGTAAATGATTTTTGCGTTAGTTTTCAGTGGTTCGAGGAGACGTTAATCGGGTATAGGAGAAACAGCACTGTACTCAATTCAAAAAACACAGCTTTACATTTCAATTCTTTCAGAATTAGACGACACCCAGCTCTACCTCAAGACCACCTCTCCTCTCCCACTGTCAATTGTCTGACTGCTTGTCCGACATCCAATACTGGATAAGCAGACATTTTCTCCAACTAAATATTGAAAAGACCAAAGAATTGACTTCGGTCCTGCCACAAACTCAGTTTCCTAGTCACTGACTCCAGCCCTGAGGCAACTGTCTGGAGGCTAAAATCAGACCATTTGGAACCTTGGTGTCATATTTGACCGAGGTGAGCTTCCGACCACATATCCATGCCATCACTAGGCCCACCTAGTTCCACCTCAGTAACATCACCCGACTCTGTCCTTGCCTCAGCTCATCTGCTGCTGAAACCCTCATCCATGCCTTTGTTACCTGTAGACTTAACTATTCCAATGCTCTCCTGGTCAGCCTCCCATCTTCTACCCTCCACAAACTTCAGCTCATCCAAAAACTCTGCTGCCCATATCCTAACTCGCACTAAGTCCCGTTCACCCATCATCCCTGCGCTTGCTGGTCAAGCAACAGCTCGATTTTACAATTCTCATCCTCGTTTTCAAATCCCTCCATGACATTGCCCTTCCCCATTTCTGTAACCTCCTCCAGCCCCACAACCCTCATACCTGCCTCCTCCAATCCTGGCCTGTTGCGCATCCGATTTTAATCACTCCACCACTGCTGGCAGTGCAGGCAGCTGCCTAAGCTCTGGAATTCCCTCCCTAAACCTCTCCACCTCCTTTTCCAGACGCTCCTTAAAACCTCTCTGACCAAGCTTTTGGTCACCTGCCCCAATATCGCCTTGTGGCTCAATGTCAAATGTTGTTTGATAACGCTCCTGTGAAGCTCCTTGGGACGTTTTACTATGTTAAAGGCGCTATATAAATACAAGTAGTTGTAAATTGCAACATAAAGCAATAATCAACTTCACCAGTCCAATAAAAATTGTGTTTAAAAGGAAATTGCATATTTAAGTTTCTTCAATCCCACGACACTTAAAATTACAGCAGCTCTACTGTAGGATACGCGCAATTATTGAAAATTGCAAGTGACTTTCGTTTAGTTCAATAACGAGAAAATGCATCAATTTTTAAAATGTAGTAAAACTCGAGAACAGTTTAATTGGAGAATGCAAGCCAATGTTGTAGTCTTATAAAGTTACAAGTATCGGGAACAGGAATGTAAATGCAACTCATTGTTCTACAATTTTCAAAGCGGTTGCCTCGTTGGCCACAGATCACAAGTCCGAGGAGGTGCTGAAACTAATAAATCGGTCCAATTGAAGTGAAAACAAGCTCTTTACAGCAACATCTGATCTACATTAGTTTATCTACATTTTCTACCATAATAAGTGTCCATGTGCAGTTTCCGTGACAGTGCGAACGCTTCTGAACTGGTGCAAAACATCAATGTTACAAAAAAAGTGCTTAAGAAAAATTATAGTCGTGCAGAAACATGTCCAATAAAATCCCATATCTACTTTCATAGAAAGAAACTGCTGGATTCACGCACAAGTATTCACAAAATATACAACTAACTACATATTAACTAACCAGGCAGAAGATTAATAAAGACATTCCTTATAGTTTACTTGCAGACAAAATTTAAATACTCCCAGCTTTTTAAAAAAAGTACACGTCTCAAAACGAAGAGTTAAAACTTTTTGCTTCTAAAATGTTGTGACTGAAGGAGCACTGTACAAGAATCTGCAAACTGATTAGAACGGTGGAATATAGTAAATGAGTCATGTTTATACCTAGTCTGTTTAGTTAACAAAACGCATAGCACGTTATTTTGAAGTCTTTGTCGATTGTAAAAACAAATCTACTTGGAAGAGTTCCATGGGCCTTTTTCACCAACTCTGGGCCCGATTTTTGCGCTTATTATTGTTGAAAGGTCTGTTCTTATCTCGTTGAGAGCAATAATGTTTGGTTACGATTAGTTTGCATTGCTCACATTTGACAGTACAACACCAGTGGAACTTGCAATTGCAACTGCTGATGATCTCAGTCTTTTTCTCCTCTGGTTTGAGCCCGCACTCTCCGCACAACCGTCTGCAGCTCCTTCTCTCCCACTGGGAGAGGTTCTTACCACTTTGGAGGCATTCCCTTCCTTCTGTTCCCTGCAATCCCAGCGTGACATTACGGACGCAGTAATCTGGCGAGTCTTCCAAGTAGACAAGTTCTGTCCGCACCACTGCTCGAAACGCATCCGCGATCGCTGCGCGGTTATCCGCGCTATTCCCTCCTTTCATACGCCGCTTGTCTAAATCGATCTTCACAGCTTGTTCGTGTTTCACCTTCAGGAAGTTCCCAATGTCTCGAAAATCAGCCAACTGGAGCCAGCAAGTCTGGATACTGCAGCTCCCCGACACCCCGTGACACTTGCAGGTTCGCTTCATGGTCTCTTTGACGGCCTACGGAATCAACAACGGAATTAATCCTTTAACAAACAGGACTGGGTGTAATCAGTGCTCCCATTAGATCAGAAACTATTGTAGAATCCTCGTGTTAAATGTTGCACTTTTTATACACAATGTGGAACTAACTACTTTATCAATTCTGAAAGTTGGTAACCCCTTTGGAAGGAATTTGCCGGCATCACCGTCACATATACCTGGAATTGACGGGGTGATTTGGACGAAATATTGCGACTATAACTTGCGTGCTCTTGAATTAAAAAGTTAGTTACCAGGCTTATTGATTTATTCCATTTCATAGCACAAATATTCTAGGTTCGCATCCCAATACAAGATTTTAACAGTAATGACTGATTGATTTGTGCTTGACGAAATGGAACGTTTTCCCAACTTGCGACACTAATAGATAGTAAATGTCTCCAAGTGCCCCTCCCCTCAATGTGCCTTTATCCCAAACTCATATCCTGTACAACTGCGTGCCGCTCTGAGCCGAGAACTTACAGCTTCCAGCCTAGTCTATGCGGAGCTAGTTGATCTCGGTCAAGGCGGTGCTAGAGACCACCACAATGGCTATGGAGAACAAAAAAAGCCCAAACTCCCTCCCCATCCAGAGGCCCTTGTTGAAAAGTACATGTATGGATATCAGACAAAGCCAAGATTGATGCAGCTGCACCACCCCCCCCCCCCCCCCGGTAGATTTTTGCTCAGATCTGAAGCATTACACTTCAGGTGATGTACCAGAAGACCGCCGACATCCGGGATGTACTGCAGCACAAGGCCGTCTTCAAGGGAGACATTTGGAAGAAAAATGTACCCCTTACAGCCATCATATTTATTTGGAGTACGAGGAAACCGGAGCGCCACTGTGGCCATGCGCGTTCCAGAAAGCGCGAATGAAGCAGTATTTCATACCAATTCTGAGCGCGTTGTCCCTTACTTTCCGAATAGGAGTATAACAAGCAACATTAGTGACACTGCTACTTTTTGTACAATGGGCCAAAACCCGCTGCGAACTGGGATTGCTATCTGTAAGGGCGCCTGAAAAAAGTTTCGCCAGAAGATTATTCAAACCCATGGGTGAAACGACAGTAGAATATTTCGGCCAATTCTCAAGGACGTTTAGTTACCCATACCCTCACCGCCATATGTTGCTTAATAGTTACACACCACACCCAAAACCCCAGTCTTTTGAAACATTAAAATGAAAGGACCATCCGTAGAACACACTGCGATTTATTGATAATTTATCCACTGCAACATGTTCAATATTGTCTAACAATTTTAATAAGTGTAAAACATTTGAAGAACCTGTGCAGTCTTCAGAATTGCAAGGTACTTAGAACAAGTAAACGCGAAATAATTTAATACGATTTAAAGCACTTTCCTCGTTTCCCATAATGTAACATTCAAAAATGAAGTGAACTCATCAGCTCATATACTTACACTTCTGCCTGCTTCGTTATTGTGGAGGTTCATGGCAGCTCTGGAATCCTGCCCCGTCTCCAGCGCATCGACAAACTGTTTGGAAACTCGTTCCCCAAATTCCACATTATCACTACATCCTCCCCAAACCCAGCCTCGTCCACCTGCAAAACAGATGTTCAGACACACACATCAGCGCAGAAATTAATACAAAATAGACTTCAAGCAACTGTTAGTGTGTAATTTCAACTTAGGAAAAACGCATCAAAATTAATGTATTTTCCCTTAAAATTAACTATAGGTATAAACAACGGAAAGGTCCTTTGACAAGGATGTCCAACCTACCAGCTTGACCACTTCTTGACTCATCGCATCCGCAGTTGTCGAAGTCCCCCATACTGCAGTTTCTTGTCAGGGTGTACATGACACCAGCAGAACTTACTGCATGCACGAAGGACGTTTCTCTCGTAGCTAATAAAAATACATTAAAATACATTGAGTGTAATAAAAAAAAACACCATTACCTGGAAACTAGTGCTTATATGAGGAGGGTTCTTACCGCTCCGACCATTGTGCGTGGAGAGTTGCAGCGCGCTCTCTGGACAGTTCCAGCGGTCCCAGGCGAACTGGTGTTTACATTCGTCAATCCCGGACTCAGCCCCAGCAGCAACACTGCTGGAATAGGTCAGGAACGCCTGCAACAACAAAAACAACCGCAACCCGTTCGTCAAATGCATCAACAGCACCTGTATACTGTTTACAAAGCGAAGTGAAATTAGAGTCAGAGAGTCGCTTCTGATATTGTCGGTATTGGTCCAGCTTGTGTTATACCTGCTGTTTCCAGAAATCTAACGTTACCAATTAAAAAAACGCGCACACGAGTAATATTTTAAGTCCAATCTTAAAATTCATTTTTCCAACATAACATCTATGGGACGTGTTGAAGGAGGGGGGGGGGATTTGTGAAATATTCGACATCTTTGAGTAATTCGGAACTTTTATCGGTTGCTAATGGAATGCGGGCAATCTTTGTGAATCCATAGCAGCCAACGGGACTACATTTGTTTTCATATGGATGGACTAAAAGTGCAAGCAATAATTTTCAAAATTCCATTATATTTAAAGAAAGGACAGATCTAAAAATTAGTTCCACAAGAATACAAGCAAACAAAGTTTGTTAAAATCATATCAAGACGACTTCATGTTACCTTTGGTCCGGTCATCAAAAAGTTGTTTACGGACCTGCAACAAGAATAATGTATAATTTGAATATTCCACTTTTCCCCACACATTGGAATAAAAGTGTTAATGTATGAAGAAATACGCTTACCACAATGCAGCTGGAGTAATGCTACTGTAAACGAACACAAAGCAAGCAATTACTTGGGCGAGTTCCATGGCAGCAGGGTGTCTCATTCGCTAGAATTGTTTCACCAACTGTTGGAATAGCTCTGGACTCAAAGGACTAACCATGGAGTTGAGCGCTGAGAAAGTTGCTCCGCTATTTATACGGGCTGCACAGCGGTCAGGGAAAATACTTTTGTTGCAAATTAACCAGTTCGGAACCGGGGAATGTGTAAACAGACACAGCAACCAATCGTCGACTCGAAAGGCCTAATAATGAATTTCAAAAGGATTGTTAACACTTATCGCCAATAGTTATTTATTGAATACTTCCACAATTAGGTTAACGCTGTGCCTACCACATACAACATTTAGCACTAATTAAATTACTCATCTCGAAAGACGCTTACATTTATTTCAACCCTAAAAATACTGTAGCTCTCAGTCCGTAGAATTATTAAAATTAAGTACCGTAGTTATTTTTTGTTTGCGATTACAATAATGTACACTTAGTGTGGTTCATTACTTTCTCCCAATTATCTTTACTAGAAACTGTTAATTGGGACTAATCTAGCATTGTATGGACGGTTCCTTTAACTTGTTTCTGGCAAGTGATTGGAGTTGTGAATTACATGTTTTCTTTGGTTTCGATTGCATTTCACAAGCTTTGTGCTACCGAACAGGATTTGGGTATCTATACTATTTCAAAATATACTGTCTGTCTAAAGAAACAAACACGATGCTGGAATTTTGTTTATTCTCACGGTTAGTTTCAGTTCATTTTTGGATATTATTATTGTTACTTACTTTAAAATGGCAAGTCATAGTATTTAGAATTCGATTTGTTTTAAAGTGAACTCATCAAGCCTTTATCCCTCGACACTAAAGACACACGTAGATGCCCCATTTAGGATACTAGGTCGCGGGTTCAAGCCCCACTGCAGAATTTAAGCATAACATTTAAACTGACACCTTCGTGTAGGACTGATGCTCTTGCACTAAAATATTAAACCAAATCCCATTCTGTCCGTTCAACTGAATGTTAACGATCTCGTGACAAAGATTTCTCCCATGTTCTGACTGACCAACACGACCTCTGGCCAATTATTCAGTGTTGATGTTGACACAGTCATTTCAATTTTAAAAAGGTACTGTAAAAAGTACAAGTTTTGCAAAATGTCTGGTCATTTTCCTATATAGAATCACTGCACCTCAATAATTTATTGTATGGGAAAGTTTTGCGACTTCGAGACCCGATAAGATACTACATAAATACAAATTTGTTGCTCTAACATAGAAATAGGCGATTTTAAGCGCACTGCGAGAACATATTATAAACTGATAGGGCAGTTATACTAGTTTCTGCATGGATGCAATACGGTTTTTGCATCACAGCGACAACTATGGCATAACGCTTATCTATGGTCATCAATTAAGTGTGATCTGAATTTTGGCAAACGGTGAGACAATTCCAGGAAGTAGTCTCGCACTATTTGACTTCACGCTGGCTACAGCATAACTGTAGCCCATTGAAAGCCATTTTTAAACGCGAATGTTAAATAAGATTACAGACCATCATGACATTTTTACTATTGGCAGAGAGTAGCTAGGATGGTGGGCTTTTCAGTAAAATTAGAACTGTTACCAGGATCCCAGTACTAGTATGTGGAGTTTAGTACAAATTCAAGAACGCAGTAGTCTTGGGGAACCATGTCAAACCACTAACACTGGTACAATTACACTGCAATTTATTTGCCCCAGAAATTTCCTCGGGGGTTCTCCTGATCGGCCGCTCTAACCGGCGTAGAATCGGCAGAAACGGGTCGAACTCCCGTCGAAATTATGGCGGCCGATCGGGAGAACCATCGTTGAATTTTTAAAGTAACATCGTTTAAAAAGTTGTAACCATGAAGTTATTTCGATTGGAAATTGCCGTCCGTTAATACCTGGAGCCGGTTTTCTAGTGATGTGAAGAACAGTTAAATGGGTATAACGATAGTGACCGGCAGCCTCAGGCTGGGCTGGCAACTGGTCAACGGGGATCTAGTCGTCCTGCAGATATATGTACCTCCGAATGAACTCGCTTCATAACACCAGAGAAACGTGCCAACTTGAAATTCCGATAACCTTCGAGTTTAAGTCATGATTCTAACAAATTACATCCGTCAGTGCCAGATAACTTTACGCATTAACATTGCAAAACGATAAGCAACCAAGGACGATACATGGTGCATCAAGACAGTCAACATTTTTTGCAAATTGTAGTCTTCAGTGCACAATGATAAGATACCTCAATAAAAGAGAGGACTTCGCGAGCTCTGGATTACGTTTAATACAAGTGCACGCTCCTGCTGACTTGCAAGTGTAAACGATCGATAACAGACATCAGTGGCTACAACAAGCATACAAAACGCTACAATAATTAGAACTAGCTCAATTATTCTGGTAAATTCAGGATAAGCGACGAAAATATTTAGGGATTCCATCAATGGTAAACCGACACTTGGCAAACGATTGCTTGATATAAATGGCGATTTCAAGGTTTTGCTCCAGTAATAAACTTCCATATTTTAAAAAAAAGTCGGAGGTATGGAAATCATAGCTTCTCATTGGAACAGAATATTTACCAACCACAGCACTTAAGCAAGTTAACTTTTACATTTCTCATATGGCTTAATTTAAAAAAAGGTTATTTTGGTTGTTTTATAATACTCGTGAAGCGCCTTGGGGCGTTTTACTATGTTAAAGGCGCTATGTAACAAGTTATACATTTAATTTGTTAAACATTTAAATGGTGTGCATCATGTGAGGTTAAACCCTTGCAGTGAAAAGGACTGATTTTGAAAACCAAGTTTCACCTTATTCCTTAAAGGAGTCTGTCACATATTTGTTCATTGAAACTATCGCATCTGAAATAGCCGCTCTTCTAGTTGGACTACCTCAAGGCGTGCCAAAGCGCCATTGTTAGCTCCCTTACTGCTCATCTTCATGCTCTCCATTGGTGACCGAATATGTAGGCATAGGATCATCTTCCATACCTATGCGGATGACATACTGATTTATCTCCACCACCAGCCTTCACTTATGGACCTCCTCTGTGCTGTCTGACTGCTTAGCTAACCTCAGGCCCTACATAAGCAAGAACTTTCTGATGAAAAGGTCTTCGATCCGAAACAAGTTAACGCGGCTTCTCTCGCCACAGATGCTGCCTGACCTGCTGAGTATATCCAGCACTTTGTTTTTAACTTTCAACTCAAGATCATCGAGACTGATACCATCCTCCTTACCTCCTTCCAAAAACTCCACGTCTTAGTCCACTGCTGGGAATTTCCTCAGGGTTGCTCCTGATTGGCGACCTTCGGGAGAAATCCCTTTTTGCTGTCTATCGGGGATTCTGCTGAAGTAAACGCGGCAGATCGCGAGAACCCCCGGGAAATCCCCTCCAACACCATGCTCGCTTTTATCCAGCCCAACATTTGTGTACTGTTTGACCCCAAACTGGCATTAACACCCCATATCCTAGCCACTATGGCTGCCTAATTTCCGCTTTTTAGTACCTGCTCCATCTCACCCGATCTGGCGCTGAAACCTTTAACCATACCGTTGTCCCCGCCAGAATCAAATGCGGTCCTTTCACAAGCGGCACTTCCTACAGCCTATTCTATTACCTATCACCACTGTCCTCATTAACATCCATTAGCGCCCCGGCACAAATTTCAAAATCCTTGTCCTGGTCTACAAGTCTCAATGGCTTTTCCCCATCCGATCATCCTTTATGGCCTGTGTATCAGCAAACACGTTCTGCTCTTTCAGACTCTGGCCTCCTTTGCCTCTCTCTGTTCCATCCTTCGAGGGCAGAACCTTCACCTATCTCGATCACACTTGCTGGAATGCTTTCCCTAAACCTCTACTACCTCTCCCCGTCTTCAAAAAGCCTATCTCCTTGATCTGGAGATCAGCTATCGTTTCTAAACCTTCCTCCACCACGGTTTGGTGTCTGGTTGCTTTGCTTCTTAATGTTCAGAGATTTTACTACAATAAAAGCGTTATAAGTCTCTATTGAGTCTTTTGTATTTGAACTGCGATAGAGGTGTTGGTGCCATGAAATAGCGACAAGAGTAAACCCCAGCCGAAAAGGTTTCAGCTCAGTATCAGAGAAACTGTATTGGTATAACAAACTTACAATATAACCAGAACAACCCGCCTACTTACAACGACCTAGAGGCGCACAGATTGTTTATATTTGCGAGTCGTAATTCTGCTATTGGAAAATAACTTGCGTTTTTATTGAAATATGCGGGAGATTCTGACTAAGCAGCTGAACCTTATTCGGAGGCAATGCATTCCACGTGTTGAGGGTAATTGAGGGAGGATCATGAACTCTTGCGTAGACTTTAAAGGTTTTCTTCAAATAACTTTAGAAACACGGAATTCAGGAAAGTATTTATTTTAAATGCTAGAATTGAGACATTAAAAAAGTTTTATCAAAGATGGGTCAAGAAACGAGTTATACCAAGACCTGTTTCTACTGTATTCCAGGACATTATAAAGGTTTGATTGAAAGGTACGAAATACCTGCAAAACCTCCCTGGAACTGATCGTGGAGAATGATGCAAATATAGCGGCGTTCGAGCAGATTAAATGATACTTCGCAAAGTTTATTTTAGATTGTTACGTTGTTTTACACTACGGCGTTTTGTGGAAAACTATCGCCTTTCCCCTTGCTCTTCAATTAATTTTTTACAATAACCAAATTCTGTTCTAAAAAACGAAAATGTATTAAATCAACATAACGAGCATTTGATTTAAACGGAAAGGTGATTGATTTGAAAATGTCTAACCATTTCAGTTTTAAATGAGCTAATAAAGCTCCAGCAGTTGTGAGGTGAAACTCTTCTGGTTTAAATTGCGTGTTTTTTTAAACTTGCATTCCATCAAATTGTTTGCCATATTCAGGCACATTTGTAAGAGTTAAATTTATACCATCTCAATTGTTCATTTAGGAACATTTTCCGCGTCTTTCTGAATGAGGCACGACAACTACTTTGACAGTGAGGGTCAATAACAAGTCGGAAGGGAGCTCGCTGTTTGACGCTGACTGGAGGGCGCCAAGCCTGTAAGACTTCAAGTGAGTCGAAGAACTTGAAAGCCGCGAATGTGCCTCAAATCGCACTATTTTTTTAACAAGTGTTAACTTCTGATCTAATCCTGTTAAAGCAAAAATATATCCTGCCGACGTTAACTCAAACTGTTCAAAGCAGACCGTCTCAAACGTGTCAAGAGACAAAGGGGTAGATTTTAAAGTTGCTTAAAACTGGCACAATAGAATCGAGAGGTTTCGATCACGGGCGCCCCGTCCACAAAGCCAGTTTTAAGCACGGGAGACAAATTGAACATCTACCGGGTCTTTCTAGCTGGATTATGTGGGCTTGGACTTCCATGTAGATTTGTCTCAACAAAAGTACATGAACAATTGCGTTCTATTTTAAATCATGATGCTATGTGCCTACGATCAAAAGCAGGTCAAGGGAGAATCAAATTGTTACGTAATGTATACTACCATTACCATCAAGCCAGGCGACCAACCCTGGTTCAATAAGGAATGTAGAAGAGCATGCCAGGAGCAGCACCAGGTGTACCTAAAAATGAGGTGCCAACCCGGTGAAGCTACATCACAGGATTACATGCATGCTGAACAGGAGAAGCAGCATGCTATAGACAGAGCGATCCCATAACCAAAGGATCAGATCAAAGCTCTGCAGTCTGCCACATCCAGTTGTGAATGGTGGTGGACAATTAAACAACTGACAGGAGGAGGAAACTCCAGGAACATCCCCATCCTCAATGATGGTGAAGCCCAGCATGTGAGTGCAAAAGACAAGGCTGAAGTGTTTGCAACCATCTTCGGCCAGAAATACCGAATGGATAATCCATCTTGGCCTTCTCCTGATGTCCCCGCCATCACAGAAGCCAGTCTTCAGCCAATTCGATACACTCCACGTGATATCAATAAATGGCTGAGCACACTGGATACAGCAAAGGCTATGGGCCCTGACAACATCCTGGCTATAGTGTTGAAGACTTGTGCTCCAGAACTAGCCCTACCTCTAGCCAAGCTATACCTGGGCAATTTTCCACTCTACCCGACAAAGTGGAAAATTGCACAGGTATGTCCTGTCCACAAAGCAGGACAAATCCAATCCTGCCAATTACCACCCCATCAGTCTACTCTCAATCATCAGCAAAGTGATGGAAGTTGTTGTAAGTGGCACTTGCCAGTAACCTGCTCACTGATGCTCAGTTTGGTTTCCGCCAGGACCTCTCGGCTCCAGGCCTCATTACAGCCTCGGTTCAAACATGGACAAAAGAGCTGAATTCCAGAGGTGAGGTGCGAGTGACTGCCCTTAACATCAAGGCAGCATTTGACTGAGTGTGGTATCAAGGAGCCCTAGCAAAATTGAAGCCAATCGAGCTCTCCACTGGCTGGAGTCATACCTTGCACAAAGGAAGATGGTTGTGGTTGTTGGAGGCCAATCATCTCAGCCCCAGAACATTGCTGCAGGAGTTCCTCAGTGCAGTGTCCTGGGCCCAACCATATTCAGCTGCTTCATCAATGACCTTTCCTCCATCATAGTCAGAAGTGGGGATATTTGCTGATGATTGCACAGTGTTCAGTTCCATTTGCAACTCCTCAGATAATGAAGCAGACTGTGCCTGCAGTGGTTCAAGAAGGCGGCTCACACCTCCTCGTAGGACTGCTCCTGGGCCTGGCCAAAGTGGCCATTAACAGGTCCAGGCAGTGGGCGGTCGAGGGGGTTGTTTGGCCCGATTGCCTGCCTCTCTTCTGCGGCTATGTTCGCGCCCGGGTGGCCCTGGAGATGGAGCACGCGGTGTCTGCCGGCACACTTGAGGCCTTCCAAGACTCCAAGGTGCCGCAGGGATTGGAGTGCATCGTCACCCCGGCAAACCAAATTTTAATTTAATTTGTAAAGTTTTATTAAGTTACAGTTAATTCACAGTTAATTTGGTTCAACAAAAGAGGACCACCTTCTGAAAGGCAACTAGGGATGGGTAATAAATTGCTGGCCTTGACAGCGACGCCCACATCCCATGAATTAATTTAAAAAAAACTGAGCTGTCCCAAGACTGGGATTTTTTTTAAAATACAGACATTTAAATTTCAATCTATAACTGTTTTTGGTAAATTAAAGAGATGTAGCAGTAAGCTAATGGCACCATTTGTATTTTGTATGTAACTCAACTTCAAACAGTTATGCAAAAGTGCAGAATTTTATACAATTTAATGGATAATAATTCAGTAACTAGTTTTTTGGTATCCATAAGGGTAAGTCTGTATTACTGATATTTGGTGAGACCGCACCTTGAGTATTGTGTGCAGTTTTGGTTGCCTTACCTGAGGAAGGATGTTCTTGCCATGGAGGGAGTGCAGCGAAGATTCACCAGGCTGATACCTGGGATGGCAGGAATGATGTATGAGGAGAGATTGTGTCGCTTGGGCTTATACTCACTGGAGTTTAGAAGATTGAGAGGGGATCTCATCGAAACCTATAAAATTCTGTCAGGCCTGGACAGACTAGATGCAGGAAGGATGTTTCTGATGGCCGGGGAGTCCAGAACCAGGGGTCATAGTCTAAGGATAAGGGGTAAGCCATTTAGGACTGAAATGAGGAGGAATTTCTTCACCCAGAGAGTGGTGAACCTGTGGAATTCTCTGCCACAGAGGGCGGTGGAGGCCAGTTCATTAAATATATTCAAGAAAGAGTTGGATATATTTCTTAAGGCTAAAGGGATCAAGGGATATGGGGAGAAGGCAGGGACAGGGTACTGAATTTGGATGATCAGCCATGATCTCATTGAATGGCGGAGCAGGCTCGAAGGGCCGAATGGCCTACTCCTGCTCCTATCTTCTATGTTTCTATGTTAATAAATATGCAAAAGTAGTGACAGATTTTCAAAGCACTATTTAAGTGCGGAGATATTGATTTTTGTAATATAGAAATAAATATTTTGATATCCCCTGAAGATGGTGGTGTACGTTGGGTTACAGTTCTACAGGTGCCAACAACCTTCCAGTTTCTCATCCAGGTGAGAAGAGTGTGATAGCCACTTAATGGGTTGGGAATTCCAGCCAAGTCCATGTCTGTCTTTGCCCATATTGTGCTTTAATTTTATACAAAAATGTACGTGCGCTCAGGACATAGAGTGCATACTATAGTACATATTTCACAATACTTGTAAATACATGCAGTAAGGGTCATGCATAGTTATACAGTTCTGTACATTAGACTGAAGGGTGGTTGGTGATGGGGTCATTGTCATCCCTGATCAGGGGTGCTTGGGGCTTTATGGAGAGATGAGATGAGGTTACAGCAGCAATAGGATCTTGTCAGCATGGCGGGTCCTGGGGCTAGTCTGGTTGTTGGAGCTTGGAGTAGGTGAGAGAATGGCACCATATTTGCTGGTGATTCTCCAGCTACCTATGCAGCCATGCATTGACTAACCTGATAGAGTTCTTTGAAGAGGTAACAGATAGAGTAGACAAGGGTAATGCAGTAAATATCATCTACTTGAATTTTCAAAAGGCCTTTGATAAGGTACCACACGGTAGGCTCATGACAAAGGTTAGGGCATGTGGAGTCAGGGGACAAGTAGTGGAATGGAAAGCAAATTGGCTAAAAATAGAAAGCAGAGAGTAGGGGTAAAGGATAGAAATTCAGATTGGAGGAAGGTAGAAAGTGGTGTTCCACTGTTCATAATTTACATTGATGATTTGGACTTGGGAACAAGTAACTATCAAAATTTGCAGCTGATGTCAAACTGGGGTTATAGTTAACACCGAGGAACAATGCAACATAATACAAGAAGACATTACAAAACTTGCAGAGTAGCAAATGAACTTTAACATAGATAAATGTGAGGTGATTCACTTTGATAGGAAAAATAGAAACATCACCTACACCTTTTTAGAAAATAAACTGAATGGAGTAGAAGAGCAAAAGATCTGGGGGTCCAGGTGAACAAATCATAAAAGCAGCATCGCAGGTCAGCAAAGCAATTAAAAAATGCTAACCAAGCACTGGGATTTATTTCTAGGGGTAAAGAATTCAAAAGTAGTGAAGTTATGTTAAATGTGTATAAGACCCTGGTCAGGCCGCACTTGGAGTACTGTGCACATTTCTGGGCTCCATACTATACAAAAGACATAGAAGCACTAGAGGCAGTACAAAAAAGATTTACAAGGATGGTACCAGAACTGAGATTTTGCCACTATCGTAAAGATTGAACTGGTTGGGGCTTTTTTTCTTTAGAAAGGAGACGACTTAGAGGTGACCTGATAGAGGTCTTTAAAGGTATGAATGGGTTGGACAGGGTAGATGTGGACAGAATGCATCCACTTGTGGGAGAATCCAAAACTAAGGCCATAAATACAAGATAGTTACTAATAAATCCAATGAGGAAATGAGGAGAAATTTCTTTACTCCAGAGAAGGTTTACTAATGTGGAACTTGCTATCATAGGAAGTGGTTGAGGCAAATGGCTTAGATGCTTTCAAAGGGAAACTAGATGAGTACATGAGAGAAAAGGGAATAGAAAGATATGCTGAAAGGCTGAGATGAGGTAGATGGAATGGGAGGAGACTCGTGTGTGGAGTATAAACACCAGCACAGACTAGTTGAGCCGAATGGCCTGTTTCTGTGTTATATATTCTATGTAATTTACCATACTCAAGGTAATTTTGACTATGTGAGTGCAAAACAAGTGATAGTGAATTGGCAGCCCATTCCAAATCTCTTTTTAATTTTCATTTAAGTCACAATCAAAATTCGATTCTTTGTCATTTTTATTGTAAAATTGCTGTTTGCTTTGATATCCCTTGCAAGTTTTTGTTTTATATTCCCTTTTTGCACTTATTACTGTCTCTGTATCCCTGTGTTGCTTTTTATAGCTCTCCCAGTCTGTTGGATTTCTACTCTCCTTGCCTTTATGTAAGCCTTTTCTATTGGCTTGATATTGTCTCTTGCCTTGTTTGTTAACCATGGTTTGTTATGAACACAAATGAAGCCTTTTAGAGGCACACGCTGGTTTTGTATTGCACCAAATACTACTTTGAACCACTGTAGGTTTATCCATTACCAATTGAACCCAGTTTACTGTGGCCAATTTATTTCTCATCCCTTCAAAGTTTGCCTTGCTTAAATTTCAAAGCCTAGGCCTCGATATTAACCCCACCACCCCTCCCCTCATGATGGGTGGGAGAGGGTCAGTGGGTTACAGACTTAAATTTGGGGAAGGCATTCCTAACACGGCATGACGCCATCTATTTTATGGTGGCGGATAACGGGGCGTCTGCATGTTCCGTTGTGGAGAGGTGGGATATGTTAAGTATGTGTATTGTATTGAACAATTAACACAAAGACTTAAACGTATAACTCAAACAGGCCTTTACTGGTTGGAGGTAGGGACTGCACATAGGTCTTTACTTCATGCCCACAGGCGGGAACTGAGGGGAGATCAGTACCCACAGTACTATTTATACCCCTATGGCCAGGAGTGGTACTGCGTATCACTACGCCCTACAAGTAGTGCAGTCCTGTCCATAGGTTTAAAGTAGCACACATATTACATACACAACATTCCTCCCTTCTTAGCTTTACAGTCATCTCCCCATTTAACATAACGTAATAACATATATACATATATAACTTCAGGTTTACATAACAGAATAACAGATACATAGATAACTTCATGTCAAAACAGATCACAGATTCAGTCTCTGCGGAAAACAGTTCACAGATTCAATCTCTGCGGAAAATAGTTCACAGATTCAGTCTCTGTGGTGTAGTCGGTTCACGTTACTGGAGTGACTCATTCAATAGTCCTTCCATGGATTTAACAGCTTGAACTTCTGAACTGATTTGGCTCCGTTCGGAGGGACCACGTGTGTGATCTGGTAGGGGTGATAATGGTTCAGATGGTTATCATCTTCTGCTTCGTCTTTTCCTTTTCTGCTTCTTAGAGACTCTCTGGGCTCCCCTGTCAGCTGCCAGCTGTAGCGCCATCATCTCCCTATGTTCCTTAGACTTTAAGTGATTCATCCTGATTTCTGCACTTTGGGAGTTTTCATCACAAGCTGGGCAGACCAGGTCACTATAATATTCAGTGTCACTCAATAGGTCATGGTAATATTCGGTGTCATCTTGATCTAGGCCAGCGAGAGGGTCTTCTATTTCCTCCATACCCAGCTGGGCGTTAGCCAGCTTTTGTTCCAAGTCCAGACATCTTTCCTGAAGAGACTTCTTCATGCGTACCTCTTCATCCAGCTTTTTCTGGGCTTTCAGCAAGTCGTTTACTAATGACCTCATTTGAGATTTTACTACTTCAACTTCTTTTGGAGATTGATTGATCGGACTATTCAATCCCTCTACCGGAGCAGCTGTTTCAGCGGTCTGTTGTTCTACGTTGACGTGAGTCAGCGTACTTTTGGCATCCAAGGGCTGCTCTGTTGCAGTCATCTCAGTCTGTGTTGCCACCTCAGCTCTTCCAATAACCTTTGATAGCTCCGAACCCCTTTCCTTTGAATATTGAAGTTCGTGTTCAAGTTTTTCCCATTTCAGAGTCCTGTCCTTCAGCATATGCAGGAGTTGGCTGACCGTTAACTCCTCTGACATCAGACGTTTTGTGTGCTCCTGCTCCATTTTCTCCATCAGCTGCTTCTGTTGTCTTTCCAGATGTTCCCACTCTATATCAAAGAACTCTTTCGTCGCATTCATCTCTTGCTCAAAACGGCGAATCATTTGTTCTAATTGCTGTTGCAGTTTGAAATGGAGTTGAGTTCGAGCCCGGTGTCCCTCAGAAATGTGCATGTCAGTGGACTGGACAGACTCAGACTTCTCTATCTCAGTGGAATTCTGTGCTGAAACTTTGTCTTTTGCACACGGGTTGGTCTTACCATCATCAGTTCCAGAGTCTGGGTTGATTATGTTCACCGAGTTCTCACTCGTTATTGTTTGTAGGAAATGCCAGTCGATATTCATTTTCCTAATCCACTCCCGTCCTAGTAGTGGAGGACCTCCTTCAGATATCACATATAAGTCCATTATTTGACTGTCTTCGCCCTTGTTGGCCACTGCAACCTCTATTTTCCCGATGGGGTACACTCTTTGCCCCGTGTATGTTTTCAATATAATCCCCGTATCCTGTAGGGGAATATGTTGGAATAACTTTCCGTAATCTTTCTTATTTATGACCGTCAATGCCGATCCAGTGTCCAATTCCAGTTTTACTTGGACTCCTTCTATCTGAAGAGTGACCCAAATTGTCTGGAGGTCTGCACCCTTACCAGCGTTGAGTACTCTTAAGCTAGCCAGTTCAATACTGCTTAAGCCAGCCAGTTCATTACTGCTAGCGTCTGAATCGGACTCCTGTTCGGCCACCTTGTGTACTTTTGCGTATTTTCCTTGCGGTGACTTCTTGTTGCTGGTCTTCTTCCCTGACCTGCATACTCTAGCTATATGTCCAAGCCTACCACAAGTTCTACATTCTTGGTTTTTAAACCAACACTGGTTCTGATCATGCGTTGTCTTTCCACAACGATAACATTTGCCAGAACTCACACCAAATTTGTGTGCACTGAGCTCCGGTGACCGTAGCTGCATTACTGCCGTGCCTCTCGCTGCGGCTTCGTGTGCTGCTGCCATAGTGACCGCCTTCTCAAGCGTCAGCTCATTCTCCTCGAGCAGTCGCTTTTGTGTATCCTGTTTAAATAAACCACACACAAATTTGTCTCGTAGTGCATCTGTCAATCCCGTTCCAAACTGGCAATATTTGGCTAATTTACGCAATTCCAGCAAATATTCAGCATTGCTTTCATGCTGTAGCTGCCTTCTGTCGTAAAATTTAAATCGTTCCGCTAGCATCAGCGGCGTGGGGTTTAGATGATCTTTCAGGACAGTAACAATCTCATCGAACGTCTTATCCGCCGGTTCATCTGGTGATAACAGGTGTTTCAATTGCCCGTACGTCTTCGCACCCATTAAATTTAATAATGTTAGAGCTTTATCTTGGTCACGAATTTTATTGGCCTTACAATAATTTTTTACTCTTTCAACATATATGGCCCAATCTTCGAGGTCACTATCAAAGGTGCTAATATTCCCGTGTTTAGGCATTGTAGATTTGCAATTTCTCAGATTTTATTTTCTTTACTTGTTATCAAAGATGGCGGCTTCCCGCTCTTGCCGTCGTCCTCCGCCCACAAAATGGCGGTTTTCCCGCGCTTGGCGGTCTTCACCCGTCCCCCGACGCCGTCTCCCTTCAGCCCTCGAGTGCGGCCCTTATCTTCGCCGCGATCGATAGCCCGCGCTGTGCACCGCGACTCTCGCACCTTGAGCTTCTGCAGCCGCCGCGCCTTTCAGTCCGAGTGCGGCTCTTATCTTTGGTCCCGATCGCTGGCCCGGCTGCGCCCCTCACTTCAAAGCGGCCCGGCCCTTATCTGCCGATCGCTATCGCCCTACCTCTCTCTCTTCCCCAGTCCTGTCTTTACTCCGGTTCACAAGCTGATGGAGGCTTCAGGGTCCTAATGCCTGTCTCTTCCAGTCGCTGGAAGCTGTCAGGATTTCTGCTGCCCTTCAGTTTTGAGTGGGGTGTTGAGGATTGAAACCTCTCTTCAACGTCCTGTCTTTGGACGAAGCTGCCTGGAATAACTGCCGCAGGGTAAGAGCCTGACTCGTCGCCAGTGTTAAGTATGTGTATTGTATTGAACAATTAACACAAAGACTTAAACGTATAACTCAAACAGGCCTTTACTGGTTGGAGGTAGGGACTGCACATAGGTCTTTACTTCATGCCCACAGGCGGGAACTGAGGGGAGATCAGTACCCACAGTACTATTTATACCCCTATGGCCAGGAGTGGTACTGCGTATCACTACGCCCTACAAGTAGTGCAGTCCTGTCCATAGGTTTAAAGTAGCACACATATTACATACACAACAGGATACTTAATACATTTAAATCGGGCTCCTACAGTGCAATTGGGAGCCCGATTTAAAGTTCATTGTAACGGTGCGGGTTTTCCAGGGGTCGGGAAACCCAGCAGTGAAAGGGAGGCAGCAGCTGCTGCCTCCACAAGGTAAGTGCCTTTTTCAACACTCCATTGTGGGGCAGGAAGAGCAGTCTGCTCCCACCAGCCTTCAAGGAAGTCTTCGACCTCCCCACCCCAAGCCGATCATTTCCCACCTCCCCCCTCCTCCCGATTGTCAGGGACCGTATCCAAGGGTCCCCAGATGCAGCCTCTTGCCACTGGTTTTCCCTCCCGGCTGCCAGTCAGCCTGTTAATGTGGCCGGCTACCGGGTGGGAAATGGAACAAAAACATGAGAGATCCTGTCGTTGAGTTTGGTAGGACCTCAGTGTCCCCCGTTTTGCCAGGCTCTTCGGCCGTTTTTGGCCTCCTCCACACCCTTCCCGCCTCCCCATATGCCTGATCACTTACTGAAACCCCTTTTTACTACTGAAATTGTGTGTCTTATCAATATTACTACTTCTCCTTTCCATATTTCCCTGTCCTTTCTAAAGATCCTATAGTTTGGAATATTTTGCTCCCAATCAGGCCCAGCTTGTAGCCAGGTCTCTGAAATGGCTACTACATCATACCCTTTAAGTTGAATTAAGTCAAACTCACTTTTATTTCTTATGCTATGTGCATTTTGTACATAGCCTGGAGACATTCCAGTTTTCAGTATGCACCGTAACTGGTGTATGAGAAATGCCAGTAAGTGTAGAGATATCATCCTATGTGACAATTTAGATGAATACACTTGACCTTTAAAAAAAAATGGACTGATTATTCTATGGAACGAAGATGGCACCTCGACATTGTTATGGAAACTTCCCAGAGTAAGCCCTTTTGGAGAGAGATAATTTGCATCTTGGGTCTGCCCCCACAAGGCTTATTTCCCATACTGCTCTGTGCATACTGAGTAACTATCCTGATCCCAAAAGCATAATTGGTCTTAGTGGGACTCCTGGTGGCCAGAACAATTATAACATCATCCTCAAAAGAACCTGACCCTAAAATTAATATTTGGTATAAGGAAGCTCGCCATACCTGAGTGTTAGCCAAAAAAATCGTTTTTAAAGTATCCCCTGATTTATAAAAAAAATTGAAAAATTCCTGGGAAAAAGTAAATGTTACAATAGGTGGAAAATAATAGATTTTCTTAAGTTTTAAATAACGTCTAAATATAATTATTACTTTTGTTATCATTGTGTGACTTACCTTTAGATGGTGTACTTGAGAGGACAGGGAAATGTTACAGCCCACTAGGTGCTGCTTCCATGAGCAATTTGAACAGCTATGTTGACCACTTATGGGTCCAATGGAGTACAATGTGTAGTGTGTGTTTTCCCAGTACCTAAATGTGTAACAGAGTGGAACTTCCACCACCACCTTGTCGAGGGCAATTTGGGATGGGTAATAAATGCTGGCCTTGCCAGTGACACCCACATCCCATGAATCAATTTTTTTTTTAAAAAGGAAGTCTTTTGTTTTATACGTGAAAAACAGATTCCTCAAGGACGTAGAAGTTGCAAGTGGCCTGGATATCCATAAAGTGACTTCAGAACATACTTGCTGCTGCTCCACGCAACACTCTCCACCCAAGATCCCCAATGGTGCAGGGAATGACCCGCCCGATAGAGAGCCTTTCACTGGGGTCCCCTGCCTCTGCTGAACGGCAAGATGGAACGCCAGAGTGTGGCCAGTGGAAGACAAGGAAGAGGAGAGTGTGCAGGAGCAGTCCATACAGGAAATCTCTCTGCACAGAATGGAATGGGTAGTGAGTGATGCAGAATTAAGACTGGGGAGTTAATTCATTACTTACTTGGACTGGTAAAATATATATTCAGGTATACTAAACCTGTTGCCTACCTGTCCAAAGGGTGTGTGCTGGAAAAGTTAATTGTTGAGTCTATATCATAGAATCACACAGCACAGAACATAAGAACACAAGAAATAGGACCAGGAGTAGGCCATTGAGATCACCTCTCATTTCTTCTAAACTCTAGAGCATATAGGCCTAGTCTACTCAATCGCTCCACATAAGACAATCCCCCCATCCCAGGAATCAGTCTGGTGAATCTTTGTTGCACTCCCTCTATGGCAAGTATATCCTTCCTTGAGTAAGGAGACCAAAACTGTACACAATACTCCAGGTGTGGTCTCAGCAGGGCCCTAAATGATTGCAGTAAGACGTCTTTACTCTTATACTCAAATCCTCTTGTAATAAAGGCCAACATACCATTTGCTTTCCTAATTGCTTGCTGTACCTGCATATTAACTTTCAGTGATTCGTGTACAAGGATACTCAGGTCCCTCTGAACACCAACATTTCCCAATCTTTTACCATTTAAAAATTGCAGTACTCTGCTTTTCTATTTTTCCTACCAAAGTGGATAACTTCATATTTCTCTACATTACAGTTGTGCTGTCTCTCTAGCAATTTATGTTAGTTTTCCAGTTAATTCAGGGGTTTGAGTAAGTTGGGTTGATTCCCATTGTGTGCCGCCACCTAGTGGATATTTGGTACCTAGCAACTGCAGTAAAGTGCAGTAAAGTAAACTACTGTATATCACAGACCTACAGCTACACATGGTCTGGGAAGTTATATTGTTGCCACGCTTGAGTCTTGGATATTATTTGTCTGTAAGTACTTGAGAATGTTATAGATGATTAGTGTACACTATATTTTGCAGAAAATGTTTAGTTTGTAACTTTTCTCTGTAAGCAAACTTACACAGCTAGCCGTGAAGTGCTCGCTCTCTGTCTAGCTGGTCAACTTGTAGCTGTATTTTGATGCACTATGTACAGGGCTAATTTAAAGAGAATGCCTTCCAGTTTGCTAAATGTATATTCACAGTAAGCTGTGTTTCCACGTGTTTGGTAATTTACATGCCAAATGTACTGTGTTGCTCAGGCGTACCTAAATTTGTGTATGCATATCAGTTATGTGCTTGTATACTAATGTGTGCTTCCATTTCTGTGTTGTATTTCAGTTTCACAATAAGAATCTTTCAGTAAAGTTTTACAAGAAAAGTCAAGCCTTGTGATTTTTATGGGAAGATATCAAGTTGTTAGCTACCTGTCTAGCTCAGCATAGGAACGCGCTGCAAGGGCAGAACAACAGTATATTCCATTTGCCATGTTCTTGGCCACTCACTTAGCTTGTCTATATCCTCTTGAAGTCTCTTTGCATCCTCCTCACAATTTACATTCCCACCCAGCTTTGTATCATCAGCAAACTTAGATATATTACATTTGGTCCCCTCATCCAAATCATTGATGTAGATTGTGAATAGCTGAGGCCCAAGCACTGATCCTTGCAGTACCCCGCTAGTTACAGCCTGCCAACCCGAAATTGACCCATTTATTTCTACTGTTTTCTGTCCGTTAACCAATCCTCAATCCATGCTAGTATATTACCCCCAATCCCATAAGCCCTAATTTTGTTTAATAGCCTTGTGTGTGGCACCTTATTGAATGCCTTCTGAAAACCCAAATACACCACATCCACTGGTTCCCCCTTATCTACTCTGCTAGTTACAACCTCAAAAAATTCTAACCGATTTGTCAGACACGATTTCCCTTTCATAAATCCGTGTAGACTCTGCCCAATCCTATTATTATTTTCTAAGTGCCCTGTTACCACATCCTTAATAATAGATTCTAGCATTTCCCTACTACTGATGTCAGGCTAACTGGTCCGCAGTTCCCTGTTTTCTCTCTCCCTCCTTAAATAGTGGGGTTACATTTGCTACCTTCTAATCTGTGGGAACCATTCCAGAATCTATGGAATTTTGGAAAATGACAACCAATGCATCCACTATCTCTATAGCCACCTCTTTCAAAACCTTAGGATGTAGGCCATCAAGACTAGGGGATTTATTGGCTTTCAGTACCATTAATTTCTCCAGTACTATTTTTTTACTAATACTAACTTCTTTCAGTTCCTCATTCTTCTTCTGTGAAGACAGACACAAAGTATTTGTTTAATTTCTCTGCCATTTCCTTATTCCCAGTTATAATTTTTCCTGTCTCCGCCTGTAAGGGACCCACATTTACCTTCGCTAATCTTTTCCTTTTTACATACCTATAGAAGCTTTTACAGTCTCTGTTTTTATGTCTCTCGCTAGTTTACTCTCATTCTATTTTCCCTTTCTTTATCAATTTCTTGGTCCTCCTTTGCTGAATTCTAAAATCCTCCCAATCCTCAGGTTTACTACTCTTTTTGGCAACATAATAAGCCTCTTCCTTTGAGCTATTACTATCTTTTAACTTCTCTTGTTAGCCACGGTTGGACCACTTTTCCTGTGGTGTTTTTGTGCCTTAAAGGAATGTATATTTGTTGTAAATTTTTATATGAATTTTTTAAAATGCTAGCCATTGCTTGTCTACCGTCATACCTTTTAATGTAGTTTCCCAATCTACCTTGGCCAACTCGCCCCTCATACCTATGTAGTTTGCTTTGTTTAGAGTAGTTTGCTTTGTTTAGATTTAAGACCCTAGTTTTGAATTTAACTAAATCACTTTCAAACTCAATATAAAATTCTATCATATTATGATCACTCTTCCCTAAAGGTCCCTTTACTACAAGGTTATTAATTAATCCTTTCTCGTTGCACAATACTAAATCTAAAATAGTCTGTTCCCTAGTTGGTTCCTCAACATACTGATCTAGAAAACTATCTTGCATACGTTCCATGAATTAGTCCTCTACACTATTGCTGCAAATTTGGTTTGTCCAGTCTATATATGTAGATTAAAGTCCCCCATTATTACTGTAATACTCTTGTTACATGCACCTCTAATTTCCTGATTTATACTCTGCCCTACATTACAACTACTGTTTGGGGGCCTATGAACAACTCCCACCAATGTTTTCTGCCCCTTACTGTTTCTTCGCTCCACCCAAATGGATTCTACTACTTGATTTTCGGAGCTAAGATCCTTTCTCTCTACTGTCTTTATCCCATCCTTTATTATCAGGGCTGCCCCTCCTCCTTTTCCATTTTGCCCATCTCTTCTAAAAGTTAAGTATCTTGGAATATTTAGTTTCCAACCTTGGCCACTTTGCAACCACGTCTCCATAATGGCTATTAGATCAAGCCTATTCATTTCTAGCTGCGCTATTAAGTCATTGTTGCAAAAGCTTTGTGCATTCAGATATAGTGCCTTTAGCTTTGACTTATTTCTATTTTTCCCTGATGTCACCTTAGTCACTGATGCCTTATTACCTTTGTTACTCTCTCTCTCCCTTCCTGACCCACTCTGCTTATTTTTACCCAAAACTCTACTCCGCTCTAGAGCTTTGACGTTTCTCTCGCTGCTTTTAAATTTACTCTTTCCTGAATCCTCCCCCCTCTCCCACCCCCTTCATTAGTTTAAAGCCCTGTCTACTGCCCCAGTTATTCAGTTCGCCAGGACACTGGTCCCAGCCCGGTTTAAGTGGAGCCCGTCCCAACGGAACAGCTCCCTCTTTCCCCAGTACTGGTACCAGTGCCCCATGAACTGAAACTCCTTCCTCCCGCACCACTCTTTGAACCACGCATTTAAACCTCTAATCTCTTTGTCCCTATGCTAATTTGCGCGTGGCTCAGGTAACAATCCGGAGATTAATACCTTTTGAGGCTCTGCTTCTTAATTTGGATCCTAGCTTCTCAAACTCCCTCAGCAGAACCTCATTCCTAGTTCTACCTATGTCATTGGTTTCTACGTGGACCACGACAACTGGATCCTTCCCATCCCACTCCAAAGTTCTCCTCCAGCTGCGAGGAGATGTCTTTAACCCTGGCACCAGGCAGGCAACACTGAATTCGGAACTCTTGGTCGCAGCTGCAGAGAACAGTATCTATCCCCCTGACTATACTGTCCCCTACCACAACTACATTCCCTTTCACTCTCCCCACTTGAATGGCCTCCTGCACCATGGTGCCATGGTCAGCCTGCTCATCCACCCTGCAGGCTTTTCCCTCATCCACACAGGTAGGAAGAACCTCATACCTGTTGGACAAGGGTAAAGGCCGAGGCTCCTCCAGCACTGCACCTGGGGTCCCCTTACCTGCCTGAGTTGCAGTCACACTCTCCTGTCCCTGACCACTAACCAGACCTGTACCACTACCTAACCTAAGGGGTGTGACTGCCTCCTAGATCAAAGTGTCCAGGTAACTTCCTCCATCCCTGATGCCCCGCAATGTCTGCACCTCAGACGCCTGCTTAGCTGAAGTTCCTCAAGATGCAGGCACTTACTGCAAACGTGGTTGTCCGGGATTACAATGCTCTCCACAAACTCTCACATGCTGCAGTTGCAGCACACCACCTGCACTGCCATCCCGATATGACCTTGTTTTATTTAATTAAATTTGTAATTAGGTAACTTAGTTTACAATGTAGTTTCTTGACTACTTACTTGATCTAGATTAAGTTATGGGTACTGAAATTAAATATCTACCTGTAACACAAAGCACTACAAGTAGTGTAAGCAAAAAGCAGCAACTCCTTCCCCCTCTTCTCTGAATTCCCACTCTTTCCAAATTCCCAAATAAAACACTCTGTTTAAGTACACTCTGTTTTAATCCCGTCCTGTGCAGACCGCTCTACTCTAGAAGGAGGCCGGCTCTTTGGTAGAGGCCTTGTAAATTTTTCCCTTCAAGTATTTATCCAATTCTCTTTTGAAAGTTATTATTGAATCTGCTTCCACCATTTTAGGCAGTGCATTCCAGATCACAACAACACACTGCATTTAAAAAAATAAAAAAAAGTTTCCTCGTGTCGCCTCTGGTTGTTTTGCCAATCACCTTAAATATGTGTCCTCTGGCCACTGACCCTTCTGCCACTGGAAACAGTTTCTCTTTATTTACTCTACGCTATCAAAACTTTCATGATTTTGAACACCTCTATCAGGTCTCCTTTTAACATTCTCTGCTTTAAGGAGAACAACCCCAGCTTCTCCTGTCTCTCCTCGTAATTTGCCATAGAGGGAGTGCAGCAAAGGTTCACCAGACTGATTCCTGGGATGGCAGGACTGTTGTATGAGGAGAGGTTGGGTCGACTAGGCCTGTATTCACTAGAGTTTAGAAGAATGAGAGGGGATCTCATTGAAATGTATAAAATTCTGACAGGGTTAGACAGACTGGATGCAGGGAGGATGTTTCCCCTGGCTGGGGGGTCTAGAACGAGGGGTCACAGTCTCAGGGTATGGGGTAGGACATTTAGGACTGAGATGAGGGGAAATTTCTTCACTCAAAGGGTGGTGAACCTGTGGAATTCTCTACTGCAGAAGGCTGTGGAGGCCAAGTCACTGAATATATTTAAGAAGGAGATAGGGTTGTGAATCTTTGGAATTTTCTGCCCCAGAGGGCTGTGAATGCTGAGTCTTTGAGTATATTCAAGGCTGAGATAGATAGATTTTTGGACTCTAGGGGAATCAAGGGATATGGAGATTGGGCGGGAAAGTGGAGTTGAGGTGGATGATCAGCCATGATCTTACTGAACAGCGGAGCAGGCTCCAGGGGCCGTATGGTCTACTCCTGCTCCTGTTTCTTATGTTCTTATGTTTTGGTTTCCCTTTTATGTTAGCTGCTAATCTATTCTCATATACTCTCTTTGCCCCTTTTATTCCCTTTTTTAGATCTCTGTACTTTCTGTATTCAGCTTGGTTCTCTACTGTATTATGAACCTTACATTTGTCATAAGGCCTCCCTTTTCTGTTTCATTTTAATCTCTAATATCTTTAGTTATCCATGTAGTTCCTTTTGGATCCTCCGCTCCTGAGTAAATCCACTTCAGTTAGTCCACCGGTAGCTGTATTTGAACTAGCTGACTTAAATCTCACCTCCCTTGATCTCAGAAACCTTTACATCTAAATCTAAGTGGCACACCTGTACCAGCCAAATATGTGTACAATTTTAACTTCTGTAATCAATCGCTCTGTCTCTGTCTGTCAGAGATGCACTTTTTTTGAACAGAGAAATGCTTCTACATATACTAGACAAAGAACTCCTACTACCAAACTACAACAAAGACTGCTACCAGAACTACTAAAAGAACGAAAACCAAGGACTTTTTGTGTCAAAAACACCATCTTGTGCGTCCTTGATTTTCAAAGAAACTTCATCAATTCAGTTAGCCAATCTGAATGACACACGTTAGAAAAGTTAATTTAATTTTTGTGTCCGTCACCTCAAACGGCCAAGTTAGTATCACTGATGAACTCGGGTTAATTAAACGTCAGCACCTAGACATGCTGGGTGGTGATTTCACTCCCCTAACTCTTCAGACTTCTAATAAAGAAGCTTACACTCTTTTTCAGACAAGGAGCAACATGTATCTCCTCATAAGCTATCTCTGAGCCTGTGGTCTTGATTGCTTATACATTCCCAGTTTCCATACGAATGCTTTATTTCATATAAGCCTCGCAATTTTAATTAGCATTAGCCCTTTTTGTTTCCTGCATTTAGTTTGACTACTGACTCCATTTTCAGGACACATTTAAGACAATTTTGGGGGCATTTCTCCAACAAGACCAAGTGTAGTCTTCAGATGAAGTGATGTTAAAAGGGCAGGGGATAATTAGTCCAGAGCATGCAGATGTAACTCCGTCCCTATTTTAAATTCATACATTGTCTTTATTTGTATATACTTTGATTTTATATTTATTTATAGGTAAATAGCAAACCTTATAACAATTTGGGTAGTAGAGTGGGTTGGAGCATTGTTTCTCCACCGTACTGGCTGAGGAGCTAGGATATGCAAAACTTAGGCACTATTGCGCCACCACTGGCAGGAGGGCATAATTGTAGTGTGACAAGTTTACATAGGCAGTTTCCATTATAAATGTGGACATAGGGATTTATAATGGAAAAAGTTGACACAAAAGTGTGACAAAAAGTAACAAGTAAGATTTTTAATAAATGTGTGTGTATATATTGTAATTTTTACAGGAGCAGTAGTATTGAATTTGCAAATAATGCATTCTTTACCTAGTCTGTTAAATGCAAATAGTTCAAGCTGCTTGGACTTTTATGAAACCAGAATGTGACTGATGTAAACACAATGATTTATAGCACAAATAAGGTTTAACACAAAAACAACACTTTAAGGGCGCATTCACATTATAACTAGCATTGGTTCAAAGCATTTTCGCATGGAAATGAAAGGATACCTCAAGGGAGAGGAGGCAATCTCACTCTGCTTCTCTTTGGAGTCAGTTTGGTCCTTGATACCCAATTTACAATCCAAAAGATTAGAGTCCAGTGTAAAGCCAAAATGGCCCACTAACACTATAAAATTGTGTGAATACATCTTTTATTGACCAGTTTAGCATTGGAGTTCTATAAAAGCAACACCAAATCAGCAGCGAAATTCCTGCTTGCTTTCTTTTTTTATTCACTTTTGGGTTGTGGGCATTGCTGGCAAAGCTGGCATTTACTTCCCTTGAACCACTGCAGTCCGTGTGGTGAAGGTGCTCCCATAAAGCTGTTAGGTAGCGAGTTCCAGGATTCTGTCCCAGCGACAAAGAAGGAATGGCAATATACTACCAAATCCAGTTGGTGGGGAACTTGGAGGTGATGGTGTTCCCGTGCACCTGCTACCCTGTCCTCCTTGTGCATCCCTGATTTTAATCGCTCAACCATTGCTGGCCGTGCCTTCAGCTGCCTAGCCCCTAAGCTCTGGAATTCCCTCCCTAAACCCCTCTTTCCTCCTTTTTAAGGCACTCCTTAAAACCTACCTCATTGACCAAGCTTTTGGTCATCTGCCCTAATTTCTCCTTCTGTGGCTTGTTGTCAAATTTATTTCTTATAACACTCCTGTGAAGAGCATTGGGATGTTTTACTACATTAAAGGTGCTATATTAATACAAATTGTTGTTGTTGTTCTACTTTTAATGATTTATGTATCTATATTCCCAGATGTCTTTGCTCCTTTACACCATTTAGTTTCTTACCTTCCAAGGAATAAGTAACCTCCTTATGCTTCTGACCAAAATGAACTGCTTACATTTTGCTACATTGAATTTAATTTAGCATTATTCCTCCCACTCTGTGAGCCTGTTTATGTCTTCCTGTATTTTGTTGCAGTCGCCCACATTATTAGCTTACCCCCTATAAGATCCCAGAGGGACCCTGGTTCCAAATGATTTGAGGTTGACCCGTATTGGGGACAGTGATTTAACTTTATTCAGCACAAGCAAGACTTAATACATTACAGTATTCGAGCAGCAGCTTACAGTATATTTGAGACTCCGATGGACCCTAAACCCCTCTTTCCTCCTTTTTAAAGCACTCCTTAAAACCTACCTCATTGACCAAGCTTTTGGTCATCTGCCCTAATTTCTCCTTATGTGGCTTGTCAAATTTCTTTCTTATAACACTCCTGTGAAGAGCATGGAAGGACTCACCATGGAAGGAGTGCAGCGAAGATTCACCAGGCTGATATCTGGGATGGCAGGAATGACGTATGAGGAGAGATTGGGTCGATTGGGCTTATATTCGCTGGAGTTTAGAAGAATGAGAGGGGATCTCATTGAATCTTATAAAATTCTAACAGGACTAGACACAGGAAGGATGTTCCTGATGGCGGGGGAATCCAGAACCAGGGGTCACAGTCTAAAGATAAGGGGTAAGCCATTTAGGACAGAGATGAGGAGGAATTTCTTCACCCAGAGAGTGGTGAACCTGTGGAATTCTCTACCACAGAAGGCAGTAGAGGCCAATTCATTAAATATATTCAAGAAGGAGTTGGATATATTTCTTAAGGCTTAAGGGATCAAGGGATATGGGGAGAAAGCAGGGACAGGGTACTGAATTTGGATGATCAGCCATGATCGCATTGAATGGCGGAGCAGGCTCGAGGGGCCGAATGGCCTACTCCTGCTCCTATCTTCTATGTTTCATATTACCACTTATACTCTTGGTAGAAGTCACAACTGTGAGTAAGCTGCACCCTGTGTCTCTTGTCTCTCCTCATCTCCCGGGTGTCTCCTTGATTTCTTCCTGAAATCTTCTACAATTTGTGGCGGTTAAGACCCCCTTCTTATAGCCTTACTCTCATTCAAAACCTATGAAGCCCTCCTGAACCAATTGCTGGCTGACACCCAAACGGAAAATCCAATCATAAAGATGCCATGTTCGTAGCACCCTGGCATATGCAGGTTTTTAGTCTCATGACACTCTTGCATCATCTGTTTTTGACCATCAAGAATCATACCTGGGGTGGTTATGGCAATACAAAAGGAATCTGTCTCCATAGGTTGAGATATGGCCTTTGCTGTTGGCCTTTGTTTTTATAATTCACTGTGGATGTTATAACATTCCAAAACCGTGGCAACTGCAGCTAACCTTGGTCCCAAGGCCAGCTGTACTCGGTCTCATCCTTACTTTTGGCTAGTATCAAACTTTCAGCCACAGCCTCACTATTTGACTATAGCAATCCTCTTTCTCACCCCAGGCTTTCTGGTTACAGCTTACTCAGACTTTTAATTATAAGCAAAAGGGTTACATGTCATCTATAATTCAGGTTACCATTGCATACAGTTGATTACAGACTTTTATATTTAATTCTTATACACGATTATAAATCCATTACTGATGATTATAAGGTACTGATGATGATTATAAGATAGTAAAGCAAGTATTCTAAAAACCAACTAATCCATAAGAACATAAGAAATAGGAGCTGGAGTAGGCCCTTTGAGCCTGCTCCACCATTTATCAAAATCATAGCTGATCTTCTACCTCAACTCCACCTTCCCGCACTATCCCCATATCCCTAAATTCCCTTTGTTCCCAAAAATTTATCGACCTGTCTTGAATATACTCAACGACTGAGCATCCACAGCTCTCTGGGGTAGAGAATTCCAAAAATTCACAACCCTTTGAGTGAAGAAATTTCTCTGTCCTAAAGGGCCGACCCCTCATTCTGTAACTGTGACCTTGTGTTCTAGATTCCCCAGCCAAGGGGAAACATTTTCCCAGCATTAACCCTGTCAAGCTCCTTAAGAATGTTATGTTTCAATTAGCTCACCTCTCATTCTTCTAATCTCTAAGGGATATAGGCCTAGTCTACTCGATCTCTCATCGGGCAATCCCCTCATCCCAGGAACCAGTCTAGTGAACCTTTGCTGCACTCTAAGGCAAGTATGTCTTTCCTTGGTTAAGAAGACCAGAACTGTACTCCAGGTGTGGCCTCACCAATGCCCTGTATAATTGTAGTAAGACTTCTTTACCTTTATACTCTAAACCCTTTGTAACAAAAGCTAACATACCATTTGCTTTCCTAATTGCTTGCTGTATCTGCATGTTAACTTTCTGTGATTCATATACAAGGACACCCGGGTCCCTCTGAATGCAAACATTTCCCAGTCTCTCACCATTCAAAAAATATTCTGCTTTTTTATTCTGCTTTTTTGTTTTTCCTATCAAAGTGGATAACCACACTTCCCCATATTGTATTCCATTTGCCATGTTCTTGCCCACTCAGTCAACCTGTCCAAATCACTTTGCGTCCTCCTCACAGCTTACTTTCCCACCTAACTTTGTATCATCAGCAAACTTGGATACAGTACACTCAGTCCCTTCATCTAAGTCATTAATATAGATTGTAAATAGCTGAGGCCCAAGCATTGATCCTTGCAGTACCCCACTAGTTACAGCCTGCAAACCTGAAAAAGTCCCATTTATTCCTACTTACTGTTTTCTGTCTTGTGTGACACCTTATCGATTGGTTTTTGAAAATCCAAATACACTACATCCACTGGTTCCCCCTTATCCATCCTACTAGTTACATCTTTGAAAAACTCAAACACGATTTCCCTTTCATATAATTAGACAGAGTCAGCATGATTTTATTATGATTTTCTAAGTGTGCTGTTCCCACGTCCCTAATAATTGATTCTAGCATTTTGCCTACTACTGACATCAGGCTAACTGACCTATAGTTCCCCCTTTTTTCTCTTCCTCGTTTCTTAAATCCATGATAATTTTACACACCCCTCCAATTTGGTAGTGACATCATACCTCCAAGTATGCATATGGTGACCATCAGTGGTCCCAGCATGGATCTATGTGGGACACCGTTTCCCACTTTCTGCCAGTCTGTGAAACCTCTGTGAACTCCTACTGCATGGAGAAGTAAAAGGGGAGAAAAGGATGTTTTTTTTTGCAGTGCCCATAAAACTCCTTTTGGACCTAACGTGCAAGAAGCTCAATTTGGGAGGAAGGACTGCTAGACCTCGTAATGGGATATGAACCAGAGCAAATAAGACAAGTAAATGTGGGAGAACATCTCGGGAATAGTGAGCACAATACAGTACTGTATATGGTTTAAGAGAATGATTGGTCTTTGTACTATCAATATCTTGCTCAAAGTAATAATTAGAAAAAAGCCAACTAATGAGGGAATGAGCCAACTATGGAGGAGCTAAGAAGGTAAACCAGAGAAAAATATTGACGAAGAAATGGAGCAGTGGGCAACATTTAAAGGAGAGAGCAACAGAGTTCACGAGGAATATATTGCACTAAAATCAGTGAAAAATGAGATTTTACACTTGAATTTATAACAGAAAATTTGTTTAGTGGAAACATCTCTGCAATACAAATACCCTGATTCTGTGAGTGCGCATTGTGCGATACTTATTCAGTAAGAAAATTAGATTCAAACAGGAAAAAAACTTTATTCAGGAGCCTGGAGCGTTCGCGGAGGCGGGCACAATTCTTTAGCGAATAAGAAGGCGGGATATTTACGGGATAACGGTAGCACCAATGAGAGGCGCCGTTACTGCGTGGTGCCGCTCGTCGGCCGCTATATAAAAGGCCGCACGCTTGCCACCGAGCGGAATCCATAGTCAGAAGCCGCGCCATTGCGAGGCTTGATCCCTTTTTAAAGAAAATAAAATAGGCGGCACCATTTTTAAACATTTTCACTTCATTTTAATTCCGACGTAAACGAAACTCAAAATGGCCGACGCCGAGCAGCAGTACGTGGAGGGATCCGAGAACGGGCACTTCGAAGGAGCAGAGGGCCAGGCTGCCGGCGGGGAAATGGTGGCGGACGGTGCAGAGCCTCAGCCAGGCGCCGAGAGTGAGGGCTCGAAAATCAACGCCAGTAAAAACGAAGAAGACGCCGGGTAAGGATGCAGAGGCCAAGCGGCGCCCCTTCCCGGTGCGTCCGCCTGCCGGTAGGGCCCAACGTAACATTCCGGCAAAGTTAAAGGCGCCAATTTGGTGGGCCGGACAGCAGCCTGCGGATCCGCATGCGGCCCTGCAGCGCAGCTCGGTCGGAGCATCCTGTCCATGCTGCCTTCGGCCGCCAGTTACCACTGCCGTCTTTATCCCTTCAGTGCGGTGTTCGCGCGATCGCATTTCTTGCATTAGTGCCGCGAGAGCTTATTTTCTGGTCGAAAAAACTACCAGAAAAGGCCTGGGGTTCCGCCTTTGTGTAACCAGCTAGCCTGGCGGCAGGATTAGGGAGCAGGCCTCGCACCGCCGATTGCTGGCCGCTCTGCCGCGGTTTCTTTGTTCACGCTGCTGCATCTTTGTTGGCGCCATGTGCTTTTTTTGGGCTGGGGGAGGGGAGTAGGACTGGGTAACAAAAGGTCGTCTTTTCTCTCCTTTCCAACAGCAAAATGTTCGTCGGAGGTTTGAGCTGGGATACGAGTAAAAAGGACCTGAAAGATTATTTTTCCAAATTTGGCGATGTTGTGGATTGTACAATTAAGATGGATCCCGCAACCGGAAGGTCGAGGGGGTTTGGATTTATCCTCTTCAGAGATTCATCATGCGCCGATAGGGTAAGGTGGAGAAGGGTTTTTGGCGGCAGTCTGCGTTTATTCCAACTACCCGGTTGTGGTGGGGGGTGGGTATATGTAATTCTGAATTTAAAAGTGAAATTGGACGGCAAAAGAAAGCTAGATTGGTGGGGGTGGAGGAGAAGATAGTGGTACAATCAGATTTTGTATCAGTGACGAATATTGGTGGAAGTAATAATTGGAGGCATACTTGGCATAGAAGTTACCAAAAGGAAGCAAACGGGCACTTTAGTTAAGTGTCAGTGAGGTGGCAATAAACAAGTAGGATGCTGTGTTACATCGCCAAATCAGTTGAGTTCATATCTCCAGAAGCTATGCTGATACTGTACAGTGGCATGGTCAGACTGCATTTGCATAGTTTATAATGGGCCAAAATCAAACTTATCACCTTGAGAACGGCAGCAGGCAATTCAATTTGATCATGGCTGATCTGTACATTAGCTCAATGTACCCACCTTTGTTCCATGTCCATTGATACCCGTCCCTAACTGTTGATGTTTTAAATTTCAATTTGACACACTGTCCTCCACCTTTTGGGAGAGTGATTTCACTGCTATATGGTCTAAATCTGATTTTAAGATTGTTTGTGATTCACAGATTGGTGCTAAATTGCTGCCCTAACCTTTACCTATTGTGAAGGGAAATTAAAAGGGAAAGGGAGGATAGTTTATAGAGTATGAAGATTGCTTCAAATTTGAATCCCTGGAATGAAAAGGATACTCCAGGCATTGTCAAATTTTCTCTAGTAGAAAATTTACAAAGTTGCCTGACTTTTTTTGAGAAATTCGGTGTAGGACTGTGATGCAGCAGATTTTAACTGCTTCTGTAATTCTTCAAAATTTCTCTGTCTGGATTTCAGTTTCACTGGCCACTCTTCAATGTGGACCTCGAGTCCCATACAGGCCTGTGTCTTTTTTGCCAAATATTTAGGATGGTGCTACTGAGACCTGGGGTCATGGCCAAGAAGCCTTTAACTGTATGCAAGCTTGGTGTCCATCTTTTCAGTGTACTCTTCGGAAGATGCACCGAATACACACTAATTACCAAACTGAGACTCATGCTTTGAATCAAAATACAGTTATACTTGCATAAGAGGTGAATAACAGTATAAAGTATAACATCCTCTACTGGCCTCCTTGATGCACAAGATGCCATGTTTCTCTCTCTAAATATAGACTTTAAACCGAGGCTTACTTGCTGTAACATCAATCTGGCCTGCCTTCCCTGCTGAACATCTCTTTTTACCAGTCCTTGATTAGACTTGGTAAGATGGGCTTCCTGTACAATCTGAACTCCTTTCAAATTATACATTAGAACTATTTACAGAAGGTTTGATTTATTATTTTCATCAAATGGGTAGCCATTTACAGCAAAGTAACAGGCTATTTGGCCCAAGTGGTCTGTGCTGGTGTTTATGCCCCACATGAGCCTACTTCGTCTAACACTATCTGCAAATAATGGGATGGAGACAGTATGAATCGGGCCAATTTTCTATTTTAGCTGGCATCGGGTTGCATGGACATTTTGATTAAATTTGATTGGCTATTTACACAATTCACACCCATTGTACTATCCTTACAAGATTGCATCTTATGTATTGCCTGCAGCCAGTGATTTGTGAGCTGTAACAAAATACATTTTTCTTTGAGCGTCAATTAAAACAGTCACTAATGAAACTAAATATACACAATTCTGCATTGAAGGTCCTTTTGAATGAATCTCTTTTGTAAAAAGTTTTTTTTTGGTATAGGTGTTGGAACAAAAAGAACATAAATTGGACGGTAGAGTGGTTGATCCTAAAAGAGCAATGGCCATGAAGAAAGAACCTGTAAAGAAAATCTTTGTCGGAGGTCTTCATCCAGATACCCCAGAGGATAAGATCAGAGAGTACTTTGGAGCCTTTGGGGAGGTTGGTATTTTCTGAGAGCAGATGTGAGGTATATTAAAACACTTAACATTATTTGAGATCGTCTTAAAGGCAAAACAATTTGACCCAGAGGTGGTGTGGCAGGGTAATAGGCTATTAGCTGGGGATTTGCAGATGAGCCTAATCCTGGCCTTGGAATGATTGGGGTTTATGAATTTCTCCTGGCCCTTTCCTGTAAGTCAGGATTGTGAGGGAGAACTAGTGTGCCTATTATGGTGCTGAGACTGGTTAACCTGGCAGTATATATACATATAACTTAGGACTGTGACTGAAAGTGACAGGAGTGTACCACAATGAATTCTAAACTTTTTAATAAGTAGTTGTGGTGTATTCTAATGAATAATTTGATGTCATGGTAAATGTTACAATTAGGTAAATTGCGTCCTGGAGATCTGAGTTTGAATGGAATGGAATTTTTTTTAAAATATACTGGCTCTGCATCGTCTGAACTTGGGCTTCGTTGGCAAGCCTCAGTTGGAATATAAAGGTTTATATATAACGGGCAATAGTTGACTATACTAAAAAGCAGTCACATTTCTCTATTGGAGAGAAAGCTTAAGATGGGTAGATCTGAAGTCTAGGGTCTGTGAATTCAGAGACTATGGTGTGATTAATTGCAGATAACATATCTTCTATATACACTTTTTTTGATTTTTTTCCCCCCCCATATTTGTGGGAGTATGTTCAAATTGATTTAGTGAAATGCCAGCTTTGCCCTCATTGTAAACTTCATTTGCATTTTTATCTAGGTGGAATCAATTGAACTTCCAATGGATAGCAAGACCAACAAGAGGAGAGGATTTTGTTTCATCTCATTTAAAGAGGAAGAACCAGTGAAAAAGATTTTGGAGAAGAAGTACCATGATGTTGGCAGTAGCAAGGTAGTGGACTGTGGAATTTGGTTACTTTAGTTGTGAAAGTGGTGTGTGAAATTTTGTACACTAATGTTTTTGTTTTTTTGAAACAGTGTGAAATCAAAGTGGCTCAGCCTAAAGAAGTTTATCAACAGCAACAGCAGTGGGGAGGCAGAGGAGGTAGCTTCACAGGAAGAGGCAGAGGTGGTGGCCGTGGAGGTGGTGAGTTGTGTATTTATAGCTCTTAAAATGAGGAAAAAAACCATCTGTGGAATGGTTTTTTAGTGCTTACCTGTATGTCTTGCTAAATTTAAGGTCAAAGTCAGAACTGGAGTCAAGGATACAGCAATAATTACTGGAATCCAAGCTATGGCAGCAGTTACAGTTACAGCGGTCAGAGTGGCTATGGTGCATATGGAGGCTATGATTATACTGGCTATAACTACAATAGTGGTTACTATGGTGGATATGGACAAGGATATGACTACAGTAAGTATGTTCATTGCTGTACTGAAGCAAGGCTTGTGGGGATTGAGGCTTAAGCATTGCAAAAACTGGTGCAGTTTTAATGTTTTAGATGCTTGATGGCTGGAAATGGCCTCATTAAATACCAAGTTAATTATTCACTCTAGCACTAACCGATTTCATCACATAAGTGACATTCTGGAATTGGCCTCAGTTTTGTTACTGGTCTCGTTTCAGTAGAAAGACAGCATTTTGTGTATCAAACTTTAGAGAGCAGCAATTTAACTATAAGCTTGTTTTCATCCAGATCAGAGTAATGGTAACTATGGGAAAGCACCAAGACGTGGGGCAGCTCACCAAGGTGGTTACAAACCGTATTAAAATGGAATGTGAATGCAGGTATGTCGATACCAGTTTAAAAAAAAAAAATGTAATGAGACTAGGTATTGAAAATGTTTATCCTTCAGATGACTGAAATCACAGTGTAGTGGGATCAGACCTAGGGCAGTATGATTTTCTTCAGTGCATTTTATTTTTAAAAATTGTGTTCTTGAAACTCGCTTGAAGCTGGACAAGGGGAGTAAGGAAAGACTGTACTTCACAGGTGTTTAGAGCACCTCAAGATACACTGGGTGCCTCTACAGAACATACTGGGGGTGAGGAGAATAAATAGTCCAAATTAGAAGTTAGTTTGCGATGTGCAATTCTTTATAAATTTTCTTGAAAATCCAATCCTGTTATGGCTGCTGTAAAATAAGGTAATGACTAGTATTGTGTAATGGTAGCAAAAAGCTGCATCATAATATTGTCAAAATTATATACTATAAATTTTTTAAATGTTTGCTCAGTTCATTTTTTTTACTTTTACATTCTGATTTCAGGATGGTATGAACTAAATGCGCTCTCAGCATTCATGCCCTGTAGTTGCCCAGTTTCATGGTCCAGCCAGTATTCCGTTGCATGTGCTGGCTTGCCTAACACTGCCCAGCAGCACCTGTGTTTTGATGGCCAAAACACATGACTACCTAGTTTTATAGCAAGTAAACAGCACACTTTGATTGCTGTGTTCCTGTAATGTGCACTGAATGAAATGGAGCAGGATGAGAAATAGGGTTGAACCCAATTTTCAGTGGAAATCATGCTACTTCTGTGGCAACTTCTAGATAGTAACTTGGACTTGTTACTGTTTTGTATTCCGATCTGTTTTGTACAATTAAGTTATAAAACTTTTGGATGAGGGACATCACATTTTCTGTAAAATCTGGGGAATGTCACGAGGATTAACAGTAAATAAACTTCATGTAAAATTAATTGGACTTATGATCCCCTGAGCAATGAGAGAAAGATCTGTCTTTGGCTGTTTGGCAATACAAAACTCCATAGAAATGGACTTCTGAAGAACAGACCTTGCTGTGGGCCATATCAACTATGTCATCCACAGAAAGATAAAGCAACAGTGTGTTGAATCAGATCAGATTGCAAGTAGGAAGTACAGAAATATGAGTAACCCTGGTCATTTCAAGTATTTGGACCAAGTTTGTTTGCCAATATTGACTCTTAGACCCACCCCCCTCCAATTTGTTTTTTCTTACCCATGGGTAAACTCAAAACCCAAGCTATTAGTGGAGATGTACTGTGATTTGATAAACCATTGCAGATGTTTTGAGATTAGCTAATCAACATGTCAGTGTATTCAGGATTGGTAATAAATCGAGCTTTATAAATGTGTATATTCTGAGAGAAATTCAATTTATCAGACTAACATCCATAGCAAGAGTTTCAAGTTGAACTTTAAAAGACTCCTGAAAGTGAAACAGTTGTGATAATCTGGAAAATGTATACAAATAATAATATGCTAAAGTATAGATATTTGTTTTACCTAATGTAGAGTTGAACTAAATACTGCAGCCTACATAAAAATATAGTCCTTTAACATTTTAGTAAGAGGAACCTCATGCAGGCTACACTTGGATCCACACATTGCACCCAAGGTGGCTGTGCTCTCTGGCATGGTGTCTTCCAACCTGGTGTCCAGGTCCAAATGTGCTAAATATTTTAGCAGGTTCTATAATGGTTAATTTAGACCAAGTTGCAGTATTTGCCATTTACTGTGCTGTTAATTAGTTAACTTGGGGAAAATATTTTTATACCTTGCAATATAGAAACTTAGAACAGTGTTCCATTATCAGCATTAAAATGTTCAATACTTTCCTAGCTTTAGTGTTGAAGGAAGGGTTAATATTTCAATTTAGGTAGATAGCAAATATATTTATGACTTTGGGAAAATTAACTATCTAGTTGACTTTCATTATACTGAAGGCAAGCAAATGACCAAAGCAAATGTGGCTACAAACCTTGAGGTATTCTGCTATATATGTAGCTCAATTTGTTGCATATGTTTCTATTAAAAGAGAGGTTTTGTTATTTGAGGACACTAATAGATTTTTTTGGTACTTTTTCAGGTCATCAGCTTGGCAAAAACTTACATGGGTCCTCTAAACGCAGCTGTGTTGCACTTAGGGACTAATATTTCTTTGAATTGTTTTTCATTCTGGATGACTCCCCAAATGTACAGAACAGATCGTTTTAGGGAAGCCTGTCACTTTCCAACTTTTTATTTTGTAGTCTGTCTTTTTCGTGTCGTACATTTCCTGTGATGGAAGTGGTTTTTACTGTACTTTTTGGTACCTAATGGACACTGATAATGTATTATGTAAGTTTGTATTTTACATATAAAATTACTGGATTTGCATCAATGACTTGTTTATTGGTGCAGTCCAAGTTCCTGAAATAAAAGTTCCTTTTTTTGTGTATTTTGTGTTGAATGAATTCTGTTTGTATTCAGATTTCAGTTTACTTTTGGTTTTGTAATGAGACCAAAATGGGTTGTTACTGCCAATGTATGTAAATTAAAAAAAATCAAAGGCATTGTTTTCTGAGTTAGTACTTTTACATGTCAATATTTAATGGGTGATCTGCTAAAGCATTATCTAGTGTATGCTTGTACAAGATTGTCATTCTTTTAAAAATGAGAGCTCCATTCATAATCTATGGGAAAAGTTTGATTTTTATATAATACACTATTTTTTGTATGTTCCTGTTTAAAGTTATTTAAATATGGCTTGTCTACAGAGGTGACTGCAGATCTATCAAGTTACTTTAAGGCAGCTGCTGTTTTAATACTTTTTAAAAAAAAGTTGGAATCTTTTTACTTTATCCTGATCATGCTTTGTACTACAGAATCAATTTCCCAAGCTAACATGTGGTGAGATACCTTTGTCTGTTTTCTAATGGGAAATCAGGAGTGCAAAACTAGCTCCTTAACATATAGAAAATCAGGAGCTGAATGCTTAATGGGCTGCTTTTTATGCAGCTATTAAAGAATCCTAATGGTCAAAAAACACCTACTCCACATTTATTTTCTGCTAGCTGATTACACTCATCTGCCAAATACAGAATAGCAGGACATTTAGAAAATCATAATAAAACCATGTTGACTTGCTTGATTGTATGAAAGGGAAATCGTGTTTGACAAATTTACTAGTGTTCTTTGAGGATGTAACGAGCAGCCTGGATAAAGTGGAACCAGTAGACGTAGTGTATTTGGATTTCCAGAAGGCATTCGATAAGGTGCCATATAAAAGGTTACTGCAAAAGGTAAGAGCTCACGGGGTTGGGAGTAATATATTAGCATAGATAGAGGATTGTTTTCTGTTAGTTAGCCAATCGGGATAAAGGGATCATTTTCAGGTTGGCAAACTAACTAGTGGGGTGCCACTATTTATATAATCTATATTAATGACTTGGATGGACGGACCAAGTGTACTGTAGCCAAATTTGCTGATATAAGGATCGGTGGGAAAGCAAGTTTTGAGGAAGACAAAGAGTCTGCAAAAGGACATAGGCTAAGTGAGTGGGCAAAAATTTAGCAGATGGAGTATAATGTGGGAAAATGAGGGGTTATCCACTGGTAGGAAGAATAAAGCAAATGATTTAAATAGCGTGAGTACAAAATGCTGCAGTAGAGGGATCTGGGGGTTCCTTGTACATGAAACACAAAAAGGATGTAGGTACAGCAAGTAATTAGGGAGGCAAATGGAATGTTGGCCTTTATTGCAAGGGGGATGGAATAAAAAAGTAGGGCAGTCTTGCTACAACTGTACAGGGTGCTGGTGAAACCACACCTGGAGTACTGTGCTGTTTTGGTTTCCTTATTTAAGGAGGCATATACTTGCTTTTTAAGTAGTTCAGAGAAGGTTCACTCGGTTAATTCCTGAGATGAAGAGGTTGTCTTATGAAGAAAGGTTGGGGCCGATACTCCAAAAATTGGAGTTTAAATGAATGAGGTGTGATATTGAAACAAGCTGCTGAGGGGGCTTGACTGGGTAGATGCAGGGAGGATGTTTTCCCTGGTGGGGGAATCTAGAACTAGGCATAGTTTCAGAATAAGGGGTCGCCCATTTAAAACAGATGAGGAATTTTTTCTCAAAGGGTCATGAATCTTTGGAATCCTCTACTCCAGAGAGCTGTGGAGTCACTGAATAAATTCAAAGCAGAGATAAGACAGATATTTGAGCTACAGGGGAGTCGAGGGTTATGGGGAGTGGGCAGGAAAGTGGATGTGAGGCCAAGATCAGATCAGCCATGATCTTATTGCATAGCAGAGCAGGTTTGAGGGGCCAAATGGCCTACACCTGCTCCCATTTCTTACAAAATTAATACTGGGTTGCAGAATAGGAGAAGGAAAATTTTAGCATTCCATTCACTTACATTGCTGCCTGGGATGAAGAAATAGAGGGGAAAATTTGTTAGCGACTATTTTGGGTTGCTAACATCGCCTGGGCGCTAAATATAGCAGCTGGCAGAAAATAGCGCCGGTGATCGCTAACTTCAGTTTTAGTGCCTCAAGAGGGAGATGGAGCGCTAATTCAAGCACTCCACTTCTTGGAGTGCCAACCTTGAATATTGGGGCAGTGCATTCTGCAGCGCTACGCACTGGGCCACGTAGCGCTGCCACATGGAAGGGCTCTTCCCCTCATTAAAGGGGAGGGCCCAAGCCCACAACTCTACAGGGCCCTACTTGGACCACTGGGGAGCAGGGTGCCATGCCAGCAGCCTGGCACAAGTGCCGGGCTGCCAGATCGACGCAGGGACCCCGCGTTCAAAGACGCAAGGGTCCGGCTTATTTCTTTCCCCTCCGGCTGCCACCTCCCCTTTAGTTAGCGCCCTGTGAGCCTCCTGCTGCTCCGTTCCCGCCCCCCTGAATCAGTCGCTGTCATTGCCTGGCGCAGATTCAGGGGTGCGGGCCAATTTTGCAGGCGCGGTGATGTCACTGCTAGCAGGGCGCTACCACCACTGCTAAACTCCCGCTGAATTTAGCTGGAGTCATTAGTTTTGCCATGGCCGGACGAAAAGCTGTAGCGAGAGGGGGTGCTAATGAGAGGGAGGGGGCGTTAATGAGAGGTGCAAATGCACTGAATTTCTAGCCCAGAGACTTGGCAATATTGAGTCTTGTTTGTTAAAACAATGCAGATTACAGGATGATGTGATGGTTTTTAAAACCATGAAAGGTTGGGACAGGGGAGATAGACACTCATAGTTGGGTCAAAAACAAGGGGCTATAGAGTCAAGAACAAAAACGTATGAAATTTAGAACCGAGGGAAGAAGAAAATACATTACACAAGAGTTGAGAATGTGAAATTCATTTTCAGGGTTAGTGATGAAACAAAACTTTTGTCAGAATTAAGTGGGATATGGGATTGAAGGGATAGGGGAACCGGGTGGGTAAATGTGATTAGAACTCGCATATATGGAAAACACCATTATGGACTGATGGGGCCAAATCGCCTGTTTCCGTGTTGTAACTTCATCAGCTGATGTTTAGTTCTGTCTTGCCTCCATACCTTCAATCGCTCTAATTCACTCCAGTCTTGCATGTGTCAGTCATTCTCGTCTCCATTTCTATGATAAAAATATTCAAGAAATCATAACCTCACATAGCGCTAATTCACTCCAGTCTTGCATGTTGTCAGTCATTCTTGTCTCCATTTCTATGATAAAAATATTCAAGAAATCATAACCTCAAATATTGCTGTGCGGCAAGTCAAAAGGACAATGTTCCATTTCTCGCAACACCCACCTGGGTCCAAATATAGCTTTCTACATATCCAGTGGCCTGAGGCAGTGGGGAGGCAGCTTTTCTTAATACTTATATCTCAATCTATTCAAGAATATATTTTTTTTTTCGTTTTTATGGGATGTGGGCGTCACTGGCAAAGCCAGCATTTATTGCCCATCCCTAATTGCCCTTAGAAAGGTGGTGGTGAGCCACCTTCTTGAACCGCTGCAGTCTGTGTGGTGAAGGTACTCCTACAGTGCTGTTAGGGAGGGAGTTCTAGGATTTTGACCCAGCGACGATGAAGGATCGGCGATATACTTCTAAGTCAGGATGATGTGTGACTTGGAGGTGGTGGTGTTCCCATGCGTCTGCTGCCCTTGTCCTTCTAGGTGGAAGAGGTCACGGGTTTGGGAGTTGCAGTGCATCTTGTAGATGGTACACACTACAGCCCCGGTACGCCGGTGGTGGAGGGAGTGGATGTTTAAGGTGGTAGAGGGTAAAATCAATGCTGCCATTAAGGTATAGTCTATTTGGTTGCCAAAGGAAATCCTGAAATGGCTGCGGTCCAATTTGTTAAACTGATAGCCCCCTTAGAAAAAGGTGGTTGGTTTGGGGTACTTGCATTTATATAGCACCGTTCATTTCTGCAGGATGTCTTAAAGCCCTTCACAGCCAATTAATTACTTTGGAGTGTAGTTGATACTTTTTTTGTAGGTTAATGCAGCAACCAGTTTTGTATACAGCAATGTCTTACAAATAATGAGATGTATGGTTGTGTTGGTGCAGGGATGAATATTGGTTAGGGCACCTCCTGGCTCATTGTACAAGTGTCATGGGTTATTTAACACCCACCTACATAGGCAGACAGGGCCTTGGTTTAATATTTCATCTGAAAGATGGCATCCCTACAATGCAGCAGTTCAGTACTACACTGAAGTGTATAGATTTATATGCTTGAGTCCTGGTGTAGGATTTGAATCCACAACCAGCTGGCTTTGAGGAAAGTGAGTGAAGTTGACACTGAAATGCATTTGGGCTTGTCCAAAATTTGAACATATTTTAATCCAGAATATTCCCAAAGTGAGAATTGTACCTGTAGACTAATGAGCAAATTACTTTAGAAAAAATTTGATGACCTAAATAAAAATTTGGGACATATTTCAGGAAATCATAGCAAGTTTCATTTTGTATTTTAAACTTCATATTTTATCATCGTGCTCTTTTACAACAAAGTTTGTATACACTACTTGGTGGATAGGCTTACAGCTGCAAATCTACACAGGTTACTAGATCTGTGGCCAAAACAAACCATGAAAAGTGATGCAATTCTTTGAATTGATGTTTGATTTATTTTTTGAATAGTAAATATTTAGACGCTGTAAACTGCACTTTTCATTCTAAGTAATCCTATCCTTTTTATGCCATTTGTTTTCAGTTTGAAGATCTTATAAAAGGTAACAGCAATACAAAGCATTGAACGGGCAGTTGTCAAAATGCTATGGCCTGCTCAATTTAAAAAAAAATCATTAACTGCTACGAGAATGTAACTGGTTATTTTTTATTCAGTTTATTCAAACACTTACCAGTAAGTATTCTGTCAACTTTTTCAACAAGAAATTGAGCATCCTCAGTGGTAAAGCACATTGGGGGCTTGAATTTGAGGACATTTCTATCTGGTCCATCAGTGCTAAGTAAGATAAATTCCTTCTTCAACCTAACGGGTGAAAGGAACAAAATTAAATTGTATATGAATGAAAAGTGGTTAAACGGATTGGGTGATCACCAACGTTCCCAATAAGGTGCACAGCTGGTCCCACACAGCCCGGGACCAGCTTTTTCAATGTAAAGTTTTGCGCATGTGCGAAATTGAATGGGCCGCGCAGCCCCTTAAAAGGAGCCGCGCACCCTGAAAAAAATTAACATTGGTGATCGCTTTGCTGAACACCTCCGTTCAGTCTGCAGGCATGACCCTGAACTTCCGGTTGTTTGCCATTTTAATTCTCTGCCTCACTCCCACTCTGACCTCTCTGTCCTTTGCCTCCTACAATGTTCTAATGAAGCTCAATGGAAGCTTGAAGTACAGCATATCCTGTTTCGATTAGGCACGTACAGCCTTGCGGACACAACATTGAGTTCGACAATTGTGATCATAACCACTTCTCCCATTTTTTTCGGACAGCAAGTGCTGGTAATGATTCTGCTGTTAGCATTTACAGCTCATCTAGACCCATCTTTTGTTTCTTTACTAGTCCCATTACTACTCCCTTTTGCTCACACCATCATCCCTTTTGACATTTAATCTCTCCTGCCTTCCACTCTAGAACAGACCTTCCCTTTTGTTCTTTCTCCCTGCCTCTGTACTTGCTTAAAACCAGTTATTCTCCAACTTTTGCCAGTTCTAACAAAAGGACACTGACCTGAAACATTAACTCTGTTTCTCTCTCCACAGATATGGGAACATGATGGGTAAATGTGATTAGAACTGTTTGCTCGTGTGGAGGGTAAATGCTGACATGGACTGATTGGGCCGAATGGCCTGTTGCCGTGTTACAACTGCTACGTATATATTTCTAAAAGCAGAACCTGGTCTCCAATCGTCTTGGATCCCCTTGCTATTGGACCAAGACCTAGCTCTGTTAAGCCCGTGTGGTAGCAACGTGTGCAACGGCCACCCCACGATAAAATAATTCACGCACAGGTATCTTCCACCCTTTAAAATGAAGTTCAGGACCTGGGACGTCAGGACCCTCATGGACAACCCCAACAGTTGCCTCGGAGCTCAGATGTTGACATAGACATCGCCGCCCTAAGCAAGACCCGCTGGGCAGGGAAAGGCCAGCTCAAAGAGCAAGGCGGTGGTTACACCTTCTTCTGGAAAGGCAAACCTGAAGAACGCCGCCTCCATGGTGTAGGCTGCACCATAAAAAATTAGCTAGTTGGGCGTCTCAGAGACTCCCCTTGTGGAATAAACAAATGACTCTTGGGCTCACCCTAGCCCAGAACCAGTGCGCCACGGTCATCAGTGCGTACACCCCAACACTGGAAGCCACAGACGAGGCCAAAGAGGAATTCTACTCCAGCCTCGAACAATCCCTGTCCCGAGTCCCAACGGGCGACATCCTCCTTGGTGACTTTAATGCCAGAGTTGGAAAGGACACAGACCTCTGGGGAGCTGTGATCGGCAGAGAGGGTAGGGAAAGCCAACTCCAACGGTACCCTCCTCCTGACGAAATGCTTAGAACATGGCCTTGTCATAACCAACACCTTGTTCTGGCAGAGAGACAAGTACAAGGCTTCATGGCAACACCCTCGCTCCAAGCACTGTCATCGTCCGAGCAAGGGACCTCAAGGATGTCCGCATCACCCACACCATGACAGGAGCGGATGACTGCTGGACAGACCACCGCCTAATCCGCTCTGTCATCTCCATCAATGTAGCCCCAAACAGCAGTGGCAAGAGAAACAATGCCGCAGGAAAATCAACGATGGAGCACTCAAAGACCCTGCTAAGAAAGCCCTACATGGACCATGTACAGCAGGCACCTCAAAGCACTGGAGAAGTACCACCAACGCTGCCTCCGCAAGATCCTGCCAATCCATTGGCAGGATAGGCGCACCAACATCAGTGTTCTCGCTCAGGCCAACATCCCCAGCATCGAAGCTTTGACCACACTCGATCAGCTCCAATGGACAGGCTACATCGTCCGCATGCCCAATACGAGACTCCCAAAACAAGCGCTCTACTCAGAGCTCCGACATGGCAAGAGAGCCCCAGGTGGACAGAGGAAACGCTTCAAGGACACCCTCAAAGCCTCCTTGAAAAAGTGCAATATCCCCACCGACACCTGGGAATCCCTGGCCCAAGACGGCTCAAAGTGGAGGAGAAGCATCCGGGAAGGCGCCAAACACCTCGAGTCTCTTCGCCGGGAGCAAGCGGAAGCCAAGCGCAAACAGTGGAATGAGTGTAAGTCAACCCAAGCACCCCACCCACCCGCCCCTTCAACCTCCATCTGCCCCACCTGTGACAGAGACAATAGGTGGACACATCAGTCACCTGAGAACTCATTTTTAATGTGGAAGCAAGTCATCCTCGGTTCCAAGGGACTGCCCAAGAGAGAAGATGTATTTCTAAAAGCAGTTTAACAGAGTATATAATATATCGTACTTTGGGTCATCAATGCAACGATCATTTTGCTAAAGTTTTGTCCCAGCAACTCTGATACACAGTTAAGAGCAGAGAAGGTTGAGAGGAGATTTGATAGAGGTGTTCAAAATCATGAGGGGTCGAGACAGAGTAGATAGAGAGAAACTGTTCCCGTTGGCGGAAGGGTCGAGAACCAGACAACACAGATTTAAGGCGATTGGCAGAAGAACCAAAGGCGACATGAGGAAAAACCTTTTTACGCAGCGAGTGGTTTGAATCTGAAATGCACTGCCTGAGAGTGGTGGAGGCAGATTCAATCGTGGCTTTCAAAAGGGTGTTGGATAAGTACCTGAAGGAAAAAAAATTGCAGGGCTACGGGGAAAGGGCGGGGAAGTGGGACTAGCTGAAGTGCTCTTGCAGAGAGCTGTCACGGGCTCGACGGGCCGAATGGCCTCCTTCTGTGCAGTAACCATTCTATGATTCTAAAAAATCTGACTATTTTATTTGTAGTTGGAAGCCTGTACATCATACTAGTCAATCTCCCAAGGAAATTTCTTGGAGCTGCTCTTGGTCTGCCGGAAATACAGCAGAAACCCGGTTTACACATATACAGCAACTGCGAGGAATTTCCCAGCCTAAGTGCAGTCTTTGGTGGACTTATACCATTGGAGATTATTAATCCAGGGTGCACATATATAATTCAGTCCCTGTTTTTAAAGTCATATTTCTTTGTCCACATTTATAATGGAAATTACATTATAATTATGCATTACTGCCGTAGATTTCCTACATTACAACAGTGTCTAGACTGCAAAAGTACTTAATTGCCTGTAAAGCATTGGGACATCTTGAGGTCGTGAAAGATGCTATATAAATGCAAGTCTTTCTTTAGATGTGGTAGAGGGCTACCACTTGTAGGAGGGTGTCATTTTACCATCAGAAGTTTCCATTATAAATGTGGAGATAAGAATTTATAATGAAAAAATTAACATAGGAAATGTACGCAGACATAAGATTTTTAATATATAAATGTATATAGATGATAATGTGGAGAGTATGGAGACGTGTAGATTAGGGTTGACGTGTTTGGGAAGCAATGAGTAAATCCACCAGACTTGCCTTTCTCAACAGGCATTGATTGAAATTTGAAGTAGGCTTGTAAATGGGTTTGCAAGGATATTGTCAGAATTACCAGTCCAAATCTATATATATATATAAATCGGTACTTCTGTCATTCTGTCTATCTGTCTGTCATCGCGTGTGCGTTGCGGGTATGCACTCGAAAGTTACAGGGCGTACCTACGCGCGCGTTACCTCCAAAGAAAGCTTACGCTTCCGAGACGGTTTTAAGCGTATTTACGTTTCGGCCGGGCTAAAATTGCGCCCGCGGTATCCCAAAAACCTTCAACATTCCGCTCATTAGCATCTCATTATCCGCTCATTAGCGACAGAGTGACCTCGAGCTCGACCAATCGTACGCCGGGTTGCTGGCGTGTGCCGCCGGGCCAATCGGTGCACGTGTGGCCGGGTTTTATCGTTCTGAACCGAGGTGAGTCGCCGCCATCTTGATTCCAAACTTTTCCTTTCTTTTTCCCGCTTTCTGCGTCTTAAAAAAAAAACGTTGCTTTTAAAACACATATTGTTTTAAAAAAAAATGATTTAGAAAGTAATTAACTTATCTAATCTCATTAATTTTCCTACCTTTCCCCGTTTTTCCAGGTAGGCCTAGAAGCCTCGGCGTCTCCTCCGCACCCGCGCCCGAGCTAGGCACCTCCCGGCCCCACTCGAAGGCTGGAGGGCCGAGCCTCAGCCCAGCGCCGCTAGGGTGTGCGCGCAGCAGGAGCTGAGACGTCTCTGCCGGGGCTTGCTGAGCGTCCAGCGTTACCCTGGCAACCGGGCCCGCCGGACGTCTCGCACAGCCGCAATCGGCGGCCGCGACCCTCGGGGGGGGGGGGGGGGGCCGCGCGCGCAGCAGGAGCAGCTGAGACGCGGCGTCTCTCTCTCGGGCTTGGTCAGCGTCACGGTTGCCATGGCAACCGGGCCCGCCGGCCGAGAGAGACGCCGCGTCTCCTGCTGCGCGCGCAATCGGCGGTCTTCACCTCGGGGGGGGGGGGGGGTCGCGACCCTCGGGGGCCGCGACCCTCGGGGGGGGGCGCCCGCCGCCCTCCCTTCCCCCCCCGCCCTCCATCTCCCCTCCCCCGCCCTTTCCCGCCCCTCCTCCCCCCCGCCCTCCCTCCCCCTCTTCCCCGCCCTCCCTTCCTCCCTTCCCGTCCCCTGCCCTCCCTTCCCCCCCTCCCTTCCTTCCCTGCCCTCCCTTCCTTCCCCCCTCCCCTCCCCCCGCCCGCCCTCCCCCTCCCTTCCCTCTCTCTCTTCCCCCCAGTCGCTCTCTCTCTTCCCCCCAGTCGCTCGCTCTCTCTCTCTCTTCCAACAACAACATGCCCTCGAAAAAGCCTCGGCACCGCCGGGCACTTCAGCTAGTAGTATATATTGTAGTAAAAATTATGACTGCACACCTACCACAACAACTTGTATTTATATAGCACCTATAAAAGTAGTAAAACGTCCCAAGGTGCTGCACAGGAGTATAAGACAAAAAATGACACCAAGCCACATAAGGAGAAATTAGGGCAGGTGACCAAAAGCTTGGTCAAAGAGGTAGGTTTTAAGGAGCGTCTTAAAGGAGGAAAGAGAGGTAGCGAGGCGGAGAGGTTTTAAGCAGGGAATTCTAGAGCTTAGGGCCTAGGCAGCTGAAGACATGGCCACCAATGGTTAAGCAGAATTAGAGGAGCGCAGATACCTAGGCTACAGTTCAGTTCATTAAATAAACCAAAGCACAGTAGATACCATATATTACACCCAGTGAAAGGTCTGTTAATCATCACACCAAAGAAGGAGCTATTAGGAGGAGGAGTGACTAAAAGCTTAGTCAAATAGATAGGATTTAAGGAGGGTCTTAAAAGGAGAAAAGAGAGGCTGAGAGGTTTAAGAAATGAATTGCAGAGCTTAGAGCTAGATAGCTGAAAGCCCTGCAGCGGGTAGTCAAAACTGCCCAACGCATTACCGGCACCCGGCTACCGACCATAGAACATATATATCAGAAACGCTGCCTACGGAGGGCACGGACCATCATCAAAGACCCTACCCACCCCAGCCACAGTCTGTTCGCCCTCCTACCATCTGGAAGACGCTACAGATGCATTCGCACCCGTACGACCAGATTTAGGAACAGCTTCTTTCCCAGGGCTGTCATCCTACTGAACTCCACAAATAAACACTAAAGCCTGCACATCTGCCGATGCACTTTATTATGATCATATTTATGCTAATATATATGTACAAATGTATGTTGAAATGTTTAAGTGTCCTAATCCAAATTGTACACTCTCGGGAGCCGCAAGCCTACATTTCGTTGTACTGCACTTGTGCACTAACAATGACAATAAAAGTTGATTTGATTTGATTTTGATTTGATTGCCAATGGTGGGTGAACGGATTGGGGGATGCATAGGAGACCAGAGTTGGAGGAACAGAGTTCTCAGAGGGTTGTAGGGCTGGAAGAGGTTACAGGGATAGGGAGGGGGCAAGACTATGAAGCAATTTGAACATGAGGATGAGAATGTTAAATCAAAGGTATTGAGGGACCGCAAGCCAATGTAGTTTTGAACGGGGGGGGGGGGGACAGTACCCGAGGAGAGGGAATCATTTACAAAGTCAGCTAGCATGGGTTCTAAAAAGGGAAGTTGGGTGGCAACAGTTTAGTGGGAATGAGGTTGAGAGAGCAGGAGAGGCAGCTGAATGAATGGTCTCAATTTTATTGATAAAGAAGTCCATGAGCTCACACTTGAAGGTTTTAGGCAGTGGGGGCAGGGAACAGGGGTTTAAGGAGATGGTTTGTAGCAGAGAAAAGAAGCTATGGGGGTTATCTTTGCATTCCAGGATGATCCTGGTTTAGTGAGTGGTTTCCTCAGAGGAGAGCTTGCTAGTGCTTTATGTCAAAGGGCGGACAGCTGGGAGCTTGAAAGTGCAGCTGTAAGTCATTTGGGGGAGAGTTTTTTCCAGGGCAGCGCAGAAGGAAGTGGAATTGGAATGGGGATATGAGTGGTGAGGGATACAAGGAAGTGATCAGAAATGGTTTTGTGATCGAGACAATGGGAGTAGAGAGGCCACGTGAAATGACATGGTCGAGGTGGTGGCTGCCAATATGGGTGGGAGAGTTCATTTGGAGGGAGAGGTTAAGGGAAGACAGGATGGCAGTGAAATCACAGAAGAGGGGGCAAGGTGAGTTAAGGTGGAGACGGAAATCACAGAGGATGAGGCATTGAGGCTGAGGGAGGAAAGGAGTGAGGATATCTCGGTGAGAAACTCTGGGTGGGATTTGAGTGGATGGTAGAGAACAAAGATTTTAAAGGAGGTGAAAAGGGTAGAAGAGGAGTAGGGGGGAGAGCTCATGGTGTGATTTGGTGATAAGGGCCACAACATCACCATGACGATTTAGGAGGGGCAGGTGGTGGAAATTATAGTCAGGTGGGAGGCTTCAATAAGTGTCAAGGTATTGTCACTTGTCAGCCAAGTTTCCATTAAAGCCAGGATGTCAATACAATCATCCACAATAAAGGTTATATATGGCAAGGGCCTTGTTCGTGAGTGAATGGACAATGTGGAAGGAGATATGGAGATTGTTGAACCGCTGGCAGAGTCCAAGAGGGTAGCTGTGAGTGAAACAAGACGGAGGTTTATCCAAGGGGGATTGAAGCATGGGACGATGGAGCAAAAAGATAAACGAATAATGAAGGGGTGGGATAGGGATGGGGGCCAAAGTATCTGGGGGAGGAGAAATGAAAGGAGCATGATTGGGTGGCAGGAAGGGGAGGAGACAGGAGAGAAGGGACCAAGAGAATAGACATGGGAGATTAGGATAGCTATGTCTTGATTGTAATGGGATGGAGATTATTTGAGAGAGTCCATAGTTAAAGTCAGAGAGGTTCTTTGGTGGGATTGAGTTGACATGTAGACATGGTGGAGTCAGCTTGGAGCAGACAGGGTTATAGACAATTTACACCATTAGATAGCACTGTCAGATGCAAAATAAGGTTCCCCCTAAAGGGTGGCTAAATGCAAGAATGTCCAGCCTTTTGAGGCAGGTGGTTCAGATCCATGCACCATAACTAGCAAGTGGGTGGTGTATGAGACGTCGTTTTCAATTTCTTGCATGACAAGCACTTAAGCAAAATGCTTCTAAACATCACAGGAATTGTGTATGTTGGGAATATGGTTTGTGCTGCTCCCCACTGACACTCAATGGCCTAGAAATCAGATCATGCCCTAAAACAGGTGGTTGGGTGGTGGGGCAGACTACGCGCACCAGTTAGTACCCTTGCAGGCAGCAGGCAGTATCTGCGCTGTGTGCTCATTAGAATGATTGGTGCGTGCAGCTAGTGCTACTGTGCTATTCATTGGCTGCACGCCTATTGGAGAAAGGCGGATATCAGGAGCTGAAGACACTGCTTAAAGGCTGCCAGCATCTCTTAAAGGGGAGGCGCATTCTGGCTGCAAAAACTGCAACAAGTTCTGGAAGAAATGGCCGAAGGGGGGAGTGAACGGGAACTAAGGTTCCCTGATGCTGCACTGGAGGCCTTGATGTAGGCCCTCCAGGTTCCCTCCTGCCCTAGCCCTGAACTCGCATCTTTCTCTAGTTTCTCTCCCATCCCCCCTCATGCCCTCTCCGAGCTCCTCGTCCATGAGACCCACCTCCTGCTCCCTCAACCCCATTCCAAACTGCTTCCCTTCCTGGCCCCCATACTAGCTGATATTGTTAACGGTTCTCTCTCCTCAGGTATTGTCCCCCGCCCCTTCAAATCTGCTGTCATCACCACCCTCCTCAAAAAACTCACCCCAGCACCCATCTGTCCTTACAATCTACCGCCCCATCTCCAACTTCCCTTTCCTCTCCAAAGTCCTTGAATGTGTTGTCGCCCCCCAAATCCGTGCCCACCTTACCCGCAACTCCACGTTTGAACCCCTCCAACCACACTGAAACAGCCCATATCAGTCACACATGACATCCTACGTGACTGTGACCATGGTAAACTATCCCGCCTCATCCTTCTCAACCTGTCTGCAACCTTTGACATGGTTGACCACACCATCCTCCTCCAACACCTCTCCTCCATCACCCAACTGGGCGGGATGGCCCTCGCCTGGTTCCATTCTTATCTATTCAGTCGTAGTCAGAGAATCACCTGTAATAGCTTCTCTTCCTGCTCCCGCACCGTTACCTCTCGAGTCCCCCAAGGATCTATTCTTAGCACCTCCTATTTCTCATCTACATGCTGCCCCTCGGCGACATTGTCTGAAAACACGACGTCAGGTTCCACATGTACGCTAACAATACCCAGCTCTACTTCACCACCATCTCTCTCAACCTTTCCACTGTCTCCAATTTGTCAAGCAGCTTGCTCAACATCCAGTTCTGGATGAGCAGAAACTTCCTCCAACTAAATATTGGGAAGACCAAAGCCATTGTCTTCATCTCCGCCACAAACTCCACTCCCTAGCCACCGACTCCATCCCTCTCCTTGGTCACGGTCTGAGGCTGAACCAGACCGTTCACAACTTTGGCATCCTTCTTGAACCCGAGATGAGCTTCCGACCACATATCCACTCCATCACCAAGACTGCCTACTTCTATCGCCCTAAGGTCTGGAATTCCCACCCTCAGCCTCTCCATCTCTCTCTCCTCCTTCAAACCTACCTCGTCACCTGTCCTAATATCTCCTTATGTGGCTCGGTGTCACATTTTGTTTGATAATGCTCCTGTGAAGTGCATTGGGATGTTTTTGTTGTTGTATCTACTCATGAGGCAGTGAAAGAAGATAGCTGAGGATGTCAATACCAGCAGCATTTCTAATCATGGCTGCATCCCTCATTAATGATAACACCAACAGTGCTTTCAACACTGCCCCACCCACTAACCTCCATTGTCCTGCAATCACTGCAACACACTTCACAAACCATCATGCTCATATACTCACTACTATTACAATCCTCACTTATCCACAACTCACATACTGTCAGCTAAATTCTTCAAACTCCTGACAAGACTCTCACTAACACACTTCACTCTTTCTTGCAGGAGAAAGTCACACATTACAACAGGCAGCCACCGGAGGAGGAAGTACCCATCTGCACACCCTCACCCCCTTTGAAGAGACATCCTGACTATAATGGGAAGGGGCAGAGAGAAGGCCGTGGCAGTCGACGCTGGGGTTCTTTATACCTAATCCTCTTTGTCTCTTCTGACTTCTTCCTCATCTCACACATTTGTGCATGACAAGCTGCAGATGCTTTCAATACCCACTTCTGGCTGCAGATGCTTTCAACGCCCACTTCTTTCTGCTCTCCCTCACACAAAAAGCTAACCTTTGTCCCTTTCTTGCATGTCAACTGCCAATAATGTCAATGCCCCACAGCCAGTGGAAGAAGAGCAGCACACTGTTCGTGAAGATGCACTATCACTTGATCAGACTCTCGTAAGCCCCAACTCCGGTAATGGCACCACTCTGACTTTAGATGCTGGGCTAGAGGAGGGAATCTGCACGTGGTGACTCACCGGGTACAAGAGCTAGGACAGGAGGATAGAACGCCACAGGTGCCAGCTCGCTGGAGGGCATGGTCGCATACTAGTTCTGTTGTTGAAGACTACAGTGCGGACTTTGAATGCCCAGGCTACCGAAGAAGGCTCATAGACACACACTGGGAAATGCTTGGTGCACTGGGCAGCCTGCCAAAGAGCTTGCGCACATTGGAGGAGTCCAGCTCCAACTTGTCTCAAGGCTTTGCGCAGGGCATGGCGACCATTCTGTCCAATATGGACAGCTCCGTCAGTGGTCAGCTCCGTCAGTGGACAGCTCCGTCAGTGGATCCCACCATGATACAACATCTTATGAGAAGTTTCCAGGGCAGCATAAACAGAAGTGTGGGACAGTCCAAAATGGAAAACTGCTCCTGCAAGAAGTGCAGAATACATTACCTTCCACTTAAAATGCTGCATGCTTGTGCTCCTGCCGCCAACGCGACCTCCTCTACAAATATGGTGGGTGGCGCACTTTCAGCCCACTATATTGGGGATTTAGTAGGCCACTTAGCTCCCGAAAATGGGCACTACGTGGCCAAATTTCCAGGCCTATAACTTTAAATTGACAGGATGCTTGCACCGCATTTACTTTTTTGGTCGATGTTTGCTCCTTGTTCTCTATATTCTGGCTTCATTTGGTGTTTTGCACTTCCTAATGTGGTATGGCTTGTTCCACCACTGCTCAATCTTGTCTGCTGCAGCACTGTCCACAATGCCTGGTCTGGTGTTCTCCACTGCATGTACTGCCATGACTTTTTGATGTGGTCTCTGCCACCTCTGCGCTCTTCTCCTCGCCTGCAATCTTCACTGCTAGCTCCACTGCCACCTCTGGGATCTTTCCTCCTCTGATCTCCCCTGATGCTTTCTGTCTGAAGATGATGTTTCTTCTGCTATCGGTTGCAGCATTTTGAACTTCCCAAGTCCAGAGGATTGGTAAGGCGGTTTCCTAATTTGTGGGAAAAGGCTGCCCCCGTTAATCTAAATTCACCAATAAGGTAGCAACCTTTTTCAAATCCTCCAGGCCCAGGAGCTCAAAACAAATGAAGCAACACCAGAAGAAACTTATGCCCATAAGCAGATTTGCAGTTCACTTGTGATCTTCCGATCCACACTAGGTTGCTGCTAGCATTGACTCGGAAAATGTATCCCTTTAGTGTTTATTTTAATTGCAGCACATTAATATAATTGTAATAAACCCACCACTGATTATTGAGTAGCATTACTTCTGTAATGTTGGGATTTATTTCAACGTCATGATGTATGAACTGAAATAAAAATGGTCCAGCTTAGGGCTCACAGTATTTTCTGGTAGTCCAAGGGTTAAAATGCTTACTGTCTTTAATATTGGCCAGTTTGTTACTGGCCAAAGAAACAGTTCGAGGTTTGGAGCTTAAAGTAAGCTGATAGGAGTGCCTGATCACCACTGGAAGGTAAATTTAAGATCACAGCTCTAGAGGAACACTAGTGTTCCGCTAAATTTCACAGACATATTTGAAAAACTGATTTTGAATTTTATTCTAATTGTATTTTTGTAGACCGGAATAATTTTTTCCCTCATGAACACAACATTCATAATACCTTGTAATTAAATACTGGGCTTCCTCTGTAGCAGGTGTCCTTTGCTGTCGATCTTTTACCAGCTCTACTCCGATAAATAAACCAATGCCCCTTTAGGTACAAAAGTGAAATATGTTACACTAATCTGAAATCAAAAGTAATTGGAAATTATGGTTTTAATTATTGGCGGATTCAATACCTGACATCACCGATGATTGGATGTTTGGTTTTTTGTTCATTTAGCAGATTCAGCAGGTAGGTACCTACTCGTGTAGCATTCCCACGTAGGTCTTCCTTTTCAATCACTTCTAAAACTGCAAGCCCTATTGCACAGGATACTGGGCTTCCTCCAAACTGTAACACATCAATGAAAATCTAATAAAGGGGTATGTGTGAAAATTTAATAACCTAGCATACATCCCTTCTACCTCAACAATACGATTATTAACATGCCTTCAAACATCTATGTTGATTTTAATACAAAATGGAATGTTCATGGTTTATTTTTGTAAATTGAATGACATTGCAATACTGATTGACTTTCAACAATTCAATTTTTGGTTTGAGATCCTTTTTAATCGCATTCAAAAATGTGTTCCCCTTCCCAGTTCTCTCCCCTGCCTACATTGCTGGGGTATAGTTTCACTTTATAGTATCTCACCCAAACGTCCTCTTCTTGATGTGTATATATACACACATAAAAATGTACATATAATTGTGACAAAAATGGGAGTATTTTTTTATGGGTTCTCTGTATTGTATTTCCTAGTTTGAAATAGGGGCTAGAAAACCTAGTGGATTAATAGTACAATCATACATTCTGGGCGAGGGGGAGGGAGCAATTTGGGGCGAGACCCTCTGTTCCATTCTGCCTCCAGTTCAACGTTCCAACTAGGGGTGCAGGAATGGGATTGAGCACGTGTCCTTGTTGTAAGGTTCGCAAAAATTTCGGAGGATTCCTACAGCCCCCGAAGATTATTTTTGATTAAAGAAAACCTGGGTGGAATATACCTTAAAAACCCAGGGTATCAAAATGGCTGTCAGGCCTCGTGGCAAAAGACAAAGACAGCCTGCTTGTATATCTTTAATCACGGGTTGACAAAGGATTTGAAAAAAACACCAGCCTGCGCGAATGTTGAAGTACTTGAAACTGTCAATCAACTGCAGTTTAGGAAGTTTCACCCACAGGACAAAGGATGTTGGTTTACAGAACTCTCTACAATGTTGACTCAAAGGCTTAAGTACTTAAAGCTGTCACTCAGTTGCGGTTGGGCGGTGACCGCAGGACAATGGATTGTTTACAAAGCACTTGAGTGCTGTTGACTGAACACTTGAGAAATCAGTGGGACATTTCAAACTGGTCGCATACCAGTTTAAATGAATGGGTAACACATTCAAACCCATTAATCAATGGGGGCAGTTCGGTCCCTTTTGTATAGCCCAGATACATCCAGATTTGGGCGCAAAGATTACGGCTCCCAATGGGGTATAAAGATAGCCCCTCAGGAAGCCATTCTCTCTCTCTCTGCCGCCTCGCCTCCATGCCTTGCCTACAAAGGGGAACAGGTCAACAGCCCGCCCAAAGAAGTGGAATACCAGCAGTTACTTTTGAATTACTGGGGTATCTCTACTTCGGGGCAGTGAAGAATCCAAGACAGACCGCAGGAGCACGGAGCAGGTGTTTACTGGTGAGCATAAAACTTTCTGGCCCTTTACAAGGCAACCTAGATAGGTATTAGGGGTGGGAATTAAAGGGGGATTTTGTTAAATTGTAATTTTAGTCAATTTTCCCTCGATGTGTCCGTTTCTCCGCCCCTATTAAGTAAAAGTGTGCTGTATTAAGCAAAGGTGTGCTGTATTAAGTAAAAGTGTGCTGTATTAAGCAAAGGTGTGCTGTATTAAGCAAAAGAGTGCTGTATTCATCATTATTTTCAATTTATTCTTATTTTCAATAAATACTGGTCTTCTTTGCACCCAACCACGAGTCTCGTTTTGTCTACATCGCTACTGAAATAAGTCCAACGGTCAGAACCAGAAAAGGGGAGCGATTCAAAACCGCACGGGGCTCTGGAGCAGCTCAGATACTTCTGACTGGCCAGAGACAATAACCCCAGTACCCCCCCCCCCGTTTCTACAAAATGGCGACCACGGCAGGACCGTCGGCAACAGTATGCGATGTAGCAGACGGTGGTCTGGGTCTGAAGAGAGCAGCAGTTATTGGTTTTCTCTTTATCCCACTGATCTGTTTGTGGTTAGGTTCCCGCAAGCTTAGGGAAGTTAGAGCAGAGAGTTGGGATAGGGAAATGGAGATTGAAGAATACCAGGCCAAGATAGAGTGCCTGGTGGACCAGCTTAGCGAGGGCAAAAGCCACATGAGGTACGAATTAGAGTACCTGAAGTGCCAAGTTGCAGAGGCTAAGAGCAATGAGATGAGGGTGCGGGAAGAGAACGCCCGCCTCATACAAGAAGTAAAAGAGCAGGAGGAAAAGGTTAGGGAGGTAAAGGCAGTGTATAAGCTGGCCTGCGACCAAGGGTTTGAGGATGCAGATCATGGCCCCTGTAGGGAAGAGATAGAAAGCTTGAATATGGCTTTAAAGAGGGCAAAGGAGATGATATGTCTTATCAGCCCGAAGACAGGTCAGTTGGACTTTACCAGCAATCCAAATAGAACTGTCCCACAGGCAACACCCAGAACAAGGTTGGTCAGGGAATCAGAGGTCCCACGACTGCCACCCACAGCTCCGAGCTTTCAGGAGCTCTGGCAGCAAAGGGCGGTGGAGGATGAGGTGGTAGAGGAAGCACAGCAGGCCCCGCTAGATAGGCCGGGACCAGGACCAGTGTACCCCCTCCGACAACGGAGGTACGGTCCGCCCGTTGATGAAGATGACCCAGGGGCCATCCAGAATCAGTTTGTGGTGCCATATGGCACCCACCAGCTCAGGGACATGGTTAGCCACATCCCCAAGCTCGCTAAAAAAGGAGACCCCTCACTGCACTTCAGGGAGATAGAACAAGCAGCTTGTGTTAATGACTGCGATGATGCAGAGCAAGCAAAAATGCTGCTGTTTTCCCTGGGAGGTGATCTCCTCCAGGCCCTATCTGGCGAGTGCAAAAGGGGGCAGAAGGATTATGAGGATCTGAAGAATGAGATATTGGAGACCATGGGATTCAATGATGGTAGTCCGTTCGCCCGGGTAGAAAGAACGGTGCAGCTCCCGGGGGAGTCCCCGCAGGCGTTCGCAGACAGGCTGTGGCCAGTCTACCGGAGTGCATGCCTGGGAATGCCTGGGCGGGCAGCACTGAACCCAATCCAACTGACTCACTGGCTCCGTTGTCTCATGACAAACAGCCTACCCCAGATCCAAGCCCAGGTCGCGGCTTGGTTTGACCCCCGAAACCCCCAGACCACCGAAGAAGCGGTGATCCACCGGCTCACAGTAGCCTTTAGAAACATGAGGTGTATCGAGGTGCCCCAACCCAAGGGAAAAGTCCATGAGGTTAAACCTGGGAGCCAGAGTAAGAAAGAGTGGCACCAGGAGGGGAACTGTCCCTCCCAGGCTAGGTTAAATTGTTATAGGTGCGGGAAAGATGGTCACTGGAGAAAAGACTGTAAGAATCCCTGGAAGGATAACAAGGGAAAGGATCCCACAGCCCCAGCCCAAAACTAAGGGCCAGATATCCCTCCCGCTGCGATCGAGTCATTTTTACAGTCCCTACGGTCTCTTCTGACTGGCCAGGGGAGAGTAGCAGCCACCACCGGTGCTTTGACCCCGTCTGCCCCACCTCACTCCCAGCAATGACTAGAACCAGCGCAGCCTGTCGACCTGTGTCCCCGCGAAAATGCTGAGGGGAGCAGGCCCTATGATAAGATGGGGGTGAAGACGGTGCAGGGGAGATATTCGGTGGACACTGGAGCTTCCAGCACGGTGGTCCACTCGGAAGACCCGACCAATTCACCCCGGTCTAACAAGGTCCCATTTAACTTAATGGAACCCACAGGGAAACGGGCAGCTGGGATTGAACCGGAGGTCAGAAATCCTCAGCCCGCAGCGGGTACAAGCTCACAGGCTGCACAGGCAGGCACTGTGGCTTGTGTTAGGGGAGGAGCCATTCATGACCAGTGTAAGTTGTTTAAGCAGGGGGACAGGGAAGGAGAGTTCTGGGAGCCCTGTAGAGCAGGCCCGGTAGCTGTATTAAGCAAAGGTGTGCTGTATTAAGCAAAGGTGTGCTGTATTAAGCAAAGGTGTGCTGTCTTAAGCAAAGGTGTGCCGTCTTAAGCAAAGGTGTGCCGTCTTAAGCAAAGGTGTGCCGTCTTAAGCAAAAGAGTGCTGTATTCATCATTATTTTCAATTTATTCTTATTTTCAATAAATACTGGTCTTCTTTGCACCCAACCACGAGTCTCGTTTTGTCTACATCGCTACTGAAATAAGTCCGACAGTCAGAACCAGAAAAGGGGAGCGATTCGAAACTGCACGGGGCTCTGGAGCAGCTCAGATACTTCTTACTGGCCAGAGCCAATAACCCCATTACACCAAAAACACCCTCTTGTATTTTCTACATTGTCCTGCAGTGGCCTGCCAGAAATTTCTGAGGTAGGTTCTTTTAAGAAAGATACTACCCTCTTCTGCAATTTGATGCTGTGAGTGGCTTCTATATTTAAAGCTCTGTATGAAGTACGTAAAAACACAGTTGATTACTATTAGATATGTATCTGGGGAAACAAGTTAACAAGCACATCCAAATCTGAGAAACAATTATTGTATATTTAATTGCCGATAGGATATAATCAGGATAGGCCTAGCACAGATAGTAACAGACACTTGGCATGCTTGTGTCTGTATTAATGAAGTTTACGCTGAAGTTTGAGTAAAGTACCTCTGTCTTGCCCGTTGAGGTCTCAAAGCTGAAACTGTGTTTCAAGGGTATTATGGGTATAAGAATCTGACAGTTTGGATACATCGGTTAGTTACAGTTTTGATCGAGCCACAACAAACATGGAGGCAAAGCGCAGCTGTGTAGGTAGAAAGACTACAACTGGTAAGGATGAGAAGCACTTACCCATTTTTTGGTAGAAAGATCTGCAAAGAAAACCAAAAGAAACGCAACTGACAGGTTTGTCTGTTTAACTCTATCATGAGTTGGTTCACAGCTGCTGTGTTATTTGGACAGTCTTCAACAACTTGCTATTATTGCTTGCTTATGTAAATGACTATCTGAATAAACCCTATTGGTAGTTTACTCTCGTTATAAAAAGGTCTGTTATGACCGATATTAATTATCTTCAGTAGTGACTTTGGCGCATAGTGAAACTGCTTTGTGTTAATACAGCGACAATAAATGGATCTGTGATTCCGCAGGATATGCAATCCCAGATTATTTTGATCACTGGGTCTTGCTTTAGTTCATAGAAGGCAAAGGCTCGTTAGTGGGAGGTGGCTTTTGTATTAGGAATAAGAAAAAGCATCTGGAGAAGTACAAATTGTAATGGGGAGAGGAAGCTGAGTCACTGGATACTGATTAGGAGTGGGGACCATGGACAATTTTTTCCTTCCTAACTTGGAGTGCTGAGGCTAATTGTAGATTAATTCACTCAACACCAACTATCGAGTAAACATGAGACTTTCCTGATCTGTATGGTTCAGCTAACCACTCGATAAACTCTCTCAAGACACTGGAAAAGCAGTTCAGGGTCCTTAATTTGAAATTTGATTAGTTAAGCAGAACTTCTAATTCAGGGGTACTTGCACTTTTGAAAAATTTGTATGTAATGACAAAAACCCTTAATAAAAATCAATCTGCATTGCCTTTGCTCAAGTTATCAGTTTGGTTTGATGCTGTATTTTAGTGATCTTTTGATTTTGTAAAGCAGCTATAGTCACAGTTATTGGTACCAACTTACTGTGTTAAAATGCTCCACTCCAGTTGCAGCAAATGCATCTGCAATTTCTTTGGTTGTAACCACACAAGCTAATGGGTGCCCATTTCCAATAGGTTTCCCCATAGTTACAATGTCTGGTAAAAAATCATCTCCTTGTAGTTGGAATGCCCAGAAGTGTTTGCCAACTCTTCCAAATCCAACTTGGATTTCATCAACAACAAACAATCCCCCTGAATTTCGAATATGTCTGCAAGAGAGGATAGAATATAAGTTACTAGCATTTGGTTATCTCTCTTCTCCCCTCCCAAACTTGTTTGTGAAAAATATCTTGTATTTGGGTCCGGTTGTATAAATGCTTATTTAAGTGAAAAAGACATTGTAATGTAACGTTCCTGTTAGAATTTCACTGAAATGTGCAGCACTTTTATTTAGATAATGTAATTCACTTATGGAATAAACTGAGTAAACTGAACAGAATAGCCCATTTCACTTCCATGGAAATGTTGGTTGTATAACGTTATGTTGCCATCTTTTTCTCCCCCTTGATTGTTCATCTCAGATTTGCATTTCTCACACACAAAGGGGCAGAAGGTCACAGCCAATGCCACTGTTATCAAACTGTTGGGAAAGAAGAAAGTGATTTACTGTCTTCCTATTCATTTTGTCCTCTTCTCACTTCAATTCCGTACAGCGGACGTAAATAAGGCAGCATTTTTATAAAGGACTTGAATGAGACATTTTACAGAAATTGCTGCAGAGAGGTAGAGTTCCAGCCACATCATCACAATATAAGATAGATGTATCTCGAATGTGATAGATTAATTATTAATAACGCAGTTATATTAAACTACTTTCACTCCATTTTCCCTTCTCAGTTTTTCCATGTTTTGGCCTCCCAGTAACTATGCTTGACCTAGTCCCTGCACTGTTCTGTTTTGGCCTCTGGGAGATACATGATAGCAACACGGTGCTAATTTTCCTTCCATTCCTGCAAGAAGCTTTTGCTTCATGTAAGTGCTTTAACATGACATAGCTGAGCCTGACATCTCATCAGTGTGAATGTAGACTCCTGTCACACCACTGCTTCATGTTGAATGTTGATGATTTAAAGCATTATCCATCTCATTTTTAACCTTTTATACTGATCTAATGCCACCAGCTCCAGAAGTGCAAGTCTTGCACATACAAGAACAACCTCAACATAAACTTACCTGATTTGTTAAGGCCAGAGGCTGGGAAGATCTATGGGGTGTGTTCCCTTGGAGTTTCTCCAGCTCCGCTACTGTAACTTGAGCAGAAACCCCATTTACACGTCTAAAAGGAGGTTCCACTGAAGTTACTGTGGTGGAGCGAGAAGCAGCTGAGGAAATTCATCCTCCTGCTTTCTTCTCAATCTTCAGGCCTCTGATAAAAGCATTTATTCAGTGCATGTGGTCCCTACTGACATTATGATGCTTTAGAGTGTCAGATCAGCACAGAGATGCATGTGGTCTGCTCAGCATATACCCTGACAGCATGATACATTGTTGTCTGGTCTGTGCTGGACTTCAGATTAGCTGGATCAGCATTAATTGCCTTCACTCCCTCCTTTAACTTAGAGGCCAGATTATGAAAGAGCAGGCCATTCGCCTGTGTTTATACACGTATAATAGGCAGAAGTGAGCAATGATCCGTCTGGTCCCTCAGAGCATGAAGCTAGAGGAAAGTTTAACTCCAGGTCCTCATTTGCATCTCCTGACGCTGACTCTCACCCGAAGTCGGCAGAAATAACAGGAAGTTGCACAGCGGCAGGTTGTTGCCGGGGACCCACAGTGTCAGTCAGGAAGGTGGGGGGGGGGGGGGGGGTGGGCGAGAGGAAGTTAGGGACCATCATGGTTAGCGGAGGGAGAGGGGGAGAAGCCCGAGGCAGGGGAGGTCCAGAGTCTCCTTGTGCGGCCAGGAGCTCTCCTGCTAAAATAAATTTACCAGGGCCTCTTCTGGCCACGATCCTGCCTGCTGCCAGCATTCACTGGTGAGTCCAGGACTGTCCAGCACTTGTCGGCTTGCAGTTAAAATGGCATGGGCGGGCAGGGTTAAAAATCAACCCTAAAGAGTTAGGTGGATATCTGTAAATATGTAATTATATGACTGTTACTTAATTTCTGGTTCATCTTTCCTAAATAAATTTGCCTGATATTATAAGCTTACAATAAGGTCTGTTGTAATGAGGTCCTGCTTGTGAAGACTAGTGTGAGCTCTTATGGAAGCTTGTTATTAAATTATTAGCTCTTATTATGGAACCAGTATGGAGAGTTGGGACCACCCAGTAGAATGCTTTTAGGTATGAGGGCCAAAATAATCTAGAGTAAGAAGGCTAGAAGAAAAAAACAAAAAACGTAGCAGTGACCAAAATAGAATGATTTCATTTTAATACATTTAATAAAGAATTATGTGGTGCACACATTTAGACAAAGTAATATATGTAATACATACTCTGCAACCTTCTGGAAATATCCTGTAGGTGGAATTATCTGACCTGCAACACTTGGCAACGATTCAGCAAAAAATGCTGCAATCTGGATAGAGGAAGAAAAAAATAGAAAGCAGTGTGGAATTATAATGTATGAAAAATGTAAATCAGACATCTGAATTCAGAACACGTGGTGATGTCAAGATGTTAATGAGTCAGCGGCACATGGATAGAAATCCACAGACGCCCCCAGTGGCTCACTGGCTGGTGTGTGCCGAGCCAATGAGACCGCTGACCTCTGCTGGAAAATGTGTATGGCTTTTTGAGGACAGGATCATTATCAGCTGTGATGCGTCAAGATAAAATATCTGGCAAATGCTCAGTTTGGCTACTCAAATATTGGCATTATTACAGCTGAATTTGGCTATTTCCTCATCCGGCAAGTAGAGCAAGAACTGCTGAATAGCAATCAAGAGCAGGAGTCATTGATTCATAGGCCTAGAAATTCGGCCACACAGTGCCCTTTTATCAGGTGTTAAACAGCCTTCTAAGCTTCCATTATGGTGGGCAGGAAGCGTGTGCTTATTACGAGCCGGAAATGCGCCGTCTGCCATATTGGTAAAGGGCAAAAAAAAAGGTATGCAGTGCCCACAGCTGAAAGGCTCTTTGCATATGCAAATAAGGGGCCTGAAGCCTGTTTGAGTTCCCATCTGCAAAATTTGGTTGGTTTGAGGAAGCTGGCGGTGTCATGTAAACAAGGTCTACACGCGACCTAACAGGCTGTCCTTAAAAGGGACCGCCTATTAGCTGCAACCAACAAGGCAAGGTTTTAAAATATACTTACCCGAATGTGGAGCTAGGAGAAGCAAGAATGCCTCACTCAACCCCCACATCCAAAGAATGCAGGCCGCTGCTAGCCACTGTCCCCCGTCATCTGATTGTTCCCACTAGCTCTCACTTATACGATGGCCACCAATACCTCGTTGCCTCCCTTACCCAAGGGCTGCTGCTGTCGTTGCATTGGCTTGGTCTTCGCCAGCGAGCTGTATGTTACTATCCACAGCTCACCAGCTTGTTGAAAACAAGGCTGAGGCCCAATATCGGGTGTGCCTCTGCCCTCACCATTCAGGTGCAGGCAACAGTCCCCCAGAAGTGGTGTGTCTGAATTTCTAGGCCATAGTGTCGATTTGATCCAGTGATAGTATGCTTGCTTCTGAGTCAAAAAGTAATAGGTTCAAGTGCTGTATTGTTGGAGGTGCTGACTGTTCAGGGAATCATAAAAGGCCCCATGGCACTATTTTTAGAAAATTAGGAGTTCTCTGCTATCCTGGCCAACATTCTTCCTTCAGTCAACAGCAATAAAACAGATCAACTGGTATTTTTTCTTATTTGCCATTTGTGGGACTTTGCTGCGTTTACCTATAAGACAACAGTTCATTTTGTGATGTCCTGAGGACTTAAAATGCCCATCAATTCAAGTTATTTTTTTCTTCCGTTCATTGCCAATTGTCCATTTCTCCACGGAGTTCAGAAATGTTGAGGCCAAGTGTAGTGGCCCCACTGCAACCTCAGCCAAGATTGGCTAACTCAGCACAAACCAAAGATCAAACCTGAGACTTTTCTGTCCTGTACTGCTCAGTGTCATACTACACAATGCTCAGCCACTAAGCCACGATGAACTTAATGGCTCATAATTTGCTGTCAAAATAACGACGAGGCTAATAGCACTTGCCATTATCTCTGCACAAATGCCACAGCATCTTCAGATACACGGTAAAATGTGGAAATCCGAAAGTTGCTGTCCGAGATGCATTGCTCCACCGTTAGCGTCACGAAAACAGCATCTCGTTGTCTGGCTCACCATTGAAATGCATTGAGCGGCATGAAGTTACTGTACTTGCAATGGTAGATATGAACTAAACGCACCACAGAAAGTTAAGTCTTATTCATTTCAAACCCGTTAACGATATGATAAATGTTAATTACTGCCAGTCAACCTCTCTGGCACTGTAAGTTGACTATTACAAGTGGGGAGTCTCATTCCTTCAAGTTTTAATTGTTGTTGGAGATTTGAAAAAGTAAAATTTAATTTTTTAAAAAACTTTTCCTTTCTGTCTCTTTTTTTTCCTCTCTTTTACATAGAAACATAGAAGATAGGAGCAGGAGTAGGCCATTCGGCCCCTCAAGCCTGCTCTGCCATTCAATGAGATCATGGCTGATCATCCAAATTCAGTACCTTGTCCCTGCCTTCTCCCCATATCCCTTGATCCCTTTAGCCTCAAGAAATATATCCAACTCTTTCTTGAATATATTTAATGAACTGGCCTCCACCGCCCTCTGTGGCAGAGAATTCCACAGGTTCACCACTCTCTGGGTGAAGAAATTCCTCCTCATTTCAGTCCTAAATGGTTTACCCCTTATCCTTAGACTATGACCCCTAGTTCTGGACTCCCCAGCCATCAGAAACATCCTTCCTGCATCTAGTCTGTCCAGACCTGACAGAATTTTATAGGTTTCGATGAGATCCCCTCTCAATCTTCTAAACTCCAGTGAGTATAAGCCCAATCGACACAATCTCTCCTCATACATCATTCCTGCCATCCCAGGTATCAGCCTGGTGAATCTTCGCTGCACTCCCTCCATGGCAAGAACGTCCTTCCTCAGGTAAGGTGACCAAAACTGCACACAATACTCAAGGTGTGGTCTTTCTTTCCCTTGCCTTAAATCTCTTTCTGTATCTGTTTTGACATTAAATTCACCCATTCTAACGTACACTTCCTTACACTGTTCATTTCAAAAACCTTCAATCTGATTGCTTAAGGAGGTGCACAGTTGCTTGCCCTGTTCATTCAGGTCCCCACGAATTATCTCCCTAGATAGTTTCACTTCGTTATATAACACAATATTGTTTTTTCCATAGTACTGTACCTTACGATTTTTCTTTTTTACTTCGTCAATGACAGCTTTCGCTTCATTTGCATAGGCCAAGGCTGGATCAGGATGATCCTCCCTATACATTCCTCGGTAGGTATCTGGAATAGGCACCTGTTCAGAAAGTAAAGAAATATTTATTATAACTGAAAGGAAGTTCACAAAGTAAATGTTCTGACAAGTATTACAGTTTAATTACTAGACTTCAACATACCACATGAACCCAATCCTTTTGTGGTCTTAGACTCCTGAACTTATAAGGACTGATATCAATCAACGAATTAAGGTGTCCATGGTAGGCACTTTGAATGCAAAAAATTAATGATTACTTGGTCAGTCACATATACATTGCATCAGGGTAGAACTGTAGTTCAATGCAGTATGGTCTTAAATATTGCAATACAATGGAATTATCATCTTAAATGCAATACTACTTTAGGCCCTGCAACACAAATATGATACCACTACAAGGACAAATGGTTGAAATTGAAAACTTACTTAAGAAAACATATAGGGCTGAATTTTAACATTAAAGAGTGAATGAGTTTGGGAGCAGGCGGGTAGCTAAAAGCGCTGAAATTGACAGTGCGTCAGGAAGCTGGCTTCAACCCACCAGCTTCTGCCTTTAACTCGAGCACGTTAGGTTGCGAGCGAGAGACCCCATTGGGAGAGGCGGGTTATCTATTTAAACCAATTAAAAGCTAGTTAAGTGTCAGCTGTGGCTCAGTTGGTAGCACACTTGCCTCTGAGTGAGAAGGTTGTGGGTTCAAGTCCCACTCCAGGGACTTGAGCACATAAAGCTAGGCTGACACTCCAGTGCAGTGCTGAGGGAGTGCTGCACCATTGGAGGTGCCATCTTTCTGATGAGATGTTAAACCGCGGCCCCGTCTGCTCTCTCAGGTGGACGTAAAAGATCCCATGGCACTGTTTTGAAGAAGAGCAGGGGAGTTATCCCCGGTGTCCTGGCCAATACTTATCCCTCAACCAACATAACAAAAACATGATCTGGTCATTATCACATTGCTGTGTGCAAATTGACTGCCGCGTTTCCCCACATTACAACATTCAAAAGTACTTCATTGGCTGTAAAGCGTTTGAGACGTCCGGTGGTCTTGAAAGGCGCGATATAAATGCAAGTCTTTCTTTATTTCTTTCTTAAGAGGCTATTAAGAGCCTTTTTTACCTGTGGTCTGAGCTTTTACTGGGTGTCCATGGGATTCCCGGGCTTGCTGAACCACGCCAGTGAAAGTAAGGCAAGAGCACAGGGGCAATTGAGGGAGCTGAACGAATAGCATTAAAAAAAACAAATACTCAGCCTCACACCTGCTTCCTTGCCTAAGGGAAATGCTCTTGCTGACACCACTTATGCTGAAAGTTTGCTTTCAAGAGTTTTCAGGTGATTTCTACAACTTTGGAAGTCACTCTCACTACATTGGAGGATTGTGCCTCTGATCTTCACTTTACCTCTGTCATATATCAGATCAGCATGGATGCCGCTTATGCTGTTTCACCTTGGACTTTGTTATGTTCATAAATAAATAGACGTTTTCATTATGAACAGCTAGCTTGAGCTAGTCATTTATTCAGCCATGTGGACTAGTGTACAGGCATCCATCGTGACTACTGCCTTGTGGGTAGCCCCCTACTAAACATACAGCTCCACCTAGTGTACCATTCTAGAATGACATGTTACTGATCATTACATCCCCCTTCCTTAGAGGTTGAACAAAATCAATATCAATCAATCATAACGACATAAACATCTTCACAACAGTCAACACATTTTAAAGCTTTACTTTATGAACTCTAAGCTTTTCATTCTTTTATATAGTTTTCTTTGTACTCAAAGATTAAGTCTATCAGGCTTTTTTACTTCACGTGTGGATCTTCTCTGATGTGTTTTCATGAGAGCCTGTATGTGTGTTTGTGTTAGATTGTTCTGGTGGTGAGTGACAAGATTCAGTTGCGGCATTGTCATCGATTTGCTCTTGGATAGTTTCTTGTGTTTTCAGGAGGGAATGGCGGTTCCTGCTGAGAATCTGTCCTTCCTCAGTTCTAACAGTGTATGACCTTGGTCCTACTTCCTCAAGAACTGTAGCTTTCCTGTTCCATGCATCTGGATCCTCAATCCTGACAACATCATCCCTTGTCAATGGTTTCAGAGTTTTGGATGACTGGTCACAGTGTGATTTCTGTTTCAGCTTTAACAGTTGAAGTCTCTGTCTCAGTTCCTTACTCTGCTTTTCTTTTGCACAGCAGGGTAGCGTTGTGCGCAACTTGCGACCCATTAGGAGTTCAGCAGGTGAAGAACCACAGTCTAAAGGGGAGGCTCAGTAGCTCAGCAGGGCGAGATAAGGATCAGACTTGCTTTCTGTTGCTTTCTTAAGTAACTGTTAGAGAACTTGAACACCTTTCTCTGCCTTACCATTCGACTGAGCATACAGAGAACTGGATGTGATGTGTTGAAAGTCATAATGTGCTGCAAACTGTAGCCACTCCTTACAGTTGAAGCACGGACCATTGTCGCTAACGGCAATCCTGGGAATCCCATGTCTGGCCATGCATTATGACACTGCTTGCTGATGTGCTTGAGAGCAGCGCCATCTCAGGATAGTTAGAATAGTAGTCGATCACTATTAGATAGTCTTTACCATTCAAATGAAAGAGGTCCATACCAACCTTTTGCCATGGTGCTGTTGGTAAGTCAGCTACTATCATTGGTTCCTTTGCTTGTTTGTTTTGGTGTTTCTGACATGTCTCACATATGCCTATCATGTTCTCAATGTCCTTGTTTATACTAGGCCAATAAACAGTGTCTCTTGCTCTCCTTTTGCATTTTTCAATTCTGAGGTGTCCCTCATGAATCCTTTTGAGCATGTCTTGATGTAGAGCCTGTGGAATGACTATTCTGTTCCGTTTTAGTAATAGTCCACTTGTGACACTTAACTCTGACCTGATGTGATAGTACTTTGAACAGGAACCTTTTGGCCAACCATGATGAATGTTCTCTATTACTGTTTGTAACACTGTATCTTTTACTGTTTCTTCTGCTATTTGCTTTGATTTTGTGTCTGACACGGGCAGCGCAGCAGTGACCATACTTACATGAACATCCACGTCTTCCTCAGTAGAGCTCACATGACTCATTGTGGGTGCTCGGGATAGTGCATCTGCTAACACTATGTGTTTGGCTGGTGTGTAGATCAGTTCAAAGTCATATCTTTGCAGCTTCATCATGAGTCATTGAATCCTTGGAGACATCTCATTCAGATTTTTTTTTATGATGGCAACCAGTGGGCAGTGGTCTGTCTCAACTGTGAATGTGGGAAGTCCATATATGTAGCCATGGAACTTTTCTAGTCCAACTACCAAGCCTAGACATTCCTTTTCAATCTGGGCGTATCGACACTCAGTCAGTCATAGACCTGGAAGCATAGGCAACAGGCTTCCAATCTTCACCCTCTGCTTGTAGCAAGACCGCGCCTAGGCCATCTTTCGATGCATCCATTGACACTTTGATTCTCTTTGTTGGGTCAAAGAAGGTGAGTACAGGTGTGGTTGTCAGCACTGTTTTGAGGTTCATCTGCTCTTGTTCATGTCTTTCTGTCCATGCGAACTCATTTGTTTTATGTAGCAGGTCTCGCAGACAGGCTGTCTTGGCTGACAAGTTAGGAATGAACTTTCCAATGAAGTTTATCATCCCCATGATGCGTAGCACTCCTTTTTTGTCAGTGGGTCGGGGCATGTTGAGTATGGCGTTTACTTTTTCCATATCTGGCTCTATTCCTTTACCAGATAGATTATCTCCTAGGAAAGTGACTTCCTGGACGCCAAACTGACACTTGGCTTTGTTGAGCTTCAGTCCATTCCGGCGTATGCTCTGTAGCACTTTAGTCAGTCTCTCATTGTGTTCTTTCAGTGTGGAGCCCCAGATGATGATGTCATCAACATAGACCCAAACTCCTTCCAGACCTTCAATTATGTGTTCCATCGCTCTATGAAAGATTTCAGATGCAGATATTATCCCGAAAGGCATTCTAAGGAAATAATACCTGCCAAATGGTGTGTTGAAGGTACAGTATTTGGTGCTCTCTTCATCCAGTTTTAGTTGCCAAAATCCTTGTGAGGCATCGAGCTTTGTGAAGTATCTGGCACCTGACATTTCACTGGTGATTTCTTCTCGCTTGGGAATCTGGTAGTGTTCACGTTTTATGTTTGCATTTAAGTCCTTTGGATCCATGCATACTCTTAGATCATTGTTCTTTTTCTTTACACATACCATGGAGTTAACCCAGTCTGTTGGCTCTTTGACTTTCCTGATGACTCCTAGTGTGGTCATTCTGTCCAGTTCTTTCTTGAGCCGGTCATGCAGGGGTGCTGGAACTCTCCGTGGAGCATGTACCACTGGCTGAGCATCCTCCTTTAGCTGGATCTTGTAAGCGAATGGTAGAACTCCAAATCCTTTGAACACATCCTGGAAATTACTCACTACAGAATCCACCGAGTCATCTGGTCTGCTTATGGCAGTTTATACGGTAGACTCTCTTGACCAGTTCTAAGTCCTCACAAGCTTTGTCACCTAGTAGTGAATCAAGTCCTTCAGCCACAACAGAAAACATGAGATGATGCACTTTGTCTTTGACTGTCACTTTAAGTCTGCATACACCTAAGCTATCTATTTTCTGTCCATTATAGTTCTTCAGTAGTACTGACTTTTTCTGTATTTTGGGCTTTTCTTCCATATTTTTAATGTCACTCATACTAGTTTCAATGTAACTAATGCTCCATTTACCTGCAGTGGCATCATCCATTTGTCCTCTTTTACTGCATTAACTTTATGTTCAGCATTGTCCATTCCTGAGGGCTGCATATTTTCTGTATCCTTTTCGATATTGTCACATGACACCATTCCTACAAAAAATGTCTCACTTAAATCAGTGTCCTCAATCACATTGACTTGTTGCCCTTTCTTTGCCAAACAATGCTTTTCAAAAGTAAAAACAAAGTGATTCTTTCCATTACATTTTGTGCACATTTTCCCCAAACGCTGGGCATTGTCTTGACTGGTGCTGGTAACCACAGCATTTACAATTAAAAATTCCATCCTCCGATTGCTTTGCATTTCTGTTCTGCCCACGTTTCTTCCCCTTGTGACACAGCACCGACAGCAGCACTATCACTTACTACAGTCGCATTATTATTAATTTCACTGAAAGTCTTTGCGTGCTGTTGAGCTAGCTCACTGGCATGGCATATTTTCATAGCATCCTCCAATGTTAGTTCGGTTTCTCTCAACAAACATTCCCCGACCTTATCATGAATACCAAACACAATCTGGTCACGAATCATGGATGATTTCAGTTCAGAGAAATTACATGTCAGTGCTTTCAGTTTCAGATCGGTCACAAAGCTATCAAAAGTCTCATTTTGCTGCTGTGTCCGTGAACGGAACACGTACCTCTCATAGGTCTCGTTCTTTTTGGGAGAACAATGTGTATCAAACTTCTTTAGCACATCGTCCATTTTTTCTCTGTCCTCCTCTTGATCAAATACAAACATATTAAATACCTCTATCGCCTGCGGGCCTGCAACCGTGAGCAGTAACGCTATTTTCCTTGCGTCTGGCTTCGTATTGAACCCGATGGCAGCAATGTAGAGTTTGAATTGTTGTTTGAAAGCCCGCCAATTGCAGTCAACATTCCCCGTAAGTTTCAAACCCTCCGGTGGCTTCAAATTCTCCATGTCACGTTTCACAATATTCAGCAGATATTACCAATCCTGGTACCATGTTATGTTCATAAATAAATAGATGTTTTCATTATGAACAGCTAGCTTGAGCTAGTCATTTATTCAGCCATGTGGACTAGTGTACAGGCATCCATCTTGACTACTGCCTTGTGGGTAGCCCCCTACTAAACATACAGCTCCACCTATTGTACCATTGTAGAATGACATGTTACTGATCATTACAGACCTCACATGAGGATGAAGATGAACACCAGCAGCAACAACACCAGCACCAGCCTTCTCACTGACCTGGCACTCCACAGGAGGGATGAGCACAGGGTTGCACCTCACAGGAGGCGATACCCCCAACACAGGGTATACAGGCAGAGGATCAGCTTCCTGGACATGACTGAACACCAGTGCCTCAGGAGGCTCAGGCTATCACGCCAGGTCATGGCAGTCATTTGTAGCTTGCTGGAAGAAGACCTGCTGCCAAGTGGACCTGGTAGACACGCCTTACCAGTGGCTGTCAAAGTCACCACTGCCCTCAACTTCTTTGCCTCAGGCTCCTTCCAGGGATCTGCAGGAGACAGTTGCAGGATTTTGCAGTCGGCTGCCCACAAATGCATCACCCAGGTGACCGATGCCATGTTTGCCAGGGTAGGCACTTATGTACACCTTGCCACCGATGAAGCCAGTCAGAATGAGCGGGCGCTCGGCTTTGCGGCTCTGGCTTGTTTCCCACAGGTGCAGTGCGTCATTGATTGCACACGTGGCCATCAAGGCACCCCAAGATCACCCAGGGGTGTTTGTAAACTGTAAGGCCTTCCACTCCATCAATGTGCAGCTCGTTTGTAACCACAAAAAGATCATGCAGCTGTGTGCCAAATTCCCAGGGAGCTGTCATGATTCATCCTGCGTCAGTCCACCCTCCCTCAGCTCTTCGCACCTCTGACCAGACTTACCGGCTGACTGCTGGAGACAAGGGGGGAAAAATTTGGTTGGTTAGCGCCTCCCATTAGCACCTCTGGGGGATGCTAATGGGGCGCTAGCAACTTAGCGCCTGAGCGTAGCGATTTTAGCGCCACTTGCAAAATTGACCAGCCATTTTGCGGCGGCGCTAAACACTACCGCCTCGATCTCCTGCGCCCGCAGATCGTGACGTCAGTCAAGCGTGCAACGCCCCGGTATTGCCCCAGACTGGATATTGAGTCGCGCCCTCTGCCTTAGCTTCTGCCGCTAGGAACGACAGGTAGAGGGGAACATTTTCAAGTTGGGAAGGGGCTGGGGGAGCACTATTTAAAGGCGGGCGCTTCCTGCCTCTTGTCAGCAAAATTTTTGGTTTTAACGCTGTCCTAAGGAATTTTGGCCCTCAGCACCACTTTTGAGGTTCCTAAGCGCTGAGCTCTTTCCCTGGGCCTATCCATTAGTGCTTCCAACACAATTGCTTTTGAGGTCTCTCCAGGCCGAGATTCAAGGCTGCTCTGAGGAGGGAGTGGCTGGCCAGCAAGATGGCCCCTCCCCTTTAAGAACTGGACGGCACCAGTCTGTCTGGCTTCCATGGTAATTGGCATCGCCTGAGCTTCAGTAGCGTTCTGAGGTAGCGCCTCGCTCCCTGATGTTTGCGCCTTGGAGGTGTGTAGCGCCTGATTCACCTCCAGGGGCGATAGAGGCGAACTTTGTAGTCGAAGGCGACAATTAGCGCTGGGTGCTAAACTTTGCGCCCGGCTGATATTAGTGTTTCAAAATGGGCGATAACGAATTTTCCCCCCAAGGGGTATCCACTGAAGACATGGCTGATGACAACCTTGAGGAGGCCAAGCAATGAGGCCGAAGAGCGCTATAATCAAAACCAAATGATGACGAGATGTGTAATAGAGCGATCGGGATGCTGAAGATGCGCTTCAGATGCCTGAACAGATCTGGAGGAGCCCTTCAATACACACCAGCCAGGGTCTCCAGAATGATCGTGGTATGCTGCGCTCTGCACAACAAAGCGCAGCAGCAGGATTGGAGCTACTGCAGGAGCAAGGCGCAGGGCACAGAGCCTCTTCGGAGAAGGAGGAACCTGATGTGTACATGGCACCAGCAGCGACGCATATTGCTGCCCGGGATGCCCTCGTAATGGCACAATTTAGTTAGGTTGCACTAGTGCACCCATATGGCACCCAGATGCTGAACCAACTTTTCCCCCACCACAAAGCAGTCCTACAATGACCAAACCATTCCTGTCACACACACCCATTGCTTGAGGTTAAGTCATGTCTTACCATTCATTCCAACTGACAAGACCACTTGCCAGGCTGCAGGCAAAAATGGGCAAGACAGGAAAGTGGTGCAAAGAAATAAGTTTACATTATTTGAACGTACATAAAATTAACAGTGAAACACTGCCTAACACACCCATGCGCATACCCTTGTGCATCTAGAATTCTTTCATCTTCCTCTTCCTACCACTTGTACGTCATGCAACCCCTGTGGCTTCAGCAGAGGTAGAGGCAGGCTGTTCACTTCCCTGCACTGACTGCCTAGATGCTTTTAGCCGATGTCCTCTGGATTTTGGAACCCATGAGGCCTCGCCAAAGACTGCTCCACCTGCACCTGTGCAGAGGCAGACTCGGCCATCAGGACACGATGCAGCATGTGGGGCTCTGACTGAGTGGCGGAGGCAATGGGGAGAAGTGGGAGCGCTTTGAGCAGAGTCCCCACTTCCATGTCCCCTTTCCCCATCAGCCCTCTCATGGCACATCCGCACTTCCCTACTAGCAATGAGCAGGAGAGCACTTTGCTGCACATCAGTGGGACGATGAACGGCCAAGTCTAGGTTTCTATCCATCCCAGTTAAGGTGGCATTCAGAGTGTGCAAGCTGTTGTTCACAGCAAGCATGCACTCGTTTGACAGGCGCATTTGATGCTCCATGCAGGTAGCCACCCTTTCCATTGACAAACACATCATTGCCATGGCCTGCGACATCATGCCAGTTATGCTGGAGATGGACTCCTCCATTCTCCCTGTAAGCGAGCACATCGCGGCTGGAAATCCTGTCATAGCCTCACGCATTTTTTGTTGCTCCTCCAGAATCATCCTCTTTGGCAGCGAGGTTCAGCATCTTCGTCCAGCTGAGCACAGCTTGGAGCATCCTGCGGCTTCTGACGAGGACTCTTCACAGCTGTCCCTGTCTGCACCATCCGCTCCTGCTCACATGTGATGTGTGAGACACCAGGTGACAACACTATTCTCTCTCTTACTGGACGAGTCTGCACTGGTGCTGGGTATGCATGGGTTCTGTGACAGTGCACGAGAGTCCGCGACCTCCTCTGAGGAGTCTTCCTCCTCTGGCTGGACTATCTGGGGGATACTTGGTGGGCCTGTGGGAGAGTAAAGACATGAATCAGAACTGTTATGATAAGAATGTGTTAAGTGAACATTATGCACATGATCATATTTCAGTGGCTGCTGACATCAAGTCAGCATGAGTGACTGTTGTAGGCCATGTGGCTGTGTCACCAGGTCACTGGGAGATCCCCCTCTCTCCATCTCCCACCGCCAGCAACTCAGCTGATCTCCAGCTCTTCCTCCTCTACTGCAGTTAGTTCTGTCATGGCTGGAGGGCCACCTCCGGTTCTCTGCCTCTCCCTGGTGTTCTGTGCTCTCTTCTCCTGCAAGAAGGGAAACAAGAGACCTTTGAGTGAGAGTCATGGAATGAGTGGAAGGGATGGATGGGCTACATCTGCAGAGGGCGAGGTGTGGCATTGCCTCCTTCTGTGGCGTTACTTTCTATGATTGCATTAGGTTGAGCGTGAGTTTCAATGGTGGATGGCCAGATGTAGATGTTAGGTAGTACACAGACAGAGAGGTATGGTTGCATCTGCAAGGTAGGTTGGTATGAGGAGTGATGTACAGGAGTAGGCTTGGGAAGGAAGAGTGAGGGGTTTGGGGTGACACGCACATCAGGATACAGTTGAATGTGGCATTGTACTCACCTTTTCTGACCTCGAGGTTATTAATGCACTTCCTGCGGTGTATCCACGACCTGGCTACCACACTCCTGCTGCTCACTCCTCCAGAGATCTCCAGCCATGCCTTCTTGGTCTTGGCAGCTGGCCTCTTCCTCCCGTCAGCAGGGAATAGGACCTCCCTGCGGGCCCTGTCGCCTTGGAGCAGGAGTTTCAGGCAGGCATCACTGAATCTAGGGCCAGATTTTTGGCACTGAGCCTGCACTTTTTATACTCCAGCAAAATAAATTTATTTACCAACAAGGAATTCACTATCAACACTCGCTTCTGTTAAATCCGTGAATCTTAAGGTATGGTGTTCTTCAATAAATAGACGGAGACTGCAGATTAACAATCAACAGGTGTTTACTGGATGAGGGTAGTCTAAAAACTAACAGTACAGATCCCTACACAGGGTTTATATACAGGTGTGGTCACTGCCGGTACTACAGTATACAGGAGCTGTAAAAGTAGTTCTCTCTTAAAGGTACATACACTACAATTCCTCCCCTTTTAGATTAACAGTACCATAACATTCAAGTAACAGTTAACACTTTTAACATGCACATTAGCTAAAATAGTCCATTTATAGATTCAGTCTTTGGGGTGGCTTCCTGATCCTTTCTGGATAGCGCCTTTCCTGACTGTCTTGCTCTTGGTGTGGAGGCGATTCTGGCCCCCTGTCGTCGGTTAGTTCATCAGCTTCCGATGCTACTGTTTCTGGGGTAGATGCTACCGGTATGTCGGGTTCATCACCGGGTACACGAGACATGGGGTTGACTCATTCCTGTGACGCTAGGATCTGGTCGACATGTTCTCCCCAACATCTACTGTGTACATTAGTGGCCCCTGCTGTGTGCATATCATTCCGGGTTGCCATTTCTCTGTTTGGTAGTCGCGGGCCAAGACTGGTTGTCCTACATTGAAGCTCCTTGTCGGCTTCTCATTGATGTGCTAGAATTGCTTATTCTCAACATTTCTTCGCACATTTGGTCTGAGCAAATCCAGACGAGATCTCAACCTTCGGTTAAAGAACATCATGGCCGGGGTCTGGTTGCTAACTGCATGTGTCGCATTTCGGTAGGCTAACAGGAAATTGTCCACCTTATGCTGCAGCGGAATGTCGTCATCGCACATGGCCCTTATGGCCTTTTTAAAGGTTTGTACGAACCTCTCAGCCAATCCATTTGTGGCAGGATGATACGGGGCGGATGTGTAATGCCTTACCCCATTCCTTCTCATAAATTTCCGAAATTCTTCGGACACAAACTGTGGTCCGTTATCAGAGCAAATCTGCTCTGGCAAGCCGTTCCTGGCAAAAATGGTCCGTAGGACTGCAATCGTTTTCTCCGTAGTGGTGGAGGACATTTTGATCACCTCAGGCCATTTCGAGTGTGTATGCACTGCTATTAAGAACATTGAGTGCATGAATGGACCAGCAAAATCAATATGCACCCGTTGCCATGGAGAGGAGGGCCACTCCCATGGGTGTAGAGGGGCAGGTGGTGGTGTATTTTGGACCTTCTGGCATCCTGAGCAGCTCTTTGTTAGGTCCTCGATTTGTTGATCGATCCCCGGCCACCACACATAAGCCCTAGCAAGGCTTTTCATTTTCACCCCTCCCAGATGGCCTTCGTGAAGCTCATTGAGTACTCTATCCCTTAACTTGGGTGGAATTACCACTCTGGATCCACATATCACTGTCCCCTGGCATACTGACAGCTGTTCTCTTCTGGATGAGAATGCTGGCAACAGTGAGTCGCCATGTGTTGGCCATCCCTTCACCGTCAAATCATATACCCGAGACAGTGTCGGATCATTTCGGGTCTCCTTCTCTATATCTGCGTTAGTTACTGGCAAGCGTTCAATTATAGTTGACTAAAATATTTCGACAGGGTCCACGTCTGGTACTTACTCCGCAGTAGGCAGTGGCAGGCGTGATAGCCCATCAGCGTTTCCATGCTGTTTCGTGCCCTTATACTCTATTTCATATTGGTTCGCCCCTAGAAAAAGGGACCATCTTTGTAGCTGTTGCGCAGTCATCACCGGAATGCCCTTCTTTGGATTAAAGATGGAGACAAGTGGTTGGTGGTCAGTCAGCAAGGTGAACTTCTGCCCGTGCAGATAGTGGTTGAACTTTTTCACTCCCCATACTAGGCTGAGGGCCTCCCTGTCAATCTGGGCGTAGTTGCGCTCGGCTGAGGTTAGTGACCGAGACTCAAAGGCTACTGGCCTCTCCAACCCGTCTGGGAATTTGTACCATAGGGTGATGCATCACACGCCAACCGAATTGGTAGTGCTGGGTTGAAATGAGCCAACACCTCTTTTGATGTGATCAATTCTTTGCACTTCTGGAAAGCTCGTTTACATTCGTCATTCCACTTCCATGGTACCCCCGTTTGCAGTAGGGTGTTCAGTGGGTGTAATACTGTAGACAACTTTGGTAAGAACTTATGGTAGTAGTTCACCAGCCCGAGGAACGACCTCAGTTGTGACACATTTTCCGGTGCTGGAGCCTTGACTACTGCCTCAATCTTTTCAGGGGACTTATGTAACCCTTCTTTATCAATAACGTGGCCACAATACGAGATCTGCTTCTGGAAAAACTCACATTTGTGGCGATTAGCTCGTAGCCCATATTCCTTCAATCTAGTGAGCACCTGCTCCAGGTTGGCGAGGTGATCACTGTCATTTTCGCCCGTGACCAGGATGTCGTCCAAATAACACTGGGTCCCTGGAATCCCTTGCAGGACTTGTTCCATTGCCCTTTGCCAAATAGCCGGAGCTGATGCTACCCCGGACACCAGCCGGTTGTATTGGTAGAGACCTTTATGAGTGTTGATCGTGAGGTATTGTTTCGAGGCTTCTTCTACCTCCATTTGCAGGTACGCCTGGGCCAGATCAATCTTAGTGAAGCGTTTTCCTCCAGATAGCGAGGCGAAAATATCTTCAATCCGCGGAAGCGGATATTGTACAGTGTGAAGGACTGGGTTCACTGTCACCTTAAAGTCCCCACAGATGCGAACCTTCTTTGGTTCCCCAGGCGTATTACTCAACGACCTCTTCATTACAGGAACGATGGGTGTAGCCCACTCGCTCCAGTCCACTTTGGACAGTACTCCTGAACGTTCCAACCCTTCCAGCTCTGCTTCGACGGCTGGGCGGATCGCATAAAGCACCGGTCTGGCCTTAAAAAACTTTGGGCTTGCATTTTCCTCTATTTTGATCGTCGCTGTTATGCCTTTTAGTGTTCCGAGTCCCTCCTGGAACACTTCTTGTGCGTCAGTTAGCTTTTTTGACAGTCGTCCAGGTGTGACGTCGTCATCCTTTTTGGCCTCTACCATCAGTGCCTGTATGGAATGCCAATCTAGCTGTATCTTCCGGATCCATTCACGTCCTAGTAGTGGTGGTCCTCCATCTGGCAATACATATAGATCCATTTTTGGTGTTTCCTTGCCGTTGTATATCACGTTCACCCTTATTTTTCCTTTGGGGTAGACTTTTTGCCCCGTGTACATCTTCAAGACAATCTCTGTATCTCTCAAGGGTATATATGTGAGAATAGCCGCTTGTAGTCCCTTCGGTTTATGACTGTTAGGGCTGATCCTGTGTCCAACTCCATTTTCACTTGGACTCCGTCTATCTTGAGCGTGACCCAGATAGTTTGGTGATCCTCCATTTTGATTACATTATGTAGTTTCAGACAACCCAGCTCCTTGCTTCCGGAGTCTGTATCACTTTTCTGTTCGTCTGAACTACTCTCAGTCACCTTATGTACCTTTTTGTACTTCTCCTGTGGAGATTTCATGCTGCTGGTTTTCTTTCCCGACCTGCAGACTCTTGCTATGTGTCCTGCTTTTCCACACTGTCTGCACACTTGGTCCTTGAACCAACAATCCTTCTGGTTGTGTGTTGTTCTGCCGCAGCGATAACACTTCACTGCTCCACATGACATTTCATTGGTGCCATATTCTTGCGGTCTCCATTGTATCTCTGCAGCGCCCCGTGCGGCTGCTTCGTGTGATACGGCTATGCTGAAAGCCTTGTCCAGCGTAAGATCCTTTTCTGATGGAACCCAGAAACGGCTTCTTTCACTTTGAAGCCCACACACAAACTTGTCCCTTAACGTATCTGCTAGTCCCATTCCAAACTGGCAGTGTTTCGATAGCTTGCACAGTTCCGTTAAATACTCAGCATTACTTTCGTCTTTATGCTGGTTCCTTTTGTGGAACTTAAATCTTTCTGCTATCAGCAGCGGTGTGGGGTTTAAGTGGTCCTGTAGGATTGCCACTATGCTTTCGAAATCCTTATCCACTGGCTTCTCCGGGGTTACTAGGTTTCGCAGTAATCCATACGTTTTTGCACCCATGGAATTCAACAAAACCAGTGCTTTCCTGGCATCTGGCACCTCATTCGCCTTGCAGTACACTTCTATGCGTTCCACATATGTTGCCCAATCTTCGACTTCATTGTCGAACGCTGTGACACTGCCGCTCTTCGGCATCCCTGGGTGTGGTTAGACTGGCTAAAATGGCATCTCCCGCGCTCTCCCTTCTTCTCCGCTGGCTCAAAATGGCGTCTCCCGCGCTTCCCTTTCTTCCCGCGCTCGCCCTTCTTCTCCGTTGCGGCTTCAAAATTGGCATCTCCCGTGCTCTGCCTTCTTCTCCGCGGCTCAAATAGCATCTCCCGTGCTTCCTTTCTTCCCCCGCGGATGCTGCTCAGCCCTTGAGCCCTGGCTGCGCTCTGTGCGTTTTCCTGTGCGCCTCTCTCGTTGCCGCCGCTCGGTCCTGAACCCCGGCTGTGCTTTACCCTCTCTCTCTTTTTGTTTTCCGTCGACGCCGCTCGGTCTTTAACCCCCGGCTGCGCCCTGTGCGCTTTACCCTCTCTCTTACCCCGTCGACGCTGCTCGGCCTTTTCTGTGCCGTCGGTCGGCTCCAGCCGCCGCTATCCGGGAAGGGTCTGCGCCGTACCTGTTGCCAGCCTGTTGCTGGATCGTCGTGGCTGGAGAACCAAGCCCAGCTCTCAACAGCCTCCCCTACGATGCTCACTCTCTGCCGGATGACTGGGCGGTTGCTCGTGGTCGACGCCCGTGCTTCTGGCCTCGACTTTCTTCCACTGTCCTCCAGGAGCGAATCCCTGGGAGGAAATGCAGAGTTGCAAGTAGGTTCAAATCGACCTCGTCGCCACTGTTAAATCCGTGAATCTTAAGGTATGGTGTTCTTCAATAAATAGACGGAGACTGCAGATTAACAATCAACAGGTGTTTACTGGATGAGGGTAGTCTAAAAACTAACAGTACAGATCCCTACACAGGGTTTATATACAGGTGTGGTCACTGCCGGTACTACAGTATACAGGAGCTGTAAAAGTAGTTCTCTCTTAAAGGTACATACACTACAGCTTCCACACCAACCTCTCTAGCACCTCCACCAACCTTCAACTGTCATCTGTGCATTGCTCCTTTAAATACCTGTGCTGAATTGGAGCCATACGTGACATCATCACACCTGCTCCAGAAGTCTGATTCAATTGCAGTGGCTTTGTTAAAAAGATACTGCAAAATGCAACTCTTCAACTAATGGGTTTCCAACGCGATACAGGGTTCCCCTGCTGCCAGTGCATCACAAAGGTAAAAATTCCAGCCATATACATAAATCTACATTTATATATTGATTCACTTAAACTTATACGAAGAGTATGAGAATAGATTGGCAGCTAACATAAAAGGGAATCCAAAAATCTTCTATAGGCATATAAATAGTAAATGGGTAGCAAGAGGAGGGGTGGGGCTGATTAGGGACCAAAAAGGAGACCTACGCATGGAGGCAGAGGGCATGGCTGCGGTACTAAATGAATACTTTGCATCTGTCTTTACCAAGGAAGAAGATGCTGCCAAAGTCATAGTGAAAGAGGAGGTAGTTGAGATACTGGATGGGATAAAAATTGATAAAGAGGAGTTACTAGAAAGGCTGGCTGTAATTAAAGTTGATGTCACCAGGACCGGATGGGGTGCATCCTAGGATGCGGAGGTAAGTAAAAGGTGGAAATTGCGGAGGTACTAGCCATAATCTTTCAATCCTCCTTAGATACGGCGGTGGTGCCAGAGGACTGAAAAATTGCAAATGTTACACCCTTGTTCAAAAAAGGGTGCAAGGATAAATCCAGCAACCACAAGCCAGTCAGTTTCACCTCGGTACTGGGGAAGCTTTTAGAAATGATAATCCGGTCCAAAATTAACAGTCACTTGGCTAAGTGTGGATTAATTAAGGAAAGCCAGCATGGATTTGTTAAAGGCAAATCGTGTTTAACTAACTTGGTTGAGTTTTTTGATGAGGTAACAGAGAGGGTTGATGAGGGCAATGCGATTGATGTGGTGTACATGGACTTCCAAAAGGCATTTGATAAAGTGCCACATAATAGGCTTGCCAACAAAGTTGAAGCCCATGGAATAAAAGGGACAGTGGCAGCAAGGATACAAAATTGGCTAAGTGACAAGAAACAGAAAGTAGCGGTGAACTTGGAAGTATAGTGAACAGTGATGAGGATAGTGATAGACTTCAAGAGGACAAAGACAGGCTGTTGGAATGGGTGGACACGTGGCAGATGAAATTTAACGCAGAAAAGTGTGAAGTGCTACATTTTGGTCGGAAGAATGAGGAGAGGCAATACAAACTAAAGGGTACAATTCTAAAGGGGGTGCATGAACAGAGAGACCTGGGGGTATGTGTGCACAAATCGTTGAAGGTTGCAGGGCAGATTGAGAAAGCAGTTAAAAAAGCATACGGGATCCTGGGCTTCATAAATAGAGGCATAGGGGGAGAAATTTGGTTGGTTAGCACTTCCCGTTAGCAAATGGCAGGGGGGGAGGGGGGGGAAAGCGCTAAGGGGTTAGCGACCAGGTGCGGCGAATGCAGTAACGCCCGTGAACTTCAGTGCCGGTAACTCTTACCGCCTGGGCCTCTAGCTCCTCGCAGATCGTGACATCATAAAATGCACATCGCCCAGTTATCGCCCCGGATGTGAAATTGCCTCCTGCCCCCTGCTGTATCACCGGGCGTGAACAACGGCAGGAAGAGGAGCAGTTGTCAACTCGGCTGGCCGCTTGGGGACGCTAATTAAAGGGAACAGTTTTCAGGTAGGCCAACCTTTATTATTTGCACCAGTCTGGTGCCTGCTCAAAGTTTTTGATGTTTCATTGCGGCAAGATGTCCAAGCCCTCCACTTTGTAGAGTGTTTGGGGCTGTAATGGCAGTCATGCAGGTCGTCTTGCAAAACAGAACTGCTGACAAGTGGGTTGTGAAGCATCATTGGCCCTTCCCTTTAAGCGAGGGAAGCAGCCTCTGATGCTGTTAGCAATGCCTTCCAAATTGTTCAGCGCAGCCGCTACTGCCTCGCTCTCGGACTTTAGCGCCTTAAGAGAAGTGGTTAGCGCTTGATTTAGCGTTCCACTTCCCTCTTGGAGCGTTAAAGCTGAATTTCCCAGCAGGAGAGAATCATTAGCGCCTGCCGCTACTTTTTCCACTTTCCAAAAGTTAGCGCCCAGGAATTTCTAGCTCATAGAGTACAAAAGCAAGGAAGTTATGATGAACCTTTATAGTGTAAAACACTGGTTCGACCTCAACTGGAGTATTGTGCCCAATTCTGGGCACCACACTTTAAATCAAAATCATCAGGGTCTAGACAGAGTAGACAGAGAGAAACTGTTCCCATTGGCGGAAGGGTCGAGAACCAGAGGACACAGATATAATTGGCTGAAGAACCAAAGGTGACATGAGGAAAAACTTTTTTACGCAGCGAGTGGTTATGATCTGGAATGCACTGCCTGATAGGGTAGTGGAGGCAGACTCAATCGCGGCTTTCAAAAGGGAATTGGATAAGTACCTGAAGGAAAAAAATTTGCAGGGCTGTGGGGAAAGGGTGGGGGAGTGGGACTAGCTGAAGTGCTCCTGTGGAGAGCCAGCACGGGCTTGACGGGCCGAATGGCCTCCTTCTGTGCTGTAACCATTCTATGATTTAAGCTAACTTACTTGTCTAGGACAACAATGTCTTCATGCTTGGTGTATTGTTGAGCTAGCTTGAGAGCAAGATCATTTGCCTCTGAACTGTATTGACGTTAAGAAAAGAAAAATCACATTTAGTTCGTATTAACCTTTCTGCATGGATGATTCAAAACTTATATTTGTGTTCCAGTTACATATACGAGGCATTTAGCATCATAACAAATCAACATTTCAACAGTCATAATACAGAGAGTTTAAAGAAAATGTTCATTGTGGGGTTCTTTTTACAATGTAAACTTTTTTCATTTTGCAATCGTGTTACATTACGTTCAGTATACATATTGACCCCGAATTTCCACAGCGTTTTTAGCATTTTTTGTGAGAAAAAAAATCAAGGAATCTTTTTGTTTTGGGTAGCAAAATTAAGTGGAAAGCATTCCTGCTGGTTTGCTGCCTCAAAATCAGTTCCCCGAGTTTCCCAACGCCACTTCTCCAAACGCCACTGTCCACCGAGTCCCATTGGAAATTGCATGATCTAGGTGGGTGGGCAGCCTGCTGTTTATGCAATTGATCAACCATCTTACCAATCATTATAACGTGGCCCAGCCATTGAAATTAGGAGGTAGAATTAAGGGTGGTAGGCTCCCTTTCTTTTAGGACATTGTTGAACCATTTATGTTTCATGGTTATTTTTCTGGTTCTAGCATAAAAATTAGCAGAGTCATTGGAACTTACAACCTCTGGGTTGCTAGTGTAGTACCATAACTACTAGGCTACTATACCCCTAGGGAACAAAGGACAAGTGATCACATAGTCTGGGGCAGAATGTGTGTGCAATCTAGTAAGGGACACATTGGGAGTGAGCAGATCTTCCTTTTACAATACTGCTGACCAGGTTCAGAGGAAACACTGGTCATAAAGGTTATACTTGGCCCGCTAACGTGGACAGTGTGGCATACTTATTATTTTATATATTACCGGGAGCATTACTTAATTAAGGTGAGAGACATTCTATAAATGCTACTCTGTATGTTTACTTATTGATTGTTAAGAAATCAGCTCACTGATTTATTTTTTGGTCTTATCTCTCACTGAAGTGTTAAATCTGTCTCCCCTTTGGAAGTTTGGAGAAGTGCACATGGCAGTTCGTGCAGGATTAAAGTGTCCAGTTCTTATTTCAAGGGAATTTCATTGTAACAGGTCCCTGGGAGATGCCACTTTAAGTATAGATATCAGGCAGGAAAGATAAATGCCTTATTCAAAAGGGATGCTGGATCTACTTACAAGTGAAACCAGTGAAACTGAACCCAAGAGAATATTTAGAGGATCAAAATTTGCAGCATCTCTTTTGAGCTGACAGTCAATTTCTCCAGGTTATATTCAAAAATGAGGGGCAGATCACCATAAGCAATCTAAATTTACATGATGGTCACAATGTTAAAGAGTTGTAGATATATTCTCCTTGGTGTAGGAAGGTTGTTTGCCAGTGTGTGTGGCAGGAAGGACTTACAGCTAAATGTTGTCACTGAATTTGGAAAATACAATTTGACCTCAAATTACAATGATGGGTCTGATTTGCTCCTACTGAACTGGGAAATATCATAGGAACAATTAAAAACAATGAATTCCATGGCTCCTCCAGTGAGTAGCTAATTCATATAAACCAAGATGCCGAAGGTTTGATTCCCAGTCAATGGCTAGTTAGTTAATCTCAACTTGGTTGATGCTATGGCACTACAATTAATCTGAACATCCTGCATTAGGAAGGGAGAAACAAAAAAGGCCAAGTTCACACTTTTGCTCACTACCAGAAGTGCACACATGTGGACATAGGGCGGGGACAGGCTTGGTCTTAGCTACAATATGTTTCCCCTCAAATTACAATTGAATAGACTCCTAAAACTCACAGCCAAGGCACACAAATAATTAATGGCCACTTGGCCAAGGTACCAAATAGCAATCAACAACTATGAAACTATACCCCCCACCCCCTACAGCAAGGAGTTAGTGCCTTCAAGGAAGAAGGAAAATTGATAAAGCAAACTAGCAACAAAAAAAAAATTCATTCCACTGCAATGATACAGAAACATATTTCAGAACTTTTTCATTGATATAAAATATTTAGAGAGAAAAGTAGTACCACAGTGACAAAACAATTTTCATATCAATTATTTTCTTCTAAGGGTAAATTTGCTAAAAACTGAATTTCAAGCCACCCAGAATTCCTAAGAATTGAATGCAACTATTATTCAAAATGATTGATTTGCCATAATAATTTCATGGAAAATTTACACATTTGGCAAATTAAGAGAGACAAATTTTACCCAGAGTTCACAAAATAGAAAACCGATAGTTTCTGTGGCAGTGTCTCCGATAATCTCTTTGCATAGTGGACCATATTGTCATGTAGAAAACGTGCATTTGTGTTCAATTTTGCCATTTGTGTTATTCCAGCTTTCACCACATCTGGGTGACAATGTCCAACTATAAAAGGGAAAACAGATTTAAATGTAAGCAAACTGTTTCAGATAACAGACGATGTCTCATCTAATGAAGCTAACATTCATTAAGTCCAATTAAACTCAGACAGTAATCCATACTTATTTTAGTAAGTTCAAATTGGACTTGCACTTGAATTCGACACTGGGCCTCATTTGCTTTTAACCGCTGGCAGCGGCCCTCAGTTACATTCTGCGGCGGGGGCTGGGGTGGGGGTGAGGTAGGCTGTGCTGAGAGGGGGACAAGCCCAGACTGCCAGCGACCCTTTTAAAAGATGAGAGGCTAGTAAATATTGGTATTCAGAGGGATTTGGGTGCCCTTGTGCGCAAATCATAGAAGGTTACGATGCAGGTACAGCAAGGAAGACAAATGGTATGTTAGCCTTTATTACAAAGCGATTTGAGTAGAAGAGTAAAGAAGTCTTGCTTCATTTTCTACATGACAATATGAAACAGGCAAAGTTGAAGGCACTTTATCTAAATGCACGTAGCATTCACAACAACGTGGATGAATTAATGGCACTAATAGAAGTAAATGGGTATGATGTAATTGCCATTACAGAGACATGGCTGCAGGGTAACCAAAGCTGGGAACTGAATGTTCCAGGGTACTCAACATTTAGGAAGGACAGACAAAAGGAAAAGGAAAAGGAGGTGGCGTAGCACTGTTAATAAGGGATGAGGTCGGTACGGTAGAGATAAAAGATCTTGGCTTGGCAGATCGTGATGTAGAACTGGAATCAGTTTGGGTGGAGCTAAGAAACAGCAAAGGGCGGAAAACATTGGTGGGAGTTGTGTATAGGCCACCAAACAGTAATGGTGTAATGTAGGGCACAGTATCAATCGAGAGATTAGAAGTGCATGTAACAAGGGCAATACGGTAATCATGGGGGACTTTAATCTACATATTGACTGGGCAAATCAAATTACCACTAATGGTGTGGAGGACAAATTCTTGGAATGCATGCGAGATAGTTTCTTGAATCAGTATGTGGAGGAACCAACCAGGGAACGGGCTATTCTGGATCTGGTACTGTGTAATGAGAAAGGGCTAATCAATAATCTTGTGGTAAAGGGGCCTTTAGGAACAAGTGACCATAATATGATTGAATTTTACATTAAGTTTGAGAGTGATGTAGTCCAATCTGAAACTAAGGTCTTCAATCTAAACAGAGGAAACTACAAGGGTATGAGGGACAAGTTGGCCATGGTAGATTGGGAGACTACACTAAAAAGGTATGAAGGTGGACATACAATGGCTAACATTCAAGGAAATTGTCAGGGCGAGGCTGGTTCTGGACCCAAGTGCAGACAGACGAGGCGAGAAGCAGGTATGCAGTCTTAAATAAAAGTACTTTACTAGAATCACACAGGTAAACAGTTACAAACATAGGAGCTCAAGACAAGCTACCACTAGGCAAACGGCTTGTCAAGACTGAGCACAGAGGGAAGAAACCACAGAACTTAAATACAAGCAAAAACAGGTGAAACCAATAAACCTGATAAAAGGCAGTTAAGTAATAAACACAGGAGAAACTAGTAACAATTAGCAAAGGGAAAAAACAAGTGAAGGTGCCATCTAGGGGTTACTGAGGGAACTAACCGGCACCCTCACAGAAATAATGCATAAATTGCAACAAACATATATTCTTCTAAGGCATAAAAATCCAAAAGAAAAAGTGATCCAACCATGGCTAACAAAAGAAATTAAAGCTAGTATTAAGTCAAAGGAGGAAGCTTTTAAAGTTGCCAGAAAAAGCAGTCAGCCTGAGGATTGGGATATTTTTAGAAATCAGCAAAGGGGGACCAAGAAATTGATAAAGAAAGCGAAAATGGAATATGAGCACAAACTAGCGAAAAATATAAAAACAGATTGTAAAAGCTTCTATAGGTATGTGAAAAGGAAAAGACTGGCGAAGGTAAATGTAGGTCCTTTACAGTCAGAGGCAGGAGAATTTATAATGGGGAATGAGAAAATGGCAGAGAAGTTAAATAAATACTTTGTTTCTGTCTTCACGGAGGAAGACACAAAAAACCTCCCAGAAATAGGAGAAAACCAAGGGTGTGGCGAGAATAAGGAACTTAAAGAAGTTATTATTAGTAAAAAAACAGTACAGGAAACTCTCTTTTTACCGGCACCTAAATAACCGGAAATTTCTCTTAACCGGCAAAATTCAGGAGTAGGTTCAGGTAAGTTTTACTTCATATTAGTGGCTGTGTAACCGGGGACGCCTGGATCTGTGGCCGTGTAACCGGGGTTCCTGCACCTGTTGCCATGCAACAGGGATGCCTGGATCTGTGGCCGTGTACGGGGCTCTCACACCTTAGTAAGTATACCTCTCTGTAATCCGGACTTTTTGATCAACCGGCACCACGCCGGTCCCGTCAGTGCCGGATAAAAAAGTTTCTTGTACTAGCAAAATTAATAGGACAAAAAGTCGACAAATTCCAAGGACCGGATGACCTACATCCTAGGGTTTTGAAAGAGGTGGCCATTGGAACAGTGGACGCATTGGTTGTCATCTTCCAAAATTTTATAGATTCTGGAACGGTTCCTGCAGATTGGAGGATAGCAAATGTAACCCTGCTATTTAAGAAAGGAGGGAGAGAGAAAACAGGGAACTACAGACCTGTTAGCCTCACATCAGTAGTTGGGAAAATGCTGGAATCTATTATAAAGGATGCAATAACTGGGCACTTAGAAACTAATAGTAAGATTGGGCAGAGTCAACATGGATTTATGAAAGGGAAGTCCTGTTTGACAAACCTATTGGAGATCTTTGAGGATGTAACTAGTGGAGTAGACAAAGGGGAACCGGTAGATGTGGTGTATCTGGATTTTCAGAAGGCCTTCGATAAGGTCCCACACAATAGGTTGGTGAACAAAATTAGGGCACATGGAATTGCGGGTAATATACTAGCATGGATTGAGAATTGGTTAACAGACAGAAAACAAAGAGTAGGGATAAACGGGTCTTTTCCAGGATGGGAGGCTGTGACTAACAAGGGAAATTAGGGATAGAATAAGATCCAAGGAGAGGACATATAAATTGGCCAGAAAAAGCAGTAAACCTGAGGATTGGGAGCAGTTTAGGATTCAACAAAGGAGGACAAAGGGATTCATTTAGAAGGGGAAAATAGAATATGAGAGTAAGCTTGCAGGGAACATGAAAACTGACTGTAAAAGCATTTATAGATATGTGAAGAGAAAAAGATTGGTGAAGTCAAGCATAGGTCCCTTGCAGTCAGAATCAGGGGGATTTATAATGGGGAACAAAGAAATGGCAGACCAATTAAATACATATTTTGCTTCTGTCTTCACAAAGGAGGACACAAATAACCTCCCAGAGATGTCGGGGAACATAGGGTCTGATGAAAGGGAGGAACTGAAAGAAATCAGTATTTGTAGGGAAATGGTGTTAGGGAAATTGATGGGATTGAAGGCCGATAAATCCCGAGGGCCTGATAATCTACATCCTAGGGTACTTAAGGAAGTGGCCCTAGAAATAGTAGATGCATTGCTGATCATCTTCCAACATTCGATGGAATCTGGAACAGTACCCATGGATTGGAGGGTAGCTAATGTTACCCCACTATTCAAAAAAGGTGGTAGAGAGAAAACGGGGAATTACAGACCGGTAAGCCTGACATCGGTAGTGGGGAAAATGCTGGAGTCCATTATAAAAGATGTAATAGCAGAGCACTTGGAAAACAGTGACAGGATCGGACAAAGTCAACATGGATTTACAAAAGGTAAATCGTGCTTGACTAATCTATTGGAATTTTTTGAGAATGTAACTGGTAAAATAGATAAGGGAGAACCAGTGGATGTGGTGTATTTGGACTTTCAGAAGGCTTTCGATAAGGTCCCGCATAAGAGATTAGCGTGTAAAGTTAAGGCACATGGGATTGGAGGCAAGGTATTGACTTCGATAGAGAACTGGTTGGCAGACAGAAAGCAAAGAGTTGGAATAAACAGGTCTTTTTCCGAGTGGCAAGCAGTGACTAGTGGGGTACCGCAGGGATCGGTCCTTGGACCCCAGCTATTCACAATATATATTAATGATCTAGACAAGGGAACAAGATGTAATATCTCCAAATTTGCAGACGACACAAAGCTGGGTGGGCATGTGTGCGGTGAGGAGGATGCCGAGAAACTCCAGTATGATTTGGACAGGTTGGGTGATTGAGCAGAAGCATGGCAGATGCAATATAACGTGGATAAATGTGAGGTTATCCACTTTGGTGGCAAAAACAGGAAGGCAGATTATCTGAATGGCAATAGATTGGGAGAAGGGGTAGTGCAACGAGGCCTGGGTGTCCTTGTGCACCAGTCGCTGAAGGTAAGCATGCAGGTACAGCAGGCGGTTAAGAAGGCAAATGGTATGTTGGCCTTCGTAGCGAGAGGGTTTGAGTACAGGAACAAGGATGTCTTGCTGCAATTGTACAGGGCCTTGGTGAGACCACACCTTGAGTATTGTGTGCAGTTTTGGTCGCCTTATCTGAGGAAGGATGTTCTTGCCATGGAAGGAGTTCAGCGAAGATTCACCAGGCTGATACCTGGGATGGCAGGAATGACGTATGAGGAGAGATTGGGTCGACTGGGCTTGTACTCGCTGGAGTTTAGAAGAATGAGAGGGGATCTCATTGAAACTTATAAAATTCTGACAGGACTGGACAGACTAGATGCAGGAAGGATGTTCCCGATGGTCGGGGAGTCCAGAACCAGGGGTCAAAGTCTAAGGATAAGGGGTAGGCCATTTAGGACAGAAATGAGGAGGAATTTCTTCACCCAGAGAGTGGTGAACCTGTGGAATTCTCTACCACAGAAGGCAGTAGAGGCCAATTAATTAAATATATTCAAGAAGGAGTTGGATATATTTCTTAAGGCTAAAGGGATCAAGGGGTATGGGGAGAAAGCAGGGACCGGGTACTGAATTTGGATGATCAGCCATGATCGCATTGAATGGTGGAGCAGGCTTGAGGGGCCAAATGGCCTACTCCTGCTCCTATCTTCGATGTTTCTATGACTAGTGAGGTATGTAATGTATATACCTTTAAGGGGGGGGAACTACTTTTTACAGCTCATGTATACTGTAGTACCAGCAGTGACCACACCTGTATGTAGCACTGAGTAGTAATCTGTACAGTTCAGTTCCAGAGTGAGCCACGTTGAGTAAACACCTGTTGTACCGTTCTCCTGCAGTCTTGTGTCTTACTACTGACGGACACAACATTGGCGACGAGGCAAATTCGATCCTACCTGCAACTCTGCATCACCCCCCAGGGATTCGTTCCTGGAGACCAGTAGATTGGAGGTCAAGGCCAGAGACATGGGCGTCGACTACGGGCAACCGCCCAGTCATCCAGCAGAGACTCGAGAATTGCAGGGGAGGCTGTTGAGAGCCAGGCTTGGCATTCCAGTCGCGGTGGTCCAGCGAAACGGGCTGGCAACAGGTAGTGCGCAGACCCTTCCTGGACAGCGGTGGGCTAGAGCCCTACCGAGCGGCACAGCAAAGGGTCGAGCAGCGTCGACGGGAGAGAGGGCAGAGCGCACAGGGCGCAGCCGGTGTTCGGGGCCGAGCAGCGTCGAGGAGAGGGACGCGCAGAAACCCGCGAGGTGCCGCCATTGCCATGAGGACCGCTGAGAGCGGCATTGGCAGCAGCGCGCGAAACCTACAGGGCGCCGCCATTGCCACGAGGACCGCCGAGAGCGGCATTGGCAGCAGCGGAGGAAGGAAAGCACGGGAGACGCCATTTTAAGCCATTTTAAACCACACCCAAAATACCGAAGAGTGGCAGTATCACCGCATTTGACAATGAAGTCGAAGATTGGACTACATATGTCGAACGAATAGAGGTAAACTGCAAGGCAAATGAGGTGTCAGATGACAAGAAAGCGCCAGTATTGTTAAATTTAATGGGTGCAAAGACGTATGGCTTATTACGAAATCTAGTAACCCCAGCGAAGCCAGTGAAAAAGAGTTTTGCAGACATAGTGACGATACTACAGGAACATTTAAACCCCACACCGCTGCTGATAGCAGAAAGATTCAAGTTTCACAAACGGAACCAGCATAAGGATGAAAGCAATGCTGAATATTTAACAGAACTGCGCAAACTATCGAAACACTGCCAGTTTGGAACGGTACTGGCAGATACCTTAAGGGACAAGTTTGTGCGTGGGCTTCAAAGTGAAGGAGCCTAGAAATGGCTTTTATCTGAAAAGGACCTTACGCTGTACAAGGCTTTCAGCATTGCGGTATCATATGAAGCAGCAGCACGGGGCGCTGCAGAGATACAACAGAGACCGCAAGAATATGGCACAAACGAAATGTTATACAGAACAGAGAAGTGCTATCGCTGCGGCAGAACAACACACGACCACAATGATTGCTGGTTCAAAGACAAAGTGTGCAGACAGTGTGGAAAAGTAGGACACATAGCACGAGTCTGCAGGTCGGGAAAGAAAACCAGCAATAAGAAATCTCCAAAAGAAAAGTACAAGAAGGTACATAAGGTGACGGAGAATAGTTCAGACGAACAAAAGAGTGATACCGACTCCGAAAGCAGGGAGCCGAGTTGTCTGAAACTACATAATGTGATCAAAACGGAGGATCACCGAACCATTTGGGTCACTCTCAAGATAGCAGGAGTCGAGGTAAAAATGGAATTGGACACAGGATCAGCCCTAACAGTCATAAACTGATGGGACTACGAGCGGCTATTCTCACACATACCCTTGAGAGACACAAAAATTATTTTGAAGACGTACACGGGGCAAAAAGTCTACCCCAAAGGAAAAATAAGGGTGACCGTTATATATAACGGTAAGGAAACACCAAAACTAGACCTGTATGTATTGCAAGATGGAGGACCACCATTACTGGGACATGAATGGATCCAGAAAATACAGCTGGATTGGCATTCCACACAAGCACTGACTGTGGCTGCCAAAAAGGATGACGACGTCACACCTGCGCGACTGTCAAAGATCCTAACCGGCGCGCAAGAAGTGTTCCAGCAAGGAATCGGAACACTAAAAGGCATGACAGCAACAATTAAAATCAAAGAAAACGCAAGCCCAAAATTTTTTAAGGCCAGACCGGTACCTTATGCGATCCGCCTAGCTGTCGAAGCAGAGCTGGAGAGTTTGGAACGTTCAGGAGTACTGTCCAAGGTAGACTGGAGCGAGTGGGCTTCACCCATCGTCCCTGTGATGAAAAAGTTGTTGAGCAGCACGCCTGGGGAACCAAGGAAGGTTCGCATCTGTGGGGACTTTAAGGTAACAGTGAACCCAGTCCTTCACACCATGCAATATCCACTTCCGCGGATTGAAGATATTTTCACCTCGCTATCTGGAGGGAAACGCTTCACTAAGATTGATCTGGCCCAGGCGTATCTGCAAATGGAGGTAGAAGAAGCATCAAAAAAATACCTCACAATCAACACCCATAAAGGTCTCTACCAATACAACCGGCTGGTATTCGGGGTAGCATCAGCTCCGGCTATTTGGCAAAGGGCAATGGAACAAGTCCTGCAAGGGATCCCAGGGACCCAGTGTTATTTGGACGACATCCTGGTCACGGTCGAAAATGACAGTGATCACCTCGCCAACCTGGAGCAGGTGCTCACTAGATTGAAGGAATATGGGCTCCGAGCTAACCGCCCCAAATGCGAGTTTTTAAAAAAACAGATCTCGTATTGTGGCCACGTTATCGATAAAGAAGGGTTACATAAGGTCCCAGAAAAGATTGAGGCAGTAGTCAAGGCTCCAGCACCGGAAAATGTGTCACAACTGAGGTCGTTCCTCGGGCTGGTAAACTACTACCATAAGTTCTTGCCAAATTTGTGTACAATACTACATCCACTGAACACCCTACTGCAAACTGGAGTGCCATGGAAGTGGAGTGACGAATGTAAACGAGCTTTCCAGAAGAGCAAAACACTAATCACATCGAAAGAGGTATTGGCCCATTTGAACCCAGCACTACCAATTCGGTTGGCGTGTGATGCGTCATCCTACGGCATTGGAGCGGTGCTGTCGCACAAATTCTCGGACGGCTCAGAGAGGCCAATAGCCTTTGCGTCATGATCACTAACCTCAGCCGAGCGTAACTACACCCAGATTGACAGGGAGGCCCTCAGCCTAGTGTGGGGAGTGAAAAAGTTCAATCACTATCTGCACGGGCAGAAATTCACCTTGCTGACTGACCACCAGCCTCTTGTCTCCATTTTTAATCCGAAGAAGGGCTTTCCGGTGATGACTGCGCAACGACTACAAAGATGGTCACTCTTTCTAGGGGCGCACCACTATGAGATTGAATATAAGGGCACGAAACAGCATGGAAATGCTGATGGGCTATCACGCCTGCCACTGCCTACAGCGGAGGAAGCACCAGCAGTGGATCCTGTCAAAATATTCCATTCGACTATAGTTGAATACCTACCGGTAACTAACGCTCGTATGGAAAAGGAGACCCGAAATGACCCGACACTGTCTCGGGTATATGATTTGACGGTGAAGGGATGGCCAGCACATGGCGACTCACTGTTGCCAGCATTCTCGACAAGAGGAGAACAGCTGTCAGTGTGCCAGGGGACCTTGATGTGTGGATCCCGAGTGGTAATTCCACCCAAGTTAAGGGATAGAGTGCTCAATGAGCTTCATGAGGGTCATCTGGGAGGGGTAAAAATGAAAAGCCTTGCCAGGGCTTATGTGTGGTGGCCGGGAATCGATAAACAAATCGAGGACCTGACCAAGAGCTGCTCAGGATGCCAGAAAGTTCAAAATGCACCACCACATGCCCCTCTACACCCATGGGAGTGGCCCTCATCTCCATGGCAACGGGTGCATATTGATTTTGCTAGTCCATTCATGGACTCAATGTTTTTAATAGCCGTGGATGCGCACTCGAAATGGCCTGAGGTCATCAAAATGTCCTCCACCACCACGGAGAAAACTATTGCAGTCCTACGGACCATTTTTGCCAGGAACGGCTTGCCAGAACAGATTTGCTCCGATAACGGACCACAGTTTGTGTCCGAAGAGTTCCGGAGGTTTATGAAAAAGAATGGGGTAAGGCATTACACATCCGCCCCGTATCATCCAGCCACAAATGGATTGGCTGAGAGGTTCGTGCAAACCTTTAAGAAGGCAATAAAGGCTATGTACAATGACAACATTCCACTGCAGCATAAGGTGGACAATTTCCTGTTCGCCTAACGGAATGCGACACATGCAGTCACCAACCAGGCCCCAGCCATGATGTTCTTTAACCGAAGGTTAAGATCTCGCCTGGATTTGCTCAGACCAAACGTACGAAGAGATGTTGAGAGTAAGCAATTCCAGCACATCCATGAGAAGCCAACAAGGAGCTTCAATGTAGGGCAACCAGTCTTGGCCCGCGACTACCAAACAGAAAAATGGCAGCCAGGAACGATATGCACACGGCAGGGCCCACTAATGTACACAGTGGACGTTGGGGAGAACATCGTGAGACTCCATGCTGACCAGATCCTAGAGTCACAGGAACACGTTAACCCCATGCCTCGCCCATACGTACCTGGTGAGGAACCCGACGTACAGGTCGCATCTACCCCAGAAACAGTAGCATCAGAAGCTGATGACCCAACCGACGACAGGGTGCCAGAATCACCTCCGCACCAAGAGCGAGACACTCGGGAAAGGCGCTATCCAGAAAGGATCAGGAAGCCTCCCCAAAGACTGAATATATAAATGGACTATTTTCAGCTAACGTTGTATGTTAAAAGTGTTAATTGTAATTAGTTTGATATTTAATTGTTAAATGAGTGTTATGGTACTGTTAATCTAAAAGGGGAGGAATTGTAATGTATATACCTTTAAGGGGGGAACTACTTTTTACAGCTCATGTATACTGTAGTACCGGCAGTGACCACACCTGTATAGAGCACTGAGTAGTAATCTGTACAGTTCAGTTCCAGAGTGAGCCACGTTGAGTAAACACCTGTTGTACCGTTCTCCTGCAGTTTTGTGTCTTACTGCTGACAGACACAACAGGGTACCGCAAGGATCGGTGCTTGGGCCCCAGCTATTCACAATCTATATCAATGTCTTGGATGAGGGGACTAAATGTAACATTTCCAAATTTGCTGATGATACAAAGCTAGGTGGCAGTGTCAGTTGCGAAGAGGATGTGAAGAGGCTTCAAGGGGATCTCGACAGGCTCAGTGAGTGGATGAGAACATGGCAGATGGAATATAATGTGGATAAATGTGAAGTTATCCACTTTGGTAGAAAAAAAACAAAGGCAGAGTATTTCCTAAATGGTGAAAGATTGGGGAATGCAGATGCTCAAAGGGACCTGGGTGTCCTTGTACATGCGTCACTGAAAGTGAATGTGCAGGTGCAGCAAGCCATTAGGAAGGCAAATGGTATTCTGGCCTTCATTACAAGAGGGTTTGAGTACAGGAGTAAAGAAGTCTTACTCCAATTATATAGGGCCTTGGTGAGACCATACCCGGAGTAATGTGTACAATTTTGGTCTCCTTACCCAAGGATATACTTGCCATAGAGGAAGTGCAACGAAGGTTTACGAGATTAATTCCTGGGATGGGAGGGACTGTTGTATGAGAAGAGATTGAGTAAACTAGGCCTGTATTCTCTTGAATTCAGAAGAATGTTAGGGGATCTCATTGAAGCATACAAAATTATTACAAGGCTTGATAGGATGGATGCTGGGAGAATGTTTCCCTTAGCTGGGGAGTCTAGAACCAGGGGCCACAGCCTCAAGATAAAGGGTAGGCCATTCAGGATTGAGATGAGAAGAAATTTCTTCACACAGAGGGAGGTGAATCTTTGGAATTCTCTACCCCAGAGGGCTGTGGGGTCTCAGTCATTGGGTATATTCAGAACAGAAGTCGATAGATTTCTGACTAGTAAGGGCATCAAGGGATATGGTGATAGGGCCGGTGAATGGAGTTGAGGCAGAAGATCAGCCATGGTCTCATTGAATGGCGGAGCAGGCTCGAAGGGCCGAATGGCCTACTCCTGCTCCTATTTATGTTCTTATGTTCAATTATATAGGGCCTTGGCGAGACCACACCTGGAGTACTGAGTACAGTTTTAGTCTTCTTATCTGAAGGAAGGATATACTTGCCTTAGATGGGGTGCAACATAGGTTCACTAGATTGATTCCTGGAATGAGAGGGCTGTCCTATGATGAGCGATTGAGTGGAATGGGCCTATATTCTCTGGAGTTTAGAAGAATGAGAGGTGATCTCATTGAAACATACAAGATTCTGAGAGGGCTCGACAGGGTAGATACTGAGAGGTTATTTCCCCTGGCTGAAGAGTCTAGAACTAAGGATCACTGTCTCAGGATAAGGGGTCGGCCTATTAGAACTGAGATGAGGAGAAATGTCTTCACTGAGAGGGTTATGAATCTTTAGAGTTCTCTACTCCAGTGGGCTGTGGATGCTCAGTCATTGAGTACATTCAAAACTGAGAACGATAGATTTTTGGGGACCACGGGAATCAAGGGATATGGGGATAGGGTGGGGAAAGTGGAGTTGAGGTCGATGATCAGCCATGATCTTACTGAACAGCGGAGCAGGCTCAAGGGGCCATATGGTCTACTCCTGCTCCTATTTCTTATGTTCTTCTGACCCACAGTTATTTTGTGGAGCCTGAAGGAGCACTCCACAAAATACAAACATTTTCAAAAAGTGTTTGGGCCTTTTTTCAGCAGCCGTCAGCCTCCATTAAGCCACTCTAGACCCAGAAGAACTAGTTGCAGCTTTCACGACATACGCTCCACCTAGTTGATGTCCAATTTCACATTGTTGTCCTACAACAGGTATAGGACCCCAATTTGAATAACTCAATCAGCCCGTCATCTGTTTCATGTACTTCATGTACCATATTTCCTACATCTTCTACACTAGATTGGCTATTTGAAGATAATCAGGTGATGACATGGTGCTTTTTATTTACTTACTAGAACACTCAGTTTAGTGCTGTGTTTGTTTAACTAATCATAAAAATGCTTAAAAATAATTGTAAATTATTTTACAGGCATCTGAAATCAAAATTTCATATCGAAGATACTAATTTTCTCTGGAGTCACTAACAAATGAATGAGGGTGAATTTCACATATCCTGCTCACTGATGCCCAGTTTGGATTCTGCCAAGACCACTCATCTCCCGACCTCATTACAGCCTTGGTCCAAACGAGCTGAATTCCAGAGGTGAGGTGAGAGTGACTGCCCTTGCCAGCAAGGCAGCATTTGACAGAGTGTGGCATCAAGGAGCCCTAGTAAAACTGAAGTCAAGGGGAATCGGAGGGAAAACACTCCACTGGCTGGAGTCATACCTAGCACAAAGGAAGATGGTTGTGGTGGTTGAAGGTCAATCATCACAGCCCCAGGACATTGCTGCAGGAGTTCCTCAGGGCAGTGTCCTAGGCCCAACCATCTTCAGCTGCTTCATCAATGACCTTCCCTCCAACATAAGGTCAGAAATGGGAATGTTCGCTGATGACTGTGCAGTGTTCAGCGCCATTCACAACTCCTCAGATAATGAAGCTGTCCATGCCCGCATGCAACAAGACCTGGATGACGTTCAGGTTTGGGCTGATAAATGGCAGGTAACATTCGTGCCACAGGAGTGCCAGGCAATGACTATCTCCAACAAGTGAGAGTCTAACCACCTCTCCTTGACATTCAACGACATTACCATCACCCAATCCCCCACCATCAGCATCCTGGGGATCACCATTGACCAGAAACTTAACTGGACCAGTCACATAAATACTGTGCCAAGAAGAACAGGTCAGAGGCTAGGTATTCTGCAGCAAGTATCTCACCTCCTGACTCCCCAAAGCCTTTCCACCATCTACAAGGCACAAGTAAGGAGTGTGAGGGAATACTCTCCACTTGCCTGGATGACTGCAGCTCTAACAACACTCAAGAAGCTCGACACCATCCAGGACAAAGCAGCCTGCTTGATTGGCACCCCATCCACCACCTTAAACATTCACTCCCTCCACCACCGGCGTACCGTGGTTGCAGTGTGTACCATCTACAAGATGCACTGCAGCAACTCGCCAAGGCTTCTTCGACAACACCTCCCAAACCTGTGACCTCTTCCACCTAGAAAGACAAGGGCAGCAGGCGCATGGGAACACCACCACCTCCAAGTTCCCCTCCAAGTCACACACCATCCTGACTTAGAAGTATATCGCCAATCCTTCATCGTTGCTGGGTCAAAATCCTGGAACTCCCTACCTAACAGCACTGTGGGAATACTTTCACCACACGGACTGTAGCAGTTCAAGAAGGTGGCTCACCACCACCTTCTCAAGGGTGTGGTAAACCACTGTTTGTATTCCACTGTGTACATGCCTGTACATGTCTCGGCTGACTCCTCCCACGAGTCCAGGTATAAAGGTGACTGCTCCACAGTCCCTCTGTATTCTGGACCGGTCGACCACTCGAGGCACACCTTCATTCTCTTGTTAATAAAAGCCTGTTAGTTACTCACTTAATCTCAGTCTTTTGAGTTATTGATAGCGCATCAATTTTATTAACAAGATTTTTATAATGGAGAAGATCCTCACACCAGCATGCCTAGACTTAGACCATCGGGAGTCGGACGCATCCACCAAGTTTACTCACTGGCTGAGGTGCTTTGAAAAATTCCTGATCGCCTCCGCTGCAACGGTCAAATCGGACGAGGACAAACTGGATGTCCTGACCTCCAAAGTGAACCACCGAGTGTACTCGGTCATCCAGGACGCGACCTCGTACGCGGATGCTATCAAGCTCCTCAAGGACCAGTACACGCGCCCAGTGAACGAAGTGTACGCCAGGCACCTTCTGGGGAGTCGTAAACAACAACCTGGGGAATCGACCGAGGAATACCTTCAGGCACTGTCTGTGCTTGGCCGGGCCTGTGGTTGTAAGGATGTAAAGGCCGCCGTGTACACAGAGGAACTTATCCGGGACGCTTTTGTAGCGGGCCACAGGCCCAATTACACCCGACAGCGATTGTTGGAGCAGAGTGACCTCGACCTCAACAAGGCCTCTGAACTCGCACCATCATTGGACGCAGCCTACCGGGGCATGGATGCCTACTCCTCTGCACCGTGGACGCCGCGGGGAACGACAGCCTGGGACACGGTAGGACTGTCTCATAGCGCCGTGCCACCCCAGCCACATCCCAGCAACGGCCCAACTACCGCAGCAGTGTCCCAAGGCCAGACAGCAGTGCCCCAAGGCCAGAAATGCTACTTCTGTGGCCAGGCCAAACACCCCAGAGCGCGCTGCCCAGCGAAAAATGCGATCTGCTCGGGCTGCGGGAAGAAGGGACACTACGCCAGCATCTGCAGGGCCAAAGCCACCCCGAACCCCAGCAGCGCCGCATGTGGGCCGTGCGGGCCGCCATCTTGGGCCTCCCCAGCCATGTACGAACCACCGGAACAGCAGCCATTTTGGACGCCTCCAGCCACATGGGGATCATGGACGTCGCCATCTTGGACGACAGCCGGGACGCAGCAGGCCCCCAACACCGCCTCATCTGATACCCGCAGCGACACACCGACCCCTACGCTGGCCTCCGTTACGCTGGACCAAGCGAGACCGCACCAGCTGGCCCGGTCCACAATGGACATTAAGGTAAATGGTCACGAAACAATCTGCCTTTTTGACTCTGGGAGCACGGAGAGCTTCATCCACCCCGACACGGTGCGGCGTTGCTCTCTCCCAGTCCTGCCTGCGCACCAGCGGATTTCTATGGCCTACGAGTCCCAGTCGGCAGACATTGGCGGCTACTGCGTGGTGACACTCGTAGTAGACGGGACTGTGTACGATAATTTTAAACTTCTGGTCCTGCCCCACCTCTGCGCTGCCGTTCTACTGGGGTTAGATTTTCAGTGCCACCTTAAAAGTGTTACGATGGCGTACGGTGGACCCCTCCCCCCACTCACAGTCCGCAGCCAGCAGCTTCCAAATTGCCCGCCGCGCACCAGGTGCAACCTCTCCACACTCAGAGTCACCCCCCCCCCCCACTGTTTGCTAACCTCACCCCCGACTGTAAGCCCATGGCCACAAAGAGCAGGCGATACAGTGCCGGGGACAGGGTTTTCATTAAAACCGAAGTGGAGCGGCTCCTGAAGGAAGGGATTATTGAGGGCAGCACCAGCCCCTGGCGAGCCCAGGTTGTGGTCGTTAAGACCGGCGAGAAGCAGCGCCTGGTCATCGACTACAGCCAGACAATAAATCGCTACACCCTGCTGGACACTTACCCATTACCCCGCATAGCTGATATGGTCAACCAGATCGCGCAGTACCGCATCTTCTCAACCATTGACCTGAAATCAGCGTACCACCAGCTCCCTATCCGCCCTGAGGACCGCCAGTATACTGCCTTTGAGGCAAACGGCCGCCTCTATCACTTCCTTAGGGTTCCCTTTGGCGTCACCAACGGGGTCTCCGTCTTCCAAAGGGAGATGGACCGGATGGTCGATCAAAATGCGCTGCAGGCCACTTTCCCATATCTGGACAATGTGACCATCTGCGGCCATGACTTGCAGGACCATGACGCAAACCTCGAAAAATTCCTCTGCACCGCCAAACTCCTCAACCTGACGTATAACAAGGAGAAGTGCATATTCCGCATAACCCGCCTCGCCATCCTTGGCTGTGTTGTGGAACACGGAGTCATCGGTCCCGACCCCGACCGGATGCGTCCCCTTATGGAACTCCCACTGCCTCAAGGCCCTGAAGAGGTGCCTAGGGTTTTTCTCTTATTACGTCCAGTGGGTCCCCTACTATGCGGACAAGGCCCGTCCACTGATCAAGTCCACCTCTTTTCCCGTGACGGCAGAGGCCCGCTTAGCCTTCCACCGTATCAAGGAAGACATTGCCAAAGCCACCATGCACGCAGTGGACGAATCCATCCCCTTCCAGGTGGAAAGCGACTCGTCCGACTTTGCCCTGGCCGCTACCCTCAATCAGGCGGGGAAACCCGTGGCCTTCTTTTCACGAACCCTCCAGGGCCCGGAGACCAGACACTCCGCTGTTGAGAAGGAGGCCCAGGCTATTGTGGAGGCTGTGCGTCATTGGAGGTACTACCTGGCCGGAAAACGATTTACCCTGCTCACTGACCAGCGTTCAGTTGCTTTTATGTTTAACAACAAGCAGAGGGGCAAAATCAAAAACGACAAGATCTTGAGGTGAAGAATCGAACTTTCCACCTACAATTACGAGATCTTGTACCGGCCCGGGAAGCTCAATGAACCCCCGGATGCTCTATCGCGTGGCACCTGCGCCAGCGCACAGATCGATAGACTGCGGGCCCTCCACAATGACCTCTGCCACCCGGGGGTCACCAGGTTCTTCCACTTCATCAAGGCCCGCAACCTGCCTTACTCCATTGAGGAGGTCAGGACCATGACCAGGAACTGCCAAGTCTGCGCTGAGTGCAATCCGCACTTTTATAGACCAGACAGGGCTCACCTGATAAAAGCCACTCGCCCCTTCGAGCGCCTGAGCGTTGATTTTAAAGGGCCTCTCCCCTCCTCCGACCGCAATGTGTACTTCCTCAACATTATTGATGAGTACTCCCGTTTCCCGTTCGCCATCCCCTGCCCGGACATGACCAGTGCCATGGTCATTAAATGTCTGAACGACCTCTTCACCCTGTTCGGTTTCCCCAGCTATATCCATAGCGACCGGGGCTCATCGTTTATGAGCGACGAACTCCGTCAGTACCTGCTCGCTAGGTGTATTGCCACAAGCAGGACCACCAGTTACAACCCCCAGGGGAACGGACAGGTGGAAAAAGAGAATGCGACAGTTTGGAAGGCCGCCCTGCTAGCCTTAAAGTCTAGGGGCCTTCCGACCTCCCGCTGGCAGGATGTGCTCCCCGATGCACTCCACTCTATTCGGTCACTGCTCTGCACTGCCACTAACACCACCCCTCATGAGAAAATGTTTGTCTTCCCAAGGAAGTCCACATCGGGGACATCGCTACCGCCATGGCTGACGTCCCCAGGGCCGGTCCTACTGAGAAGACACGTGAGGACCCATAAAATGGACCCCCTGGTCGAGAGGGTCGACCTCCTCCACGCCAACCCCCAGTATGCTTACATTGCGTACCCGGACGGGCGGGAGGACACAGTCTCCATACGAGACCTCGCACCCTCGGGGGCCGCAGTAACCCACTACCCACTACCACCCCCCCCCCCCACGATCCGATATCCAGCCCCAGCAGACGGCAGGCCTGGGCCCCGCGACCCGCTCGACACCTATGAGGACTACACACCAGTACCCCAGCCTACGTGGGACTCGACGCCGGAAGCTTCACTACCCCTGCCATCGCCACGTCGATCACAGCGGCAGACAAGACCTCCGGAGAGACTCGGATACACTAACTTTTAATACACTTCACCCCGCCGGACTCAATTTTAAACAAGGGGTGAATGTGGTAAACCACTGTTTGTATTCCACTGTGTACATGCCTGTGCATGTCTCGGCTGACTCCTCCCACGAGTCCAGGTATAAAGGTGACTGCTCCACAGTCCCTCTGTATTCTGGACCGGTCGACCACTCGAGGCACACCTTCATTCTCTTGTTAATAAAAGCCTGTTAGTTACTCGCTTAATCTCAGTCTTTTGAGTTATTGATAGCGCATCAAAGGGCAATTAGGGATGGGCAATAAATGCTGGCCTTGCCAGCGACGCCCACATCCCATAAATGAATTTTAAAAAATCCTGGATAACTCAGCTGTTCAGCCGAAAAAAGTATACTTCTCCATCAAGAGACTTTGACAAAATGCAACCTTGTTTCTGCATTATCCAAAGTGTGCAAGATGACCATCATTGCTTCTTTGGTGGCAATACCAAAAACTTATTTTCTTCATTAGATAAAAAGTAAAGCCAAGTTATTCAACGATGGGATTGTCAGGGGACACTACAGCCAAGCTGTCTATACCCGATGTCCACACAAGTCACTGGACATTGGATAACCTGTAGCTCAGAGGTGCGGATGGCAATTGTGGCCACCTCAGCCCTCCACTCCAGCTAAGAACAGCTAACTAAGCACAGACAAAGGATTGAACCTACATCATTATTGGTCTGAGACTCAATACTTCACAGAGTTGTGCATTTGCCCACCGGTCCAATAGGGAAGCTACATGTAACTTTTTAAAGTTGTGCAACATTTGCCAGTCGTTTAAATGATTTTCTTACCATGAGCAACATTGTTAATACAGTCCAAATATTTTCTTTCCTTCTCATCAAACATATATTGGCCCTGAGCTCTGACAATCTTGATAGGATCATCTGGAAAAAAGAGCTTGCAAGAAGGTCTGCAGATAAAAGTGCAGAGAACACAATGTGATAGAAATGTTTATACATTCTTGATACTTATATTCTTTTAAAATTTCATTTCCTAATGTTATATTTCTTTGTACTGCATTATATATATATATATATATATATATATATATATATATTTACAATGCATTGCTTTCTGTTGAAACAAGAGTGAAATCACATATAAAGAATAAACCCAGTCCTACTCAATTCCCCTCCCTCACCTCTTTTTCCAGTACATTGATGACTGTATCGGTGCCGTTTCCTACTCTCGCCCCAAACTCAAAAATTTCGTCAACTTTGCTTCCAATTTCCACCCTTCCCTCGCCTTCACATGGTCCATCTCCGACTCTTCACTTTCTTGACTTCGCTATCACCATTTCCATCTCTGGGAATAGGGTTTTAACCAATATCTACAAGCCCACTGACTCCCACAGCTACCTTGACTACACTTCCTCCCAACCCACTTCCTGTAAGGACTCTTCCATTCTCCCAGTTTCTCTGCCTCCGTTGCATCTGTTCTGTCGATGCCACCTTCCATACCAGTGTTTCCGATACGTCTTCCTTTTTCCTCAGCCGAGGATTCCCCTCCACCGTGGGTGACAGGGCCCTCGACCGTGTTCTTCCCATTTCCTGCACTTCTGCTCTCACCCTCTCCCGTCCATCCCAGAACTACGATAGGGTTCCCCTTGTCCTCACCTTCCACCTCACCAGCCTCCACATTCAACGGATCATCCTCCACCATTTCCACCACCTCCAGCGTGATCCCACCACCAAACACATCTTCCCCTCCCAGCATTCCGAAGGGGCTGTTCCCTCCGCAACTCCCTGGTCCACTCTTCAAACATCCCCAACACCCCCTCCCCTTTCCATGGCACTTTCCCGTGCAAGCGCATGAGATGCAGCACCTGCCCTTTTACCTCCTCCCTTCCCACTGTCCAGGGACCCAAGCACTCCTTCCAGGTGAAGCAACAATTTACTTGTACTTCTTTTAATTTAGTATACCATATTCGCTGTTCACAATGTAGTCTCCTCTACATTGGGGAGACCAAATGCAGATTGGGTGATTGCTTTGTGGAACACCGCCGTTCAATCCGCAAGTGTGACCCTGACCTACCGGTCGCCTGTCATTTTAATTCTCTGCCCCACTCATAATCTGACCTCTCTGTCTTCAGCCTCCTACACTGTTCGAATGAAGCTCAACGGAAGCTCGAGGAACAGTATCTCATCTTTTGATTGGGCACTTTACAGCCTTCGGGACTCAACAATTTCAGACCAGAACCAACACTCCCATTGTTTTCGGCCAGCAGCTGTTGGTAATGATTCTGTCATTTACACCTCCTCTAGACCAATCTTTTGTTTCTTTACTTGTCCCATTATCACCCCCTTTTGTCTTGCGCCATTATCCCGTTGGTCATTTAATCTCTCCTGCCTTCCACCCTACCACAACCTTCCCTTTTGTTCTTTCCTCCCCTCCCCCCTTTCTCTGCTTCTGTACTTGCTTAAAACCTGTTACATCTCTAACTTTCTCCAGATCTGATGAAATGTCATCGACCTGAAATGTTAACTTTGTTTCACTCTCCACAGATGCTGCCTGACCTGCTGAGTACTTCCAGCTTTTTCTGGGGTTTTTTTTAAGAATAAACTCAGGTTCTATTTAACTGTCCACAGTACATGATTTCTAAATTATGTTGGCTGTTTCCATGTACTGGCTGTTTACATCAACTGTATAATACACCAGGACCCTCCATAGGCCCACTTTTGAGGAGAATGGGGCATTTATTTAGAGCTCAGATATACGTCAGTAACCACAGAAAGTAGGATGCAACATTGCCACTTGTGGGAATATAATATTGTCTGTATTCTGTGTGCTTAACCACACTCTCATCTCCAGCTTTGATGCCCTAATCCTCACTAAAACCATTACTCTCTCTCTCTCTCTCTCACCCTGGCCATTCCCCCTGGTACAGCCCTCATTTCCGCTCCCTTAAGTCCAAGGGACGCAGACTTGAATGGAAATGGCGGACAACTGGTTTAGCCATTCACCACCAGATCTGGCTGGACCACATAAAGCACCTGCTCTCGTCTGCCGAAACTGCTCCAGGATCATCCTGGAATGCAAAGGTAACCCCCGGCTTCTTTTCTCTACTGCAAACCGTCTTCTTAAAACCCTCTCCTGTCTCCTCCACCCACACCTCCAACAACAGGTGCGAGGAGCTCATGGACTTCTTTCTCACTAAGATTGAGACTATCTGATCAGCTGCCTCTGCCACTTACCTCCCTTCCCCTAGCCCACTGGGCCAAAACTTTTTGTCTAATGTTTCCCCCTGCCCTAGCCCTGAACTTGCATGTTTCTCAAGGTTCTCTCCTATCTCCCCTCATTCCCTCTCGAGCTCATCTTGTCCACGAGACCGACTTCCTGCTCCCTCAACCCTATTCTCACTAAACTAACCACCCAACTTCCCTTCCTGGGCCCCATGTCAGCTGATATTGTTAACAGTTCTCTCTCCTCAGGTTAGATCACCATCTCTTTCGAATCTGCCGTCATCACCCCTCTCCTCAAAAAAACAACCCCTGACCCCCTCCATCCTTGCAAACTACCGCCCCATCTCCAACCTCCCATTCCTCTCCAAAGTCCTTGATCGTCTTGTCGCCTCCCAAATCCGTGCCCATCTTTCCCAGAACTCCATGTTTGAATCCCTCCAATCAGGTTTCCACTCCTGCCACAGTTCTGAAACGGCTCTTATCAAAGTCACAAATGACATCCTATGTGACTGTGACAAAGGTAAACTAGCCCTCCTCGTCCTGCTCAACCCATCTGCAGCCTTTGGCATGGCTAACCACACCATCCTCCTCCAACGTCTCTCCACCGTCGTCCAGCTGGATGGGACTGCACTCGCCTAGTTCCAGTCTTATCTATCTAATCATAGCCAGAGAATCACCTGCAATGGCTTCCTTTCCCGCTTACGCACCGTTACTTCTGGTATCCCCCAAAGGTCTATCTTTGGCTCCCTTCTATTTCTCATCTACATGAGCCCCTTCATGACATTACATCATCCAAAAAGACAGCGTCAATTTCCACATGTACGCTGACGACACCCAGCTGTATCTCACTACCACCTCTCTCGACCCCTCCACTGTATCTAAATTGTCAGACTGCTTGTCCGGGATGAGCAGAAATTTCCCCCAACTAAATATTGGGAAGACTGAAGCCATTGTCTTCGGGCCCCACCACAAACTCCGTTCCCTAGCCACCAACTCCATCCCTCTCCCTGGCAACTGTCTGAGACAGAACCAGACTGTTTGCAAACTTGGTGCCATATTTGACCCGGAAATTAGCTTTCAACCACATATCCGTGCCATCACTAAGATCGCCTATTTCCACCTCCGGAACATCACCCGACTCTGTCCCTGCTTCAGCTCATCTGCTGCTGAAACCCTCATCCATGCCTTTGTTACCTCTAGACTTGACTATTCCAACGCACTCCTGGCTGGCCTCCCACATTCTACCCTATGTAAACTTGAGGCCATCCAAAACTCTGCTGCTGATGTCCTAACTCGCACCAAGTCCCATTCACCCATCACCCTTGTGCTCGCTGACCTACATTGGCTCCCGGTTAAGCAACGCCTCAATTTTAAAATTCTCATCTTTGTTTTCAAATCCCTCCATGGCCTTGCAGCTCCCTATCTCTGTAATCTCCTCCAGCACCACAATCCCCCGATATATCTGCACTCCTCTAATTCTTGCCTCTGGAACATCTCCGATTTCAATCGCTCCACCATTGGTGGCCGTGCCTTCAGCTGCTGAGGCCCTAAGCTCTGGAATTCCCTCCCTAAATCTCTCTGCCTCTCTTTCCTCCTTTAAGACGCTCCTTAAAACCTGCCTCTTTGACTGTCTGCCCTAATATTTCCTTATGTGGCTTGGTGTCAAATTTTGTTTTACAGTATAATGCTCCTGTGAAGCACCTTGGGATGTTTTACTACGCTAAATAAATACAAGTTGTTGTTGTATGCAGTTTTGTGGGGGGCAAAAAACACTGCTTAAGGTCTCATTTAAACAAAAAGCCATTTTAAAAAGGAATTTTGTTGACTTGCAAGCTCAAACACACACTGAACTTTAAACTTGCTCTATCTAAAGTATACAGAGATGCATTTTTTGCAGTGGGATTGTAGAAAATTTTGAAAGAGGAAGTGAGCATTGATGGTGTAAATTTATATCCTGGAAAGTTGGTGGGGGGGGGGGGGGGCAGCACCAGCACTGGCACAAGGGGCTGAATGACCTCCTCCTGTGCAGTAATTTCTATCATTCTATGAAACCTCTCCTTTATTGAGTCCGAGCCCAGGGAGTGGATATAATAAATGTTGCTGCTGAGCTGAGTTTAGGATGAAGCGAGAAGTGCCCCAAACACTGAGCCCACTGCCCTTTGAGCAATCTGTCAGTTTGGTTCAGGTCGGTCTGTGCCGGCTGGTTTTGATGTGTGAAGTCCAAGTACAGATCAGCTCTGACTGATGTTCCCAGTTCAGAGTTGTCACCGTCACACGGAACCGGAGTCCAAGAAGCTAGGGAGAGCGAGCGGGCCTGTTAAAAGTGGCATCGACAGGGGAGCCTTGTGCAGTGCAGGGGGATTCTGGCTGCAGTTTCAGTGCGAATATCAGCTGGTTATAGGATCACTACTAGTTACAGGTAGGCAGGATGTTACATCTATTACTACCAGTTACATACAGACTACCAGTGAGTGATTGTATTCCTGTTGGCTATGTGTTACCGGTATAACTATTAGTTATCACTGCAATTTCAATGAGTTACCATTAGTTGGTGCTGGAATCAAAGTTCCTCGCACCTCTGGTTTGCCCCCCCTGTGAATCACTCCCCAACCTTCGGTTTCCCCTCCTGCCCACCCCTGCCTTCCCTTCGCCTCCTGGTTCTCGGAACATGTCGCACAACAGCTGGTGCGCGAAACCCTGAGCGAAGATACTCAACTACAGGACACCCAATCTTTAGAAGACATTTGCAGACGTAGGCAGAACAGCGCATGACCAAAACCTCTAGGAACATCCAGAGTTGGCAACACGTGAACTAAAACCTCCAGGAACATCCAGAGTTGGCAACACGTGGACTATTTTTATACAGAGCGATATTATTTTAAACGCTTCCAGATCATGTCGGCAGGAACCGCGGTGTTATTCCCACAAGGCATCGCATATTGACACACTGCTGAGGAACCGAAATTAACGTTACCCTGTGGCAAATTCACAATAATCCCCGATTCGATTTAAATCGCACCGACAGCAGTCTCACAACTTACGCAATGAACTTCTTTCGAAGAGCCAAGGTTTCCCCTTTGTTGTAGAGTGCGAAAGCCATGTCGTGTCGCGCACTTTGTGCCGAGGCTGCGGTTGCTCGGACACTCCCACAGCTGCTTGAGCCTCAGTGCGGCTCGGCAAACCGCACCACTAATTCCAGCTCTTGACTGCCCCGTTACTCAGTCAGTCACCACCTCCTGGGCAGAACCCAGTGTAACAAGAGGGACTAGCGCTGCTTGTACCCGGGCTCTCCAATCACACCAGGGCGTTTGTACTCGGGCTCTCCAATCACACCAGAGTGTTTGTACCTGGGCTCTCCAATCACACCAGGGCGTTTGTACCCGGGCTCTCCAGTCACACCAGAATGTTTGTACCCGGGCTCTCCAATCACACCAGAATGTTTGTGCCTGGGCTCTCCAATCACACCTAGTGTTTGTACCCGGGCTCTCCAATCACACCAGGGTGTTTGTATCCGGGCTCTCCAATCACACCAGAGTGTTTGTACCCGGGCTCTCCAATCACACCTAGTGTTTGTACCCGGGCTCTCCAATCACACCAGGGTGTTTGTACCCGGGCTCTCCAGTCACACTAGAGAATGTTTGTACCCGGGCTCTCCAATCACACCAGAATGTTTGTACCCGGGCTCTCCAATCACACCAGAGTGTTTGTACCCGGGCTCTCCAATCACACCAGAATGTTTGTACCCGGGCTCTCCAATCACACCAGAGTGTTTGTACCCGGGCTCTCCAATCACACCAGAATGTTTGTACCCGGGCTCTCCAATCACACCAGAATGTTTGTACCCGGGCTCTCCAATCACACCAGAATGTTTGTACCCGGGCTCTCCAATCACACCAGGGTGTTTGTACCCGGGCTCTCCAATCACACCAGAGTGTTTGTACCCGGGCTCTCCAATCACACCTAGTGTTTGTACCCGGGCTGTCCAATCACACCAGGGTGTTTGTACCCGGGCTCTCCAATCACACCAGGGTGTTTGTACCCGGGCTGTCCAATCACACCTGGGTGTTTGTACCCGGGCTCTCCAATCACACCAGAGTGTTTGTACCCGGGCTCTTCAATCACACCAGGGTGTTTGTACCCGGGCTCTTCAATCACACCAGGGTGTTTGAACCCGGGCTCTTCAATCACACCAGGGTGTTTGTACCCGGGCTCTTCAATCACACCAGGGTGTTTGTACCCGGGCTCTCCAATCACACCAGAGTGTTTGTACCCGGGCTCTCCAATAACACCAGAGTGTTTGTACCCGGGCTCTTCAATCACACCAGGGTGTTTGTACCCGGGCTCTCCAATCACACCAGAGTGTTTGTACCCGGGCTCTCCAATCACACCAGGGTGTTTGTACCCGGGCTCTTCAATCACACCAGGGTGTTTGTACCCGGGCTCTCCAATCACACCAGGGTGTTTGAACCCGGGCTCTTCAATCACACCAGGGTGTTTGTACCCGGGCTCTCCCGGTCACACCAGGGTGTTTGTACCCAGGCTCTCTAGTTACACGAGTTGGGGCACATCACTTGATTTTCTGTGCAGTGCCGTTGGGCGAATAGTAACAAAAAAAATGCTGAAAATGTCGTTCCTTGTCCAATAAAAGAGTACTGAGCTGCAGAATTTGTGGGTGTGATAATGGGGAAGAAGGAACAATCGAGTGAAGTTTGCAAAGGTGTATTTACCTTGACGTGAGCGGCACTCTGTGGCCGAGCCAGGGTTGAAGGATTGGCGGTAGCCTATAGGAAGTGCTCTCAGCAGATTTCACTCAGATGCAATGATTTCTCAGTGTAGGAAATTGCTCAGCACAAGCATAAACGTGCAGAGATTGAACAAAGACAGCACTTAAAAACAGACTTGTGAAGGAAGGTGTAATGTACTAAACATTGGCGCATCTTTGAGGTATAAATAGGTACTGAGAAATTGAAACATTACTGCAGTAATAAGTAAACTGTTGAGGTATTAAAATTTAATAACTGGCTTTAGACACCACACTTTTAGTGTACAATTTTTAACTAAATAAATCATGTCAAGCTGTAGGAAATTGCACAGAAAAATCTGTAAAGGAATATATTTTGGAAATGCATCAACATTCATATGCAGTTTATCATGTTTTAGATTATTCATTACAGAATTAAAGCTAAATCTAGGTACAAAATGTTATCCCACTTTCATTGCAAGTATGCCAGTATGATAGTTTCTGAAAGATGCACACAAATATAATTTTGAAAGCCTTTTTTATATTTTTTTGTTTCTGAAGAAAAATGTTATACATGAAATAATTGTGGTTTCCATACTACTAATAACCATGTGTTGAAAGCAAATGAAATTTGTTCAAATTTTCAGTTTCTCAATTTTGGTGTCAAAAATCTGCAGGGCCTGTATCCTGGAAAAATTGCTGGGATGCTACTTACCCCAACAGATTTTCCAGGGATTTTCTGTAGAAGTCTGGAAATCCAGTGTAGATTTGTTGGTTGAGGATGGATGGGGTGGGGGTCGGGGGGTGGTGGGAGGAGAAGCTAAAGTTTGTAAGAGGACTGAAATGTAACAAAAAAAACTCCTTGGTATTCCGGATACTCAAGAAGTCCCTACATGTGCTGTTTGATGTCATGGTATACCCGGTCTCACCAACGATCCTTTAGGCCTCTGTTAGTCTGGGACATGGGAACTCCTGCCGTTGGAAGCCTCCACCTCTGGCACATCAATGGCCTTGTTTGGGCAGGTGGAGGCTCCGTACCCCCAAGGCTCGATAGAAAGACCAGGGCAAGGCTGGGACCCGGCATACCCCAGAGCTGACCTAATTTGCTGCACTCCCACCCAAGTTACAATGAGCGTGCGCCAGAACAGCTGCAGATTCTTGGCCCTTCTGTGTTTAACAATCAATATTAACACCAAGTATTGTTTTGGGAAAAACTGAAACAAATTAAAAGATTGTCTCAGTTACTTAGTACAGGACTAAATATATTAACATACTGATGAAATGTGCACAAAATCTATTGTTAATTCATTAACAAAAAACATGTTCATGCCAACAAACTGCAATGAACAGTAATACTCATTATCATGTGCTTTGTAATGCTCCTCAAAACTGTAAGACTGAGTAAACAAAATGTAATACAGAAACTTGAAACTTTACAAAAAGTTTTAATAGATCAGTGGACTTCAGTATAGAGTGTCAGAGGTAATATTCCTGATTGGACTAATTTGCGCCTTTAGCTTAATATTATTGAACAGTACAGTTTACTGCAGAAAGTGCTGCATTTAACAAGGCCTCTTTGCAGTGAGATCATATACTACTGTAATATCTTTGTGTTTCAAAAGCTCATGATGGAAAGCTGCACCATGAATACTAAAATCAAAGATGTATTTACCATCAAAGTTTAAAAACAAAGTGGTTGTATGAATGGATTATCTAATGATTAACAATGAAAAATCACAGCCTAATAATTACTAATTACCAAACACCTGTTCAAGGTAATGAAAACGAAGACAAACTGCTATTGTGTTGTAACTTTTTCACAAAAATCAATTTCTATGGGCACGAGTTAATTATTTGTAGATGCAATTCATAGGGACAGCATAGAGGAAAAAAGCTCAGTTTTATTTTAGCTATTTTATAGACGTTATAATTTAAGCCTAACAGTAATCAAATTCAAAAAGTAATACCTTGCATTTTTTAAAACTTTCAAATGTATAAAATGCTAAGATAAACAATGAAGAATATTTTCTATTTTCAATGTAGAAAGTTAAGAAGTTAAGAAACTAATGTAACAAAAACACAGGCTGTACAGCATGTCAATACTGACATGTTTGTATATATGTGTCGCTAATGTAAATCTGTTGCGATTGTGCACTATAACATCCTGCAAATTGTTGAAGCAACAGTCATATAGTTTGTAAAAATGCCTTTTAATTGTACAGATAACAAGGCCCGAAGCAGTGTTCTAGATAGCTGGCACCTTGGGGGTCATTTTCTGAGTATTTGCTGATGACAGGGGGTTTCTCACACCATTGTGGGCAGTGGCTGAAAAGTTCCCTGCCACCAGCATGTACAAAGAAAATTACCCATATTTTGTGAGATTATATAATACCCATTGGTAATTACCACTCGCTGTTTGTCCTTTGATATCGAAGACGACAGCCAGAATATTGTATTTTTGCAGTGAATTCTTTGGTGACAAATGAGACATATTTTTGCTCAGAATGAGTGTCCGCGGATTGAGCAGTGGATCACGGATACTTCAGATTGGGAATCTTTATTTTTCAAGTGAGACTTCCTCAGCTGCCATTTACATTCAGCATCAGCAATTCAACAGGTCTCATAGTAGGAGGTGCCTTTAAGGGTGGTTTTTCCACCATGCTTTCTTATTTTGAGCAAGTTGTTCCCACTTATGGACGTCTATTCTGAACGGTTTCTGAGTCACTTTAGAGCAGTCTTTGTATCTCTTTTGCTGACCACCACAAATCGTGTCCCAGTTATCAATGCACCATAAAATATCTTTGGGATTCGTTCATCAGACATTCGCATTACCTGACCTGACCAGCGTAGCCATACCTTTATGATTAGAGCATCTATGCTTGGCATGTTAGCCTTTTTAAGAACTTCGGTGTCAGGGATCTTGTCTTGCCATCTGATCTTCATTAGTTGTCACAGGCAGCCTAGGTGAAAGTGATTCGGTTTCTTAATGTGACATGAATATGTTGTTGAAGTTTCACGGGCATAAGGCAGGGTTCATTAGAATGGCTGCCCTGCATACTTTGACCTTGAGTGATGGAAGATGGGGACAATTCCATCTACTTCTCCATTACAAATGGTGTCAAGCAAGGATGCGTCATTGCAACATCACCTTTCAGCATTTTGTTTGCTGCTATGCTTGTCGTGAAATAGGAGTCAACATCAGATTCAGAACTGATGGGAAGCTCTTCAACCTTAGAAGACTTCAAGCTAAAACAAAGGTGCTGTATCGGACCCTGACTGCAATTTCAAGCTCCAGATTAACAGATGGTGTGCCGCGCACGCTCCAGCCAGTTCTACCAGTCCGTGAGCGGCCTAACCAGCGGTTCTTAAAGGGACCGCTGGAGGCTGCTCAAAAAACTGCCCAGGAGAAGTCTTTTTTTTTTGGTGGGGCCCGAAGGAGCAGGAGTGGTCCTCAAAAAAAAACTCCAGCCCACTGCAGGGGCCCCCAGGATTGTTTTCTCCCTCCCCGGCTCCAACTGCTGACTGGCTTCGCATGGGAGTCAGCTGATATCCCACCCTCCCACAACTGGCAAGCTGCAGCAGGGTGCCAGCTTGGTGCACACAGCTTGCTGGTGGCATGTAAATTAGGCCCAGGCCTCAAAATGGCTTGGGCCTCACGCTAGAAAGAACGGGCGGGCAGCGTGTGTGCTCTGCCTGTCACCTGCCCTCTCTCCGCCTGCAGTTAAAACCGGCCCTAATTCGTTTTTAAAAAATGTCTTAGAATGTTTCATAGCAGACCCCTATTTAGTGACTTTTTGATGATGTCATTGCAAGTATCAAACACTTGTTTTCATTGCTAGATACTTACTATTACAATGCCTAATGTAGAGGCCTGGTTATCTCCAAAAGTAACTAATGCACATATCCTGTTGAAGTTATCAGTCATGCACTAGTGCTATGTTCACCTAGGAAAGAACCATGTTCATAAATGGGATTGTGAGGTTTACTTCTTGTTAACTTGTAACTAAGTTACATTGCTTTCCTCCCCCTTTTAGTAAAAATGGATAAAAATTTAAAGTTCATTGGAATATTATGCAGCTCAAAATCAAACCAAACCAGTCAGATCATGTGCGAAATCTTCAATTTATGGCTGGGTGAATAAACAGGTCGTTGACAAGGTTACATCCTAGGTAATGTGCAGAAGCATAAATAGCCATCAGTATAATTTAGTTCCATCACCGACGCTTATTTGGTTATTTTTGCGTCCAGAATTTTTAGGCTAAGTTCAAGAATAATACCCCTCCATCCTTGTCAGATATACAAGGCTTAATATATTATCAGCTGAGTTTCTTTACAAAGTGTTGAAGCACAAAATATATCATATTATGTACACTTCTTGCTTGTTGGTTAGTAATCACTGAAAAAAAGCACAAAATAATTATTTAGTTATAAATGCAAATTTCAGCAAGACGGCATGTTTAATGGTCATCCAAAATTTAAAAAAACTACAAATTTGAAATGAAAAATCTATTGATGCTGTGTGATAATACTGCTATCAAAACCAGAATCAGACTTGTTTCACTAAGCCAAACAGACAGGTCCCAGGCGCGATTCCTGGATGTGCTGAACTAACTGATCTCAGCCAGTTCAGCAGTTGGGGCAAATACAGTTGCCCCAGTATTCACGAGATAGGGCAGGGACCCTGCTCCTGATCGCCATTCAGTTGGAAGTTGTTTAGCTGCTACATTATAATTAAACTTTATTCTTTTAAGAACTAAAAAGAATAAACTGGAGAGGGGTTGGATAAATATTCAAAGATCATGGGGGAAAAATTCAGTATCGCCCCATTTGGGGCGCTATTATTGGCGGTGCGCAAAGTTTAGCGCCTGGCACTAATTATCGCCTCCGACAGCAAACTTGGCTTTTATCGCCCCTGGAGGTGATTGGAGCGCTAAATCAGGCGCTACACACTTCTCTTAAGGCGCTAAGGCCGAGGAGCGAGGCGCTACCTCACAGCGCTGGCGAAGCTCATGTGATTTCAGTCAGCAATGGAACACAGACACACTGGCACCATCCAATTCTTAAAGGGGAGTTCTGAAGAATGGTCATCGACCTGAAACGGTAAATCTCTTTCTCTCTTCACAGATGCTGCTTGACCTGCTGAGTTTCTCCTGCATTTTCTGTTTTTATCCTGCTCATTGCAGCCTTGAATCTTGGTCTGAATCTCAGCCTGGAGAGACCTGTACATCAAATCTGCTGGAAAGAACAATGGGGAGAACCAGGGGAAGAGCTCAGAGTGCAGACCCCATAGTCTCTTCTAAATCGATACAAGGAAGGACAAATCAAAATGAACCTGCAAAGTGCTGCTCAGTACCCAAAACTCCTCCTCACAGCATTGAATCTCTCCAGAAGTCTCTCTCTCTCTCTCTCAGAATGCGTGGTGCAAAAATGTCACCGACAAAAAAAGGCAGGAAGTGGTCGCCTTTAAATAGTGCTCCCCTAGTCCCTTTCTGACAGCATAACGCTCCCCTCAACCTATCGTTGCTAGCGGCAGGCGGTAAGGCAGGGGGCACCACTCAATTTCCGGTCCGTGGCGCTGCGCACTCGACTGCCGTCATGATCTGCCGGCGCAGGAGATCATGGCGGTATTGTTTAGTGCCGCCGCAAAATATCCGGTCAATTTCGCGAGAGGCGCAGATATCGCCGTGCCTGGGCGCTAGTTGCTTTGCATCCCACTTAGCGCTCTCTTAAGGCGCTAACGGGTGGCACTACCAACTGAATTTTTGCCCCCATATCTTTGTAGAGTATTTAATAATAAATGGGTCACCAGCTGAATAAAAGAGAAATAAATGGTTAAAACTTTGATTCAATTTCAATTTGAGTGAGAACTGATATTTTCCCGAAAGATGTAATGGAGCATTTTTAGTTCAGTTGTAGAATAAGTGTCAGCTCAAACGAAAAAAAAATCTGCTAACTATAGAATGTTTGTTAAAGGTCTAGAATTTCAATCCAACCTGACATATATCATTTGAAAGATCTTAATGGATACAGGAAACTCTTTGGTATCCGGCACCGACGGGACCGGCGTGTTGCCGGTTGATCAAAAATTCTGGATGACGGAGAGGGTTATCTACCGAGGCTATTTTTAACAAAGAAAAATAAAAAAAATCAAGAAATGTGCAGTATACAGTAATTGGGTACTCACGTACAGAATGTTGTGTTAAATGGATGGTGGAAGATGCTTGATTAAATACAGTACTGCCAGTTGAGGGTAATGCAATACAATGACTACCGGCAGCGTGGGAGACACACACTACCCCTGTAAAATGGCGGATCAGAAGAGACTACCGGCAGCACGGGAGAGTCAGACTCCTGTTACAGGGGTATTGAGGTGTTCCGACTTCCGACAGCACCAAGAAGCCAAGTAGTGGCAGTTTGGAGAACTACCCCCCACTGACTAACTCGGCCACCGCCGGAGACTCGGACTCGGACTCGGTAACATTGCCGGTTATTGAGGTGTTGTTTTCAGAGTGAGAATTTTGCCGGTGAATAGAACATTCTGGATATTTAGGGGCCGTTTAAACGAGAGTTTCCTGTATATTGTGACTTACATTCACTTATAGTGCATGTATGATGAAATCTATCTCCCACAAGTGTTTAAAAATAATTAAAAATCAAGCTGAAGTTGTTTCTTAACATTAGTTGAGATCCCTTGGTATTGTAGACAGGGAAGTCAAGGCCAGGTCTAGACGTCAAGTGAAACAGGATTAGTGGGCAAGGAGTACTTGGGCTCAGGGATGCAGACATAAAATTACTATTTTAAAATCAAACATTCTGTCCTTATTTTTATATAATACTTTGATTTTATGTATTATTATTTCTGGTTACATAGAATTTGCAGCGCAGAAACAGGCCATTCACCCAACAGGCCAATGCCGATGTTTATCCTCCACACAAGCCTCCTCCCACCTTACTTCATCTCAACCTATCGACAAAGCCTTCTATTCCTTTCTACCTCATGTACTTATCTAGCTTCCCCTTAAATGCATCTATGCTATTTGCAGTAACCATTCTGTGTGGTAGGGTGTTTCACATTCTCACCACTCTGGTTAAATATCAAAACTTATGGGTGTAATTATAGCATGACACATTTACGCAGGCAGTCTGCATTATAAATGTGGACATAGGGATTTGTAATAGATAAAGTTGACAGTAAGTGCACACAGATATGATTTTGAATATATGGATTATAGATAGATGTGTAATTTCACCAGTAAATTCTATAGCCAGGAATTTCCTCTGTGCCGCTGGAAGCGCAGGAGAACCCCCATTTACAGCAGCACAGCAGGACCAGCTTCAAGGACATTCTCAGCCTATATGTATTCATGTATTCTTCAGTTAGGAAGACAGGGCCTAGGTAGAATGCTCAGCATCCATAATGTACTACAAAAACTACCAAAACTCATCAATTATGGAAGGCAAGTTTCAACAGTTATCTAGTTGTGAACCCACTGCTGCTGATTCTCCTCCTTCCACCCAAGTAACTGTTTCAATCTGACTATAAAATGTTGGCCTGGAAATTCGGCCACACGGCGCCCATTTTTTGGGCACAAACCAGCCTCCAACTGGATACTACAAGATGGGTTTCTACTTTCAGGACAGAAGGGGTAAGGAAAGAAAATTGGATGAGGAGAAAATAAAATAAAATATAGGCATCCCTGATAAATGTAGTCTCCTCAGTACACATTAGAAATTAAAAGCTCATATTTTTTTTGTCTGTGTGTACTTCTTGTCTATATAACCTTACTTCCTGTTGTCACATTTTGTTGCACTTTTGTGTCAACTTTTCCATTTTAAATTGCTCTGTCCACATTTATAATGGTAACTATCTCCCGACCTCATTACAGCCTTGGTCCGAATATGGACTAGGAGCTGAATTCCAGAGGTGGGGCGAGAGTGACTGCCCTTGTCTTCAAAGCAGCATTTGAAAGAGTGTGGCATCAAGGAGCCCTAGTAAAACTGAAGTCTATGGGACTCGGGGGGGGGGGGGGGGGAAATGCTCCACTGGCTGGAGTCATACCTAGAACATAGGAAGATGGTTGTGGTGGTTGAAGGTCAATCATCACAGCCCCAGGACATCGCTGCAGGAGTTCCTCAGGGCAGTGTCCTAGACCCAACCATCTTCCGCTGCTTCATCAATGACCTTCCCTCCAACATAAGGTCAGAAATGGGGATGTTCACTGATGACTGCACAGTATTCAGCATCATTCATAACTCCTCAGATAATGAAGCAGTCCATGCCCACATACAACAAGACCTGGACGATGTTCAGGCTTGGGCTGATAAGTGGCAGGTAACATTCGCATCACACAAGTGCCAGGCAATGACTATCTCCAACAAGCGAGAGTCTAACCACCACCCCTTGACATTACCATTGCCGAATCCTCCACCATCAACATCCTGGGGGGTCACCATTGACCAGAAACTTAACTGGACCAGCCACACAAATACTGTAGCAACAAGAGCAGGTCAGAGGCTGGGTATTCTGTGGCGAATGTCTCACCTCCTGACTCTCCAAAGCCTTTCCACCATCTACAAGGCACAAGTCAGGAGTGTGATGGAATACTCTCCACTTGCCTGGATAAGTGCAGCTCCAACAACACTCAAGAAGCTCGACATCATCCAGGACAAAGCAGCCTGCTTGATTGGCTCCCCATCTACCAGGGAGAGTGGGTATATGGTATTGAGATAGAGGATCAGCCATGATCATATTGAATGGCAGAGCAGGCTCGAAGGGCCGAATGGCCTACTCCTGCTCCTATTTTTCTATGTTTCTATGTTAAACATTCACTCCCTCCACCACCGGCGTACCGTGGCTGCAGTGTGTACCATCTACAAGATGCACTGCAGCAACTCGCCAAGGCTTCTTCAGCAGCACCTCCCAAACC